>NW_026294514.1:60345301-60750301 GCF_007827085.1 Peromyscus californicus insignis | reverse complement strand
GATTACCAAGAGACACTGGCCAGAGAACCGCAGACCTCTTGAGTGTTCCTGTACCTACACTTACGTGTCTCACTGTGCTTTGTGGTCAGAACACCCTGACCTCCTTAGGTCTGTGGTGTGGAAAACCTGTGACTTTTAAAACACAAAACAAAAGCTCCATCTCTTTTCCCATCCCTCTTTTTCCTTCCTCGTCTAAAATCTGTGCAGTTTGAGATCCAACAATAAAATCCTTCCCTAAAATCCCATAAGGAAAAAAAATTGATAGTTGTTGTTTGAGACCATGTCTTACTACACAGCCCAAGCTACATAGTGGCATTGAACTCAACTAAGCTGACTTCAAATTTTTGACAGGCCTCCAGCCTCAATCTCTCAGGGGCTGAGATTATAGATGTCAATCACCATTCCTGGCCCCTCAACAAAATTTTGACCCCCCCATTACATTCCTAAATGCGTTTTGAAGGTGCTTGTTAAATAACAATAAAGATAATATCTAAGTATTATTGTCCACAGTTGCCACTGTGGGGACATCCAGATTAGAGTCCTTGTCAATATTCCTTTCTGGTCACAAATACTATTTGCCACAATGAGTAAAGGCGATGGTGTTTCCCTGTGTGTGCCAGACCCTGGTAAAAACCAGTTACCCAGTGATAAATAGGACATCGCACATGTTTAATGTTAGCACTCAGGCTCGTAGACTTAATGTCCCTCACCAATGCATCCCCTGGGGACAGAGCAGGGCCTTTTCTTTAGCCTGCAAACCGTGGCCCATGTCAGGTGCTTGCTGATGGGCACCAACTCTGTGCTTACTGTGCATACTGAGGACTGGAGGACTCTGATCACTTCTATGAATGCAATTGGTACCCCAAAAAGATAAGCCCTGTCCCAGGGTTGACCCTACACAGATTGGGAGCAGTATCCCAAAAGATGAAAAGAAAGCAATCCTTCAAACACATCTCAGGGAAGCCACCTCCTTTTCTGACTCTCCTCCCTCTCTGCTTCCCTTCTTCCCCGCTTCATAGACACAGAAGCAAGGTCAGATGAAGGATTACCGAAGGCAGAGGGCCAGTTCTCCTTCCCAACACATCTGAGGTACCAAGCAAGTGTCACAGAGTGGTGACGCTGCAGAAGATAGACCACCAAAGTGAGAGAGCACGCATCGTTAAAAATGATCACTCTGGGCCGGGCAGCGGTGGCGCACGCCTTTAATCCTAGCACTTGGGAGGCAGAGCCAGGCGGATCTCTGTGTGTTCGAGGCCAGCCTGGTCTACAGAGTGAGTTCCAGGACAGGCTCCAAAACTCCATAGAGAAACTCTGTCTTGAAAGAAGAAGGAGGAGGAGAAGGAGGAGGAGGAGGATCACTCTGGGGTCTGAAGAGGTCATCAGTGCTTAAGAGTATTTGTTGGGGCTGGAGAGATGGCTCAGAGGTTAAGAGCACTGACTGCTCTTCCAGAGGTCCTGAGTCCAATTCCCAGCACCCACATGGTGGCTCACAACCATCTGTAATGAGATCTGGCACCCTCTTCTGTATACATAAGAAATTAATCTTTAAAAAAAAAAAAGAGTATTTGTTGCTCATGCAGAGGATCTGAGTTCAGTTTCCAGAATCCTCTTTGCAGCTCACAACTACCTATAACTCCAGGGGGAATCCCATGCTTTCTTCTGGACTCCTTAAATACCTACACTCGCATGCGTGCACGCGCGCGCACACACACTCGCACACGCACACACACACACTGAGAGGGCCAGACAAACAGAGACGGAGAAGAAAAATACTGAAAATTTAAAACATTTTTTGAAGTAAGGTAGAACAAAGTGAGAGAGGATCAGAAAAATTATAGTTGTTGAAACTGAGTAAAAGACGTGGGTTGTTTTCTTTTTTGTGTGTTTGGTAGTAGTGCAGATGGATTCCTGTGTGCTCTGCAAGTTCCTTCCAAAAGCTCCTTCCTTTGCATCTGCTGCCCTATCGATTCTAGCCTTCCGACATCTTTTTTTTTTTTTTTTTTTTTTTTTTTTTTGGTTTTTCGAGACAGGGTTTCTCTGTGTAGCTTTGCGCCTTTCCTGGAACTCACTCTGTAGCCCAGGCTGGCCTCGAACTTGCAGAGATCCACCTGGCTCTGCCTCCCGAGTGCTGGGATTAAAGGCGTGCGCCACCACCGCCCGGCCGCTTTCCGACATCTTTAACGCCACCACAAACACGACAAGGGAAAAGCAGCTCGTCAGCCTGCAGTAATTGACTGAAAGTAAAAGCAGCCCCAGCTGAGCCTCTGGCCCCCTTCCCTCCTTTCCAGCGGCCATTGTGCTGTTCCTTCGGGGTCCTAAAGGGGGCACAGGTGTCATCCTCTGTGGTGGGAATGTGGGCGTTTTCTGAGTCTCCTTTGTGTAAGAGAAGCTGTTTTTCACTAGTTCTTGATACCTGTCAGAACCTGATGGCCTGTTCCCCAGAAGTCACATGCTTCCTCCATGGTGGGCGAGGGGTGGGCCTTTAAACTTGGAGCCTAGAGTGAGGGGTGGGAGAGTGGTGGGGGGAGAGGGAGGCCTTCAGAAGTGTTTTGGTGGAAACTCCACCTCAACTCCCCTCCATCTCTCTCTCCCCAAACCTTGCCCTGTCTCAAGCCAGCCAAACACGGCTCTTCCCCCAGAGATGCTGAAGACCACTCCCACAGGGTATTTAAACTGCACCTCGGAAACCAGAGACATGGTTTTTCTGTCTCTTTCCTGTCTCCTCCTGGAGGGCTGGAAAATCATCCATTTTACCCATTAAACCAGGGCTTTTCCTAATTCTATTTGATTTGGTCTGATTTGGATTGCTGCATCGGTGGAGATGCTTATCGGGGTGCAAGAAGGACCCCAGTCTCTTTAAAATTTCCACTTTTGGGGTGTCCTATTCTAGACACACACATGATGTGGCACAGCCACTCAGGGGACCCTCGCTAGAGCTGAGTCATTCTCAGGTCTGTGCCCTGAGCCATCAGATTGGGGGCTAAAAGCCACAGTCTGGACCTTGAACATCGCAAAGGGCCCATGGTAAAGGTTTGGTCCCCAAAATAGTGCTATGCGGAGGGAGGGTGGAACCTTGAGAGGTGGGGCTGGATGGGAGGTCTTTAGGTCACTGCAGCCCTGTCCTGAGAAGGTGATCTAAACCCTCAGCTGCCCAACTCCCCATCCCCCAGCTTCTCTTTCTCATCTTTCTCTGCCTCCCACCTTGCCCAAGGCCCAAAAGCAACAAGGCCAAATGTCCGGGGACAGGAACTGCAAAATTGTGAGTTCAAAGACATCACCATCCTTTGCAAGTTCATCATCTCAAGTATTTTAATATAATGGCAGAAAGCTACTGTGCTCTATAGACCTCTTTTCTTTATAATGTTAACCTGCCCCAGGTATTTTCTGGCAGTAATACAAACAGACTCATACAATGCCTGAAAAGTATATTTAAAACAGAGAAACTGAATTCTACTTAACTCTAAGTATGTCTTAATTGCAGAAAAGATGGGAGAGTATTAGGGAGTTAAAAGCGCAGGCAGTGCCTAGAGTTAATGAAGAAAAACCATGATTTTGTTAGATTTAGGCTAGGGACCACTTGGTCCACACTCACTACAGTAGCCTCTATTTTCTCTCCAGCCTTACTACAGCTGCTGTAAAATAAATGGCTGGCACCCTACTGTGGTTGTCTGGGGGGTCTGGAATCCCCGCCTCCCCAGAGTAAATTTACCAGGCACCCCAGAAACGCAGGAGTTAGAGGTGGCACATCCTGTGTGGTGGACAGTAAAGAGCTTGTAGGCAACCCAACTACGGCATGCCAGTACTGATGGCTCACCAACTGCAGGGCATGGGACTTCCTGCTCTCTGGAACCTCTAGGAGGGGCTCCCCCCTTCTCCCCGCCTTGGCTGTGGCCCTGAACTCTCCTTAGGACCCCCCCTTGCCTATCTGTCCATCAACTTAGTGATCTCTTATCTCTAATAAATCTCTTATCCTAAAGGACAGTCTGCCCCAGGGCTGCCTCGAACCCGAGGCTGTAGTTTCCGGGTCACTTTGAGTTGAGACACTGTGTTTGTTTCAGAGTTTCTTGGTTCCCAAGGCCAAGAGCAAAACGCAGATTATGTTCAAGCCCCCCGCCCCCCAACAGTGAAATCGGCAGCCTTCACCTGTGTTTGTCACTCAGAGTCTGAGATAAATCTCTAAGGATTACTCTTGAGTACTCAGTAACATCGACAGCATCTTCGTGCCTGTCAGATGGGCAACAGGCATTTAAGTGAAAGCTTTCCGAATTAATGTCCTAAGAAATCCGAACACCCATAAGTCAATGGGACCAGTTTTGTGGACCGTTGAAGAGCTGTGCTCCCAGCATTTTGGTTTTGAAAGATCTGATTAGTGTGGATGACACCAAGATCTAGCAAGCCATCATTGTGAGCTCTCTCTCTCTCCGGTCACAGGGGTTTCTTACTCTCTGGGCAGGGACTGGAGAAGCGGGCTGCCTTCTCTCACAGGCTGCCTCGAGTGCACTCTAGCTGCCACAGTCTAGAACACCAGCTCTTTCCCACAGTCTCAGGAGCCCTACAAGGGGAATTCAAAGCACTGATGAGTTCTGCTCTACACAGTTAAACTAGCCTCTCGGCTATGGGACACTCCTGGGTTTTAACACACTACTGTGTTGTTTGAAAACATCTAAGCACAGACTGTTCCACCTTCTAACTTGGGTGGCTGTGGCATCCCTCCTCGATGCTCCTCATAAATGTGGTGTGTTCCAAGCACATCTTTCCCCCCAGCACGTTGTTGGAGATTTTGCATGAGAGCCACAGCTTTGTACAGCATTGAAAGCATGGTTCTCATACTGTCTGCTGAGCCAAGAACGCAGACCCCTGCACTACTGCAGGGACTCACTGCAGGTGTCTGCTAACCCCATTCAGCCTCTCCTAGCCTTCCACTGAGACACCCAGGAAGGCACGTGCATAATTGCCAAATTGCAACTGCACCAGAAGCTAAGAATATCAGTGATTGCCTGACCACAGTATGGGAGGAACTTCTGCCAAGAGCAGATGCAGATAGACTGGGGAATTCATTAGCTGGATACACAATGCTGAGGTCAGGTGCGGGGGCGCCAGACCCGTGACACGGGCTCAGCAGCTGCCAAGGAGGAGCTGGAGAGGGTGCTCGAAGCCAGGTGCAGTTGCACAGGGAGACTGAGGACCACATCAATCCCCCACCGGACCAAGAGTTCTGCTGATCCATATGCCTTAGATACCGCCACCAGGAAGCCATGGAACAGTCCTGGTTCAACCAGACACTCTAGTCTCCTCTTCCAGCAGGAGAGGCTGGAAGAACCCACACACCAGCTGAATCCTGTTGATGTTGGAAGCACGGCCATTTGTCCTCCATTCAGAGTTGGGAACAGGATGTACCTGCAACAGGATAGATGGTGAGACTTCAGAGCCTTGCCGGAACCTTCCATAGCTCAGCTCCAGTGTTGCCTGAAGTATGCTCTAAGGTCACCACTTTAGGAGCTATGAAGCCGGAGAAGATACATCAGGTTTGGGACACGTGGCTAAATATCGTGTAACTTGGAGATAATGTTCGTACAACTTAAAAATGGCATACTGGAAGAAGAGAAAAGTGGCAGAAAGAAAACGGAGGGGGGGTCAAATGTGTGTCTAAAGGGGGCAAACATGCCAACAAGATGACAAAAGTCAGTTTAAAAAAACCATATTTTTGAGACAATAAGCAAGTTGTTAAAGCCTCCTTGACAGAAATACTAAGACTGGGTCAAAAAAAGAATATGTGTATGTGTTTGACAAAACTCACCTAAAACAAAAGGAAAAAAAAATGGATGGGTTTTTTTAAGGTGAAAAACAGTTGGTAGAATGCTTTCCTAGCATGCATGAGGCCCTGGGTTTGATCCCCATGACAGCATAGACCAGGCATGCTGGCACATGTCTATGGTCCCAGAATTCAAGAGATAGAGGCAAGAGGATCAAGAGTTTAAGGTCATCCTCAGCTATACAGCAAGTCTGAGACAAGCCTGGACTTCTCTCTCTGTCTCTGTCTCTCTCTCTCTCTGTCTCTCTCTCTCTCTGTCTCTGTCTGTCTCTGTCTCTGTCTGTCTCTCTGTCTCTGTCTCTGTCTCTCTCTCTCACCTGAAACACATAGAAATAAATTAACTGAAATAAAAAGAACTTACTTGAGCAGCGATACGTTAGACACTCATGAATGACATAAAGATCTGAAAACTAGTATCATAGAAAATGACACAAACGGAAAACAACTGGACAGGAAATACTGTTTTCCACTGATAACCAGGTGAGCACGCAGGACCACAGCAGCCATGAAACCTTCACTCACCAAGCACAATGAGGCAGACGCTGCTGAAAATCTAAAGGAAATTGCAGCCCCAACACTGAGCACACTCTAGGCAGCCTAGGTTGGGAAGGAGTTTCCCTCCTCACAGGAGCTCAGACACAAGATAATCGAAAGCCCCTCGGGTGCCTGCCCTGGGGAGATTTCTCCCAGAGTCCTGTGAGCAGTGGGGGTTACTAATCTGAGGGATAGCAAATGAATCTACTTACGCGAAACTCTTTAGTCCATTCACTTTATTCTTCTAAGACAAAATTCTATCTACACAGCTTCAACTCTGTTCTCATACTTAGCTCCTCTCTGTCCCCTCTCCTCTTGTTCTTTCATAGTTCTAAGTTCTTTCCATCTCATTCTCATCCTTCCTTTCCTCTACCCGTGACCGTCTCTACACACCTACCATCAGCAATACTCTGGCCCTGCCACTTTCTGGTCGGGAGGGGTAAGTCTGGTCCAAACTAGGAAACCTGCCTCAGAGCTTGACTGCACCTGGTATGAAAAAACCTTTTGTTCTGAGTTAGTTGTTGGAGGGGAAATCTGAGGGTGCCCCTAAGGCTGTGTAAGGAAGGAGGGGCTGAGCGTAATTTACACAAGAAACAAAGCTATGCACCTAACTTCTGCCTGGCCTAGGCAGTGTCTCCTTATGAATATTTCCCTTAATTCGGGAGACTAGCAGGTGGTCTGAACTGCTTATTCTCTGTCATTTGTCCTTGGATGCTAGCTAAAAGAGATATCTGATTCTAATACTAAAAAAGGAGAAATAGAAGGCCTGGAGGAAGGAAGCCTTACCTGAGGCTGTTATCCAAATACTTTAATTGTATATGCCCGAGGAATGATCAATCTTCATTGTTTAGAAGTTCTTAGGAAAAAGAATCAATTGGAGAAGCTATGGTAGCACACATGAAATTCATAGCAGAAAACAGCTGATATATTAAAAGCCAAATCACACCAATACTCCTTGAGCCTTGGCTTCCCCTGGAAAGTCCTTGGCCTTCCAGGTAACAGCTTTTGTTATAGTCAGCTGAATTCCTGCTTCATATTTCTGTGGCCTGCAGCACAAGACCTTCCTCAATGCCTCTGATGCATAGATACCATGGGATGCCACTCACAGCACAGGATACTGCACTTGAAACAATTCATTCAGAAATGGCAGCAGGAAAGGCTGAAATAATCTCTTAAGTGGGGTGGAGGGGAGGGGGAGAAAAGACTATGAACACTATGGAGCGTTCATGCTTCTAATTTTTTTTTTTCAAAAATGAACCCATCACCACCAGTGACTCTATAAGGGAAATTATAGGCAGTTAAATTTGTTTCCTCTTATTCTATGTGATTCTTAGATTTGTAGCAATCTATGTGGTAGTTGCACAGTTCAAAAATAACATCTCCCAGGACAACACTTCACTGCAAGAAAGCCCACATGTAATGGCTAGCGCAGGATTCCCGGAGACTAGTGACTATCTGAGAATCATCAGCCCATCACTGCAGTCACAAGCCCAGCATCCACTCAGATGAGGTCTGCTCAGATGTGATTTATTCAGGTGTGTTCTGCTCAAGTACAGTCCACTCAAGTATAGTCTGCTCAGATGTGATCTGCTCAAGTGAGGTCTGTTCAGATATGATCAGCTAGGGTATGGTCTACTCAAGTGTAGTCTGCTCAGGTGTGTTCCACTCAGGTGTGATTTATTCAGGTATGATATGCTCAGGTGTGATTTGTTCAGGTGTGTTCTGCTCAGGTGTGATCTGCTCAGGTGTTACTGCTCAAGTGAGGTCTGCTCAGGTGTAATTTGTTCAGGTGTGATCTACTCAGGTGTGTTCTGCTCAGGTGTGTTCTGCTCAGGTGTGTTCTGCTCAGGTGTGATTTGTTCAGGTGTGGTCTGCTTGGATGTCATCTGTTCAGATGAAGTCTGCTAGGTACATCCTGTTGGGGATGTCCACTCAGGTCCATCTGCTTGTCCCTTAAGGGCCAGTCTCCTGATCAATGGTTGCTGGAGTCCTCATTGGTGAAGAATTTTGAATACTTCTCCCTTCTTAACAATCAGAGAAAACATTTCTCTTCACTCAAAATTGTATCTGGATTAAAACTCAATGTGAGCCGGGCGGTGGTGGCGCACGCCTTTAATCCCAGCACTCGGGAGGCAGAGCCAGGCGGATCTCTGTGAGTTCGAGGCCAGCCTGGGCTACCAAGTGAGTTCCAGGAAAGGCGCAAAGCTACACAGAGAAACCCTGTCTCGAAAAACCAAAAAAAAAAAAAAAAAAAAAAAAAAAAACTCAATGTGTGAGGATATGCAAACAATGATGCTTTCTTTGGACACACTGGTGAATGAACTTTTGATGGATTCCAGGGCCATTTCTCTGGAGAACCCTGTCTTCTCTCTGCCTCCCCTACTCAGGACATCTCTAGAGGTCAGTAGAAGACACAATGACAAGTGAGGAAAAGGGCCCTTGTGTGCCCATTCTGCATTCACCAGCTCAGTCAAGTCTTAATGGAGGGGAGGCCTTCCGGGTGGAGTGACAGCCCAAGGTCTAAGGGCACTTGGAGCTCAAAGACCAGGCAGCTGAAACCAGAGAAACATGAGGTGTCATGGACTGTGTTGGGAAGTCTGGAACTTCACAACCAGGATCTTGGAGGCTTGTGGAGGACTCGGGGCTTTGACCGAAGGACAGTGAGAAGTCACTGAAACTCATAAGCAAAGGCTTCTGTAACTAGACCAGAAGAGAGTCTAGAAACTATCAAGATGGCTACAGAGGGATGTATCAAGCTTTTTCATCCATCGACAGCTCACAAATAATGACATGGAAACTTATTAATTATGAAAGTTGGCCTTTAGCTTAGGCTTGTCTCAACTAGCCCCTTCAACTTAAATTAACCCATTTATGTTAATCTACATTCTGCCACATGACGTTACCTCTCTTCCATCTTGTTCCTCCTGTTTATTCTCCAGGTCTGGCTGGCAACCCCGCCTTTCTTCTTCCCAGAGCTCTCTCTGCCCGGAAGTCCCGCCTCTACCTCCTGCCTAGCTATTGGCTGTTCAGCTTTTTATCACACCAGTCACAGCAGTATATCCTCACACAGTGTACAAATATCTCACAACAGAGAGCTCATGCATAACGGTTGAGAGGCAACTCTGTAGAGTTCAGGTGGCCAGAGACGGGGACAGCGATGTGTGAAAGAGAAAAATGACACAGCACTTTTTAGTCATGTGAGACTTTATCCCCGTGCACATTAGACAAAGTCTGGAGACCTGGGCGGTCTCCGGCCCTTCGCTCAGGCCAGAAACATGGGGAACCTTCGCCTCTTTTCCTTGCTGCCCGAATCTGATGTATCTGTGGGTCATGTGGCTCTAATCCCAAAACGATTTTTGCCTATAAAAAATGCTTTGTGCCAAATGACCTTAAATATGATGCCATCATCTGTAGTTGCCCTAGAGAAACAGGGCAATTTCTAGGACTCTGCTGGGTTCTGGGATGGTCCTAGGCTCCCAGGAAGTGACTTAAAGATCAGAGTGAAGCCAGGGGTCTTTGATGTTCCATGAATATGGCTTGTCTGCTGTGTAGCTCAGTCTCCAGCTTCCAGCATGCAGGAGTTGGGATGTGATTATGAAACAGAAGCCTGGGCCACTGAAGCCCAGCTGAGTGAGCTTATCCTTAGAGTCAGGCTGGCCTAAGTCCAAGGATTAAATGATGCCCTACCACCACCACATAACGTTCTCAAATATGGACCCAGCCTTGTGGTTCCGTGACTCCTGTCATTTCCTACACTGTCAATGAAAGCTTGCAATACCTTAGTCATGGTTGTGTATAGTAAATCATCTGGGCTGGGACGTGACACCTCCTGGCCCATGTCTTTGCTTGGCTTGATGGATGGTGTGCTGTATTTGCTCACAAGCAGCCTGCGCTTCAACAGTGTGAGCCCAAGGAAAGAATTTACCCTTCATTGACTACACTAAGACTATGAACTCTCTGTTGGTTTCTAAGCACATGCCTTCAGTCATCAATTTAGCAGAACAGTAGAAAGTGCCCGCTATGAGCCAGGTAAGAGGAACGTCGGCCAATGAGATGTGAGGAAAGCAAGCATGTGATCAGACCTCAGCACTCTGAAGCCCTGGAAGGGGATGATCCGACTGAGGCTGGGAGGATCTGGAGGAGTGAGCGTCCCTCTGAGAGCAAATGCTCCATGAGAAACCCGCAGTCACAGTGACTGCTGTCGGGTGACCTTTGGGTGAGCTTCAGCTGCTTAGAAGGTTTCCTTTCATAGGAAGGCAGCTTCATGGAGTCACCTCTTTAGGCTTCTGGTGGAGGCTAAGACCCTGATCCGACTGACAAGGTCAGAGAGGAGCCATTTATACCCCTCCTTTCCTCTCTCCCTGGGCATTTGGTTACCTGCTCCTCTGAGAAGGCAAGGCCTCGGCCACTCACCCTGCTCAGGTGAGTGCTGACAAGGGCTGTGTGCTCATTTCTGAGATCTGGCATCAGGAAGCCACATGGCCGCATGTCGGAGCCCTGTTCTCTCTGTCTGTTCTCTCGCACCAGAGCTTACGTTAGCTCTAACCCCACTCCTTGTTGGTCCATTTCAGCTGTTCCAAACTCAGGGTGTGATGTACACCCCTCCCCTGCCACACTCTGCAAGCAGTGTTAGGATTCCCCTTCCTGTAGCTGGTTAGAGAGATGGTCCCCTGTGCCAATCACGGCAGGGAGAGAGAAATGCCTAGAGGCTCGGAGTGGAGCTGGAAGACTCTTTGTGTGGCCAAAGCCCTCCCTGTGACCAAAGAACCCAGGCCCTGTGATCTATTCAAGGTGCCTCCAAGGGGGATCAAAGTCATATGATCGAATCTGCACAAGCACTTTGGGACCAGTGTGTGCACAGAGACCCACTCCCAAAGGATCTGCTGTCCCCCTTTTGAACCTTTTAACAATTTCTTTCTCATATTTCCTTTCTGCTTCAGGCCCTATAAATTGTCTGGCTGGTTCCAGAGCTAAAAGCGAGGTCAGAACTCATCCCTTTGAGCAACACTGTGAGTCCCTCCTCCCAATCTGATGGCTGAATGCAAGGGAAGCCGAACCCACATTCTAAAAGTCAGAGCTGAAGTCAGTCAGAGCCGTCAGAGTTTTCCCAGCCCGAGAGGCCTGATGAATGACATCCCCAGACGTCCTGGTTGCCTACCATATGCCTCACCCAACCCTGAGTACTGCTGGGTTTTTGCTTTTTGTTTTCTCCCGTAAAAATCTATTCCTAGAACACTGGATGTCTGGATTCAAGCAGTTTGTAGCTGAGCCACTCAAAGGTCACAGAGCTTGGATGGGAAAAAATGTTAGGGGAACTGAGAAACCTTAGGAAAAGCACAATAGGAGAAGAGCTCAAGAGACACCTGCAAGCCTAAGCCAGGAGCCCACAGCTTCCTCGGCTGCACCCCACATCGCTCCCCTGAAATGTGGGCGCATTTTTATTGTTTGTTTGGTTTTGGTTTTTCAAGATAGAGTTTCTCTGTGTAGTTTTGGTGCCTGTCCTGGAACTCACTCTGTAGACCAGGCTGTCCTTGAACTCAGAGATCCGCCTGTCTCTGCCTCCCTCTGGAATCCTTGACTAAAGGCATGCACCACCAACCACCCGGCCAGCATGTGCACCTTAAGGATGCATTAATGAAGGAAAGTTTGTTTCTGTTTATTCGAATGATAGAGTTTCTTAACTGTGAGCGTGCAGCACAGTGCAAGGGAAAGGATGTCTTACCATTGGAGTGCATGTGTGTTTCTGTGTGTGTTTATATGTATGGCCATGTATACAAGTGCACACATAGATGTGTGTAAATGTGTCTGGAGGCCAGGAGTCAACCTCAGGTGTTTTTCTTCATGTGCTACTAATGTTTTTTTTTTTTTTATTGTCTTCAAGTTTATTTTTAGTTATGTTTAGGGGTGTGTGTGTGTGTGTGTGTGTGTGTGTGTGTGTGCGCTCACGAGTGCAGGTGCCCTTGGAGGCCAGAGGCATTGGAGTCCCGGGAGCTAGAGTTACAGATGGTTGTGAGCCTCCTACTGTGGTACTGGGAACTGAACTCCAGTCTTCTGGAAGACCAACTCTCCAGCCCCTTTCCATGTTGTTTTCTGAAGCAAGGTCTCTAACTTTTACTTTGGACTTTGCCCATTTTGCTAGTGAGCTGTCTGGCCAGTGAGCTTCAGGGATCCACCTGTCTCCACTTCCCCAGCCGTAGGTTACAAGCACACAACCACACCAGTGTGTTGGGTTTGCTGTTGTGGTGGTTGTTTGTTTGTGTTGTTTATTAACGTGGATTCTGTGGGTGGACTCAGGTCCTTGTGCTTGTACAGCGAGCACTTGCTGACTGAGCTCTGCCTGGCCCACGGCGTTCTCTTTGACCATTTCCTCTGTGCAGTTTCCTGGTGTCTGTGAGATGTATTTGCCATCCTATCTTGAACCACAAGTCTCTTGTTACATTTCTCAATCCGAGCATGAGCCACGTGTCTGCCCTCAGTGAAGCTCCTCATCCACCAGCAATACCCGCTCAGCCCCCTGAGTGATGCAGAGAAAGCAAGCTGGATGTCCCAGGCTCACCTGTGTCCACCCGGTCAAGTCCAGGTGTGGGAGTCTGATTCAGGAAGCAAGGTTATGATCCATCCGTGCTTGGAAAACAACAACTGTATAATGCCTCACTCTCAATTTACGCTCTATGTGTTTAACCTTTGGGGGACTGAGCCAATGTGGGAAAACATCAGATAAAACCAAGCATCCATTCATTTCAGAATAAAACGTCCCCAAACCTGGACTCACATGTTCTCTTGTTTGAGGTCCAGTGCCTTCTAGAAGATCCAAGTTCCCGTATAGAAAATGCTTTCTCAGCGGGGAAAGAGCAGGCCGCTCAGACACAGAGCATGGGAGCGGAGCTGGAGTCTTCCGTGCATGTGAATCTCAGAGAGATCAAGTTCATGAAGATAATCACTAACCAGCCCATGGCCCTTTCCTCCTGAAGAGATATTCTGGATTCTTCTTTGCAACCAACAGAATTTGTTTTTTAAAAAATGACATTTACCATTCATCCATCCCTTACCTATTCTGGACACTACTGAAATTATCTTTCCTGTTGTATTTGATTAGTGTGAAATCTCAGGCAGTCAGTTACCACGACAGCCCACTCCCAGGAAGTGTTCCTCTTTACAGAGTGGTCTGCTGACATGAGATTATGGGCTCTCTCTCCTGAGTTACCAGGGAGGTATGACTGCCTGTCCCCACCACCATTTCTTCCTGCTCTCCTTTGGGACAAGGAGAACTCTGGCCCCACCTGGCCTGCTAATGGCCCAGGAGTTGTCCCACATCTCAGGGCCTGCCTCAGCGGCATCTGCTTTTAGATTGTCATGTACAGACTCATGACAGCTGCCTGCTGATGAGATGGAACTTGGATAAAGCCAGGGGAGGGAGGTAGAGCAGTGTGTTCTGGGTGTGCACAGGGGACAGGGTGTGAGGCAGTAGATGACTCCCTGGGCCTGTCCTCAGACAAAGCCACAAGCACCACATCTGGGGCAGAGTGGTTGTCATGTTTCCTCAGAACAGCTTAGTCACCTGGTCCCCGTCCCTGCCCCTCATCCCTGGAACGGACACTCTCTGGAGCGAGGGGCCCTTAGCCTCGGTTGTCTTGTTTTGTTCGTGTTTTTGAGACAGGATGTCACATGTCACAAGCTGACCTGGAATGCTTGGTCCCTCTGCCTCAGCTCCAGTGCTAGGATTTGAGGCTTGCCCTGCCACACCCAGCTTAACACCCACCCCTCTTAAGAGAAAATGGTTAACGGCAAAGTAAGGGGCTGGGAAGGAAGATGCTCTTCCACATTCTCCGAGGAGGTCCCCTAGGCCAGACAGAGCTTGTAGCCTGAGACCCTGTCCTTTGTCTTTCCTGCCTCCACACCTCTACCCCAAGGCTTCCTTACCAACCTGTGAAGTGCCACAGTTACCTGGAACAGGGAAGGATGGGGACCTAACCTTTATCTAGCTCATCTTATCCCCTCCTAAAACCTTCTTGGTGTGGAGTCTCATTTTATTTATTTACTTATTTCTAAATTTTGTTTGTTTATTTGTTTGTTCTGTCCATTCCAGTGACTTCTCAATTTGGGCTGTGACAAGCTCGATCTGTCTGAAATCACAATTAGGCTAGAGCAGGCTACAGTGTGTGCTACCTGAGACACTCCACACTTCTTATGTGAAGTCCCACAGACTTGTAACAATACTGTGACTCCAGACAGGGGCCAAGCAGATATGTTAGTGAGGGGATTGCTGTTTCTTTGATGGAAAGGGAGACAGGTCCTGCAGGAATGTGTGGGAGGAAGAATCTATCTGCTGAGCAAGGGTGTGGTAGCCCCCAGAGGCAGTTCCTCCAGCCACATGCTCAGTCACAAGTACAGCCAAATAAGCCAGGTGGAACCTTTTCTAGGAGGCCACATGCCCTCTACACCAGGACATCTTGGAGACATCCCAGACTGGTCACCAAAGCCACACAGCCTCTCTTAGATACACAGACTAGCCTCTCAGTCAGTCAGGGGATTCTGAACTGGCACTGGCTAACTCACAAAAGGGGTGTGTGTGTGTGTGTGTGTGTGTGTGTAAAATAACATTAAAGTAAGCCCCTGGATGCCTACCACCACAATGAACAGTGGACTATCACCACCCGCATGAGGCTCCTCCCCCTGTGTATAGCACTATCCAATAAGCTGTTTTTTCATTCAACCAGATGTAGTATCTCATAGCTATAATCCCAGGACTGAAGAGACTGAGGCAGGAGGACTGCTGTGTGTTCAAGACCAGCTTGGGATACACTGTAAGACCCAACTTTGAGACAAAACATTCCCTTGCTTTTCTTCATAAATGTGTGTGTTCTTATGTTACCTTTCCACTACTCTAACAGATACCTGAGACAATTTATAAAGAGAAAGGGTTATTTAGACTCAGCAGTTCTGGAGAGTTCAGTCAGTGGCTGACTGCCACATGCCTTGGGGCCTACAATGTCAATCCATCATGGTAGAGAGTATGTGGCTAACTCCTATGTCCAGAACTAAAGAGAAAGAAAGGAGGAGACCAGGGTCCTGCTGCCTCTTTTGACATCATACCCCACAATGATCTAAAAGCTTCTCATTCTGCCATCCCCGAAAAAATCCTCCCAGTTGCAACACAGGCCTTCATTCAACACATGGGGCTTGGGGGACACTTACCCAAACCATACCAATTCCTAAAACAACACATTAGTTTAGGAAAACTCTGTAATAGGAACAAATTGAGTTGAAAAAAAAAAAAAAAAAAAACCTGTCACAGCTAGTCATGTGTCACTCCCAGCAGGACAAGCAGAGCCCTTTGGGGGTCACAGTGTGGCTTCAGCTGTTCATGAGGGTTTGTAAGGTCCCTTGTAGGAGAGCCAGGAACAAGATCTTGAATGAACACTGGAGCCCTGGGCACCAGCATCCTTTCTCAAGCTCTCTCTAGGAAGCTCTCTGGTCCCTCTAGTCCCAGTTTTGTTTTGCTCCTATCCCTGCTGATCTTCCCCCAGGAAGTAGATTTTCTTTTCTAATCTGTGGGGTAGTACTAGGGATCGAACCTAGGGCATCACGTATGTGAAGCAAGCACTCTCCCACGGAGCCACTGCCCCTGTCCTGGAAAAGGGACCTTTTCTGTCTCATTTTTGCACACCAGAAATGCAACCACCATTACATTTATGACATCTTGATGTCATAGTTCAAATGACTGGTGGAAATTACTCAGGGCCTCAAGCTTTGGGCTCTGAACTGCCAGGAGAGGACATTATACCCGGAATTTGACCAGGAACTGCTGTCTGAACCTAGCAACTGTGTCAGAGAATGAGTCACAAGATCTTGACCCTCTCAGCGAGAAACCCATGGGAGCAGGTCTGTGGGAGGAAGGCAGACTGAGTAGTCATCTAGTGGATTCCCAAGCTACAGAGGTCCTCTAGAAAAGACTTGATCAATTATAGGTCCCAGACAGAACTTAGGGGAAGATGGGCTGTGGATGGAGCTTGTTGCTAGATTATATTTACAGCTGACCATCTACTTTTTGTCTGGTTGGTTTCTGAGGATGAAAACTGGAGCCTCAAATGAGCTAGAATACTCACTTTACCATCATGGAGCCATACCTGCTGATCTAAGAAACCCTGGCGACACCTATGCACACACATTTGTTTTCTTTCTTTCTGGATACTTCTTCCACTTTACAGAGCAAGCTTCAACTTTTCCAAATCTGTGCACTCTGCTTCCCTGTCAGATACAGATTTTTGACTTTGCGTGTGTTTTTCTTCTCTGGCATCTCACACTGAGTCAGACAGGGCTGGGGAGGCAGTCCAGTTGGTCGAGTGCTTGCCTAGCATGTGCGAGGCTCTGGGTCCACTCTCCAGTGACACAAGGCACATCCCCGCCATGCTAGCACCTCTGAGGTGCAGACAGGGAAATCAGAAGCTAGCGGTCATCCTTAGCTCATGTGGAGCTGGAGGGCAGCCTGGGCTACATGAGATCCTGTCTCAAAATAATGATAGCAATAATATTAACACTCCTTCGGGTGTCCAGTGGGTCACTCTTACGCCGCGTTCCATGGAACCCTGGGCCCATGTCCTTCGCTACACTTCGATGCGGTGACCTTCGCTCTGATTCCCACTTCCTTGTTCCGCCCTGAGACTTGGTTGTAATGGTCCTCATCACCCACATCCCCACCTGTATTCTGGGTTCAAGTGCGTAGGTCTCCCTCCAGAGTCCTCACCAGAATCACTTGCGTGTCCTCTCAGAGACCGGTGCATGAACTTTACAGACGACTGTGTCATGTTGCCATGTCAAAAGCTGGCCATGCCAGCTCCTAGACTGCTCCTCCTGTCTTCCAGCTTCTGCCTATGTTTTTAGATATTTGCTTCACAATCACCCGCTTCTCGCTCAGACTGTTAGTCAGTCAGTTCACAAGTCAGGAATAGCCAAGGGCCTAGCTTTTCCCCTACTGCCACAGCACAGACATCTGACACCAGACGCCTAGGATTGTCTCCTCACCAGAATGTAAACAACAGTGTCGGCAGCAGACCCTAGCTGGGTGTCCTTCAGTTCCATTCGGTTCTGGCCCAGTCTACCAGGTCATGGTGTCAGGCTCCCCAGGAGCAGGAAGGGGGTGTTGGTGTGGGTGGTGGCTGTCCCTAAGATTGTTCCTCATCTAAGCCAGCCATAGACCCACGTTGTTTTACCTGCTCTTTCTACCCAGTGGCTATAAAATGAGTTTCCATCTCTCTCCCTGGGTCTGATGGATTCATTTACTTGTATTTATGAAGGGCATAGATGTAGAGATTCCTGGGGGTGGACAAGGCATGCACCACCCTCCACAGATGTCCAGAGACTCTCAGAACCCTGTCCTTGAGACCTTTAATGGAGACTTCACTGAAGAGGCATGGGCTCGAAGGAACTGGGTGTGGGAGCCAGCAAAGCCAGTCTGTTCAGATTCTTTTCAGTTTCTCTGTGCGGCATTTCCTCCACCAGGGTATGGGCCAGGACCCTCTGGAATGAGGAGGTTCCTCTGACCTAACCCACGCCGAAAGAAGCTCCTTAAACCCAGCTTGGAGATGTGTGGGGGGTGGGGTAAAGGGATGGGGTAGCAGAGAGACAGGAGGTGTAGGGAGTGGAGAATGGAGAGCTTCTGTGATTTGCCTTGGAGAAGAGATATTCTACGTGTACTGCCTGCTTTAGGGAGTCCAAATACTTACTTCACGTCACAGTCTGTTTTCTGATAGAACAGAATAGACTGGGGAATTCATAAAGAAAGGCCATTTATTTTTTATTGTTCCAGAGATTGGGATGTCGTGTGCAAAGAACAGTTCAGAAAGGCTAGCTCTGAGGCTACTGTGTCTCTGAGAAGCACATCGGTTTATCCATGGCCTCCTCACCTCCTGGAGGCCCTACTTTAGGCTGTTACCACAGCAGTTAAACTCCAGCAAAGCATTTGGAGATCTTCATCTGTAGCAAAGTACCCACCAACGCCGCCAGGGCAATGCCATCAACCACCTGAGCGACACAGAAATCTGCTTTTGAACATCTGGCTTGTGATCTGACTATGGGCAGGGCTCTCTAAGAGCTCTGCAGAGAGAAAATGGAAAGTCAGGATTCCCTGTTCAAAAAGAATGAAGATGTTCTAGGAGGAGGAGCCGGGGGTGCGGCTCAGTTGGTAGAGTGCTTACCCAGCACCCACGAAGCCCTGGGTTCAGTTCCCAGCACCAGATAACCTTGGGTGTGGTGGTCCTCATAAGTAATCCCATCACTCTGGGTGTGGAAGATCAGAAGATCAAGATCCCCTTACGTTCAGATGGAGTTTGAGGCCAGCCTGGGATACATGAGACACTGTCTGAAATACAGTAACTCCAGGAAGGAAACAGCAAAGCATTCAGCCAAACACAGGCTCTTCTGGACACAGGGGATGCGGGACTGTACTGGACACACACCTGTGGAGCTGGCTGCAAGACAACCACGAGAAGGGATATTTGCACACACACAGTAAGATATCTTGAGAATATAACCTAAGTTAAACACATAATTTGTTTCCTATAGGTTTAACATGTAATAGCCTGCAGCTCCTTTCTATAATATTTTAAATCATTTTATGCTCTGCCCACCCAGCTAAGATATGAACATTTCTAAGGCCCATGTTGCCAGATTTTCTTCTGTGAAGTTGTTCAAGCTTTTAACTCTGGCTAGCATGCTATATGACCACTGTTTCCCACCATGCTGCTCAGCATCAGATTCAGCTTTGTGTAAGTTAGTATTGGTGACTCTCTAGGGATGCTGACATTTAAAATTGTGTTTATAATACATTTGCAACTCTCCTTTTGTAGTCTCTCTTCTATTAGCGACAAAATACCCATAAAGCCGCACTCCCCCACCCCCCACCCCGGACTCTGAGTCTCGAGTGCCTGAAGAATCTGTAACCTCAGTACCCGTCAGTGACCACCTCACTGCTGTGGTTTCTCTTATCTAGATTTCCACCCCTAGAGTCAGTATTTTGGTTTGTTTTTCTGAGGTTTTTTTTTTCTTCATTCTTTTCGTTGTTTTTTTTTGAAACAGAGTCCCATGTAGCACAGGCTAGCCTCCGAGTCCTTACGCATCTGAGGAAGATCTTGAACTTCTGATCCTCCTACCTCCACCTCCCAAGTGAAAAGCAGAACTAAAAATGGGATGTTGCAAAGTGTAAGGAGCTTCCATTCATGCCTTCTCTGCTCCTTCCTTCCTGCGGCCTCCTGGGAGCCTGGACTGAAGTCTGCCCTGGTCTGAGGAGGCACCTTCCTCCTGGGACTCTGGGACAGTAATATTTCTGCTGCCTCTGGTTTCTCAAGGCTTGGATTTGGAAGTCACAGAAGGTCACAGAGTTTGTTTTCTGTTTCAATAAGATTGGCCATTTATTGAGAAGGAAGCTTTTCTCTGTGGTCCTGCTATTTTGTTTTTTTTTTTTTTTTTTTTTTTTTTTTTTTTTTTTTTTTTTTTTTTTTTTTTATTGTAATTGGAAGACTACAAACACCAGCCTGGCTTGTGTTTGTTTTGACTTTTGAGAACAGCTTTCTTCTCTCGATTATGTGGTTTGGGGAAAAGCAATCACTTTGGGAGTGGTTTGTTTGTTTTTGTTTTTTAAACTTTTAGTGTTTTGCTATGTGCAGCAATTGCTGCTGGGGTTGGGGACAGCTGGCCATCACCTGCCACACAGACAGTGAGTGACATTCCTGTCTGCCCTCTCTCCTTCCTGTGAACTCTGAGGCCCAGCACCGGAGAGGCCCATGGGAGTCACATGAATTCTCTTGAATCTGTATAGGAGACGGCGATTCCCACAGGTGATCCTGAGTGAAGGGTGTGTGGTCAAATCCACAGTGTCGAGAGAAGGCCAGCAGCAAATGGGCTAAGGGGGTGTGTCCCGTTGAATCAAACCCTGTGTCTTCAAACACTTCAGTAGGCCAACCTCCTTATCATCTCCCGATGACACTGTCTGTTAAACACCTAGAAGAAGCATTGCCCTTACCTGGCACTCAGGAGAGTGCTGCCCCTCCCCCTAACGGCCCCCTAAGTTCTTGTCCCTCTTTACAGCTGTTGATGGTGTGTTCTGTATGCAGGCTTGGCCTCATCACATGCTTATAGATGACTCTGCCCAAACTCAGCTCAGCCAGTCTCTGTGTTTGCTGTTTCACTAACCGTGGGCCTTCCCAGTATTTTTGAGCCCCCAGGCCCTTGTTGCTTAGGGACTCTGTGCTGTGTGCTCCCTTCCTGACTCTGGGGCCAAAGTCTCAGGCCCAACACAGCTGCTCTTCTTGTGGAGGCTGAAGGAATATTGCCATCGGGTGTGCTGACAGCTCATGAGGGTTGTTCGGACACTATGCCACCAAAGCTGATGGTCTGAGTTAGTCACCTGTGTGGACCAACTTCCCCTTGTACAGCCCAACACCTGAGTGTTTGGCAACAGCTGGGAGAGTTGCCAAAGGGTCCACAGATGTTGTTTCCCCACACCCAAAGGAGGAAAGGCTTGGCCTCTCTCTAATCCTCTTGTTACATCCCATTTTTACCAGGATGCATTTCCCAGAAAGTCTCAGGGGCCAGGAGGATCCCTCAAGAGAGCTATCCTCTGCTGGGACCAGGTGACAGGCCTGCAAGGGCTCTGAATTCTCCACTTGTAGCAGATAAGTCAGCCATGGATCTTTGGCCCCAGCTTGAGCCCAAGTCAAACCCAGCTCCCATCAGGCTCTCTGAATAGGCAGCTTCCAGGGGTCCTTGGTCTTGGTCTTTCAAGCTAGCTCTCAGCATGCTTTGTCCATGGAGATGCAGCTGATTTCCAGAAGCCCAGGCGGTCTTATTCATCCCCCAGACCTGGGGCTCAAGTGTCAGTTCCCATCTCTTCCACAGGTAGGATGGTGTCTCTTCCCCTTCCTGGACTGAGGTCCATCCCTCCTCACCTGCTTCTCTCTGAGTAGTTTTTATCTGCTCATCAATATCTATCTTTCCCTCAGATCCACAACCCTGGCTACTCAGGAACACCCAAGGCAGGAACATGGGAGAGGACTCTGGATCTGCTGACTGAAAAGTAACATGAAGGGAGGCAGAGGCTTCTGACTCTCTGAACTGCTGCTCCAGAGCTGGGTGACTTCCACCATCACCCCATGGGGCTGTGACATGTACTCACATGAATTCCATAAAGATCACAGTAAACTCTTCCAGGCCTACAACCAGTGGAGAACTTAACACCACACACACGCATCACACATACATACACACACACATATATACCCTCCAAATCCCCTACACACACCATAGACACCACATCTACCTCCACACACACCACACATACTCCACATCCACACACACACACCACACACCATAGACACCACACTCACACACGTACATGAACCACATACACATATACACACACCACACACCCCAAACTCCCCACACACACCATACACACCACACATGTATACACATCACACACATACACTCTGTGCACACCACACACACACACACACACACACACACACACACTTTTGCCAAGGAAAAATTAAACTCAGACTCTTCTCTCTTTCAAAATGGAAGAACTCTACAGACTCATTTTCCTCTGCAGTTCAGACTTCAATAAAAACTGTCTCTGTAACAGAGAACTGAGGGGCTAGAGTTGACCTGGGAACCAGGTCCCCTTATCCACAAGAAAGGACCATGTGCTAATGAGTTTCATAGCAAATTTTTGTATTGTAGCCTTTGACTCACAGCTCTCTATGATTTGTAATACAGGTACAGCAAGGAGGAAATTACCCCCAGGTAGGCCAAACTATAAATGCATCCATTTTTCATGACCGATTTCTGTTTCCTAGTATCTTTGGGTGAAACCAAATTGTTGGGATCTTGTCCTTAGGTCTCACAGGTAAGCAGAAATAAATATCATTTCCTTTGTGACAGGCCGTCATCAGATTTTTTTGATCACTGTCAATCACAACATGACATTTTATTGCCACCTGCAAGGTTGTCCAAGCTTCCCTGAGCCCAGGAGCCCCATGGAGGGTGAGGCGTGTGTGTTTGTTGATGAACACAGGGCACAGGGTGCATGTCATGAGTGCATGTGTTGTGTGTGTCTGTGTGAACTGTCCCCACTGAGTTTGGGTGACATTTTCAGAACACTTTTGGGAATGTGACAATGGAGGGCTTCATCCCAGGCACCCAGGCACTACACCAACACTGTGGTGACATATTTTCTCTCTAGACGGGCAGGTGGATGCCATGTCCATCTGCGTAGCTGACATCCATGAGAGGATTCTAGAAGCAGAACTGTCCCAGGCCAGTTTTCACATGATGCCGAAGCCTGTGGGAATTTGTTCTAACTCCAAAACGGTACCGCGAGAGCACACTCCATTATGTCTGCCTGGCCAGCAGTGTGAAAGGCAGGAGGCAGATCATGAAGAGCATCTAATGAAGGGCCTGTGGTCCTGGGCTTAGAGGAGGAAACTTGGAAACAGAAATAACTGTGTGTCTGTGTGTCCAGCTTCCATTCCCGCCGCTCCAGAATCCCTCAGAATCCACCCTTTGTTCCTGATTCTTCTGCTCTTCTGCAAAAACTCGCCTTCCTACTCCTGACCCCTGAATTCCTCAGGTGCATAGGGCCCTGGAGTCACTCAATTAGCCATGCTGGGCATTGTTTATTTATTCGGTGGGGGAAGCCGACTGAACTGCTCCCCCTCCCTGTCAACCATCCTAAATCACACTGCCTTCCTAACCTACGGGGTGGGAAACTTCAAAGATCCAGGCCGGGGGCCTGCTTAGCATGTAAAGATGCCAAGAGCAGGAGACTAGAGAGTTGGGCAGATTCCCCGAGGAACCACCGTTAATATTGCAGCTTCTGGTTATGCCGGGAAAAGCCCTGGGAAAAGCTTTCTGGGGTGTGCTTTTGTTTGTGTTTTTCCAAAAGCACTGGAAACCACACTGATGAGTTCTGCAAGCCACAGCGTCTGGAAAGCTCTGGAAAGCTCACGGCAGCCTCATGCTGATGCTTCACGTCAGAGCTTGGTTAAACCGCTGGGAAAGCAGACTCGGGAGGGGCGTTGGAAAACACTGGGTTTTCATTAACTCTTACAGTTTCTCGTGCAAATTGCATGGTTTCTGTTTGTTTGTTTGTTTTGTTTTGGGTTTTTGTCTTTTAAATTGGGACCTACGTAAGGAAACTTAAGTGGGTTGAAACTGAGATCTTGGGTGAGACATCATTCTCTCAAAGCTCTCCAGATGGCATACCATTAGGGCTTTGTGGGTAGAAAATTATTTTTCAACTCCTCAGCCTACATGTGGATTTTTTTTTTTATTTTGGAAAAAACAAAAAACCCATGACTTTGCCAGATCTTGAACCGGAAGTGCCGACTTTGCACTGCTAAAACTTGCCACTCAGAGGCCGGTGGAGTAAAGGTGGGCTGGGGTGTTTTGTAGCACACACTCTGCCAGGCTCCTGCCTACGACCGCTGATGCCAAGCAGTCCTGTACTACGAAATTCTCTCTGCTGAAGAGCTGACGTTTGAGCAACTACAGATGAGGACCAACGGACAATGGCCCTGCCGTGAGTGATAAGGGTTGGCCTCTGAGAAAGGTCACATCGCCTCCCCCAGCCTCTGGGTTGAATAATTGCAGGGGCCCCTCTATTTATTCACCTTTGATGTATCTTGAAGAGGAGTCTTCTTTTGTGTGTCTTGAGCTGGGCTAGAGGAGCTTAGCCTGCATTCTGAAAGTAGCGCTTGGATGTCAAGGGTATGCCCACAATGTGCTAGAGGACACAAATATACAGGAGGGGAGCCCTCCTCCCCTCCCCCTTCAGTGGCAGGTAGAGAACGGTCCCTGAACTCCAGAAAGAAGAGTAGATGATGTCATGACTGCATCTTGGCCTTCCAGCCACCTCCTAGTCCTGAGGAGTTGAGGTCCCTACTGCAAAGAGAAGCAGAAAAACAGGAAATCATCCCGACACAGAGCTTCAGCAGCCAGCATGTGACTTGGTTGAGAACTATCCTTGAGCTGGATGTGTGTGCTGGGAGAGTGGCGCATTGGAAGGCAAGTTCCCAGAGCTGAAGCCAGCAGGGTCCGCAGAACAGCATTTAGGGACAGTTACTAGCTGTTCTTCGGGTTGCTGTAATAAGATGCTCTGACAAAAGAAACTGAATGGAGAAAGGGTTGGTTTTGGCTCACAGATTAATGATACTGTCTGTTGTTTTAAAAATAAAGGCGGCGCTGTTACCAGGCAGAAAGGTCATGAGGCACGAAAGGTCATGAGGTACGAGCCAGGACAAAACCCAGTATCAGAGCTTTATTGGGGGGTGGGGGGCAAAAGAACCAGGCCTGGGAAAGAAGCACGTGCAGAGAGCAGAGAGAGGGGAGGTGGGGGAGGTCAGGGGGAGGAGAGAACAGACGAGAGAGAGAGAGAGAGAGAGAGAGAGAGAGAGAGAGAGAGAGAGAGAGAGAGAGAGAGAGAGAGAGAGAGAGAGAGAGAGAGAGAGAGAGAGAGAGAGAGAGAGAGAGAGAGAGAGGAGCCTGTGTCCGGCTTTTTAAGGATTCCTGTGCACATGCGCAGGTGGGCTTACAGAGCTACGCCATGCATGTGCCAATTGCGTCACCACGCTGTTCTCATTTGTGCGATCATGCAGCACACTGATGACGTAAGATGTAAGACCACTTGCTTAGCTACTGAACTGCGCATGTGCGTCATGCAGCTGGAGGAGAGGCTAACACTGTCCATCATGGTGGGGAGATTGGGGCCACAGGGGCATGAGGCAGCTGATCACATTGCATTTGCCGTCAAGTATCAGAGGGGTGAGTGCTGCTTCTCAGCTCACTTTCTCGTTTTTATGTATTGGGGATCCCAGTCAAAGAGAAGGTGCCATACCCTTTCTGGGGGGATTGTCTCTCCCGTCAGCATCTCTAGAAACACTCTTTCAGCTGGGCATGGTGTCACACACCTTCAATCTCAGCACTTGGGAGGCAGAGGCAGGAGGAACTCTGAGTTCAAGGCCACCCTTGTCTACAGAGCGAGTTCCAGGGCAGCCAGGGCTACACAGTGAAACCCTGTCTTGAAAAAAGAAGAAAAAGGAAATAAGAAACACCCTCTCAGACATACCCAGAGGTGCCTTTCTTGGATGATTCCACATTGAGTCAACAGTGAAGATTAGCCATCATTATAAATTTTTATGATAAATTCCAAGAAGAAAAATGAATGAATCAAAGGTAATGGGCATCTTTCCATCTTTATAACTTTGAATCTTGGTTTTTCTGTTGCCTTCTAAGGTGCCACTATCCCAGCACACGTATCCAGCTCAAGGATATTTCTCAACCAAGTCATATGTGGGCTGAAGCTCTGTGTCTTGGTCTTATTTCCCATTTTTGTGATGAAAATACTCTGACAAAAGCATCTTAAGGGAGATGGGGTCTATTTGGCTCATAATTCTGGGGTACAATCCATCATGGCAGGAAAGCCAAGGCAGCAGGAACTTGAAGCAGCAGGTCACATCCACAGTCAAAAGCAGAGAGCCATGAATGAGTGCTGGCACTCAACTTACTTTCTTCATTCTTATGCAATCCGGGATCCTCTTCCTAGGGAATGGTGCCACCCACAGTGGCCTGGGTCTTCCTTTATGGACAGGCCTACAGGCCAATCTGATCTAGACAGTCTCTCATTGAGACTGTCTTCCCAGATGACTCTAGATTGTATGAAGTTGACAATTAAAGCTAACAGTCATACTTGGCTATACAAATTTCTCCCAGCCTATTCTAAAGGTTCAGACTATTTGGGGGGACCAGTACTCTCATAGCTAGGGGCAAATCGGGAAGAAATACAAGGAGAAATATCCCTGAACCTTTAAAGTTTCAGCTGGGAATAGCAGATTGTTATTTCTGCTCAAGTTTCATTGCCAAAGAAAACCACATCTCCAAGACTCTTCTCAATGGGATGGGATACAGACTTCCACAGAAGATTCTAGATCTACAGGAGACTGGCAGTATGAAGAACTCATCCCTTTATATTCACCTGGAATTGACTATTTACTGAGCTTGAGGACACTGAGACCCACAGCTGTTCATATTAGATCCTGTACCATTGATGTATAAGCTCCATTGCCTCCTGCCTTGTTTTAACCAACTCTAGATTATGTACAATGGCTGATGAGGTAAGTGCTTTAGGGAACAGTGGTGACGAGAATGTCTGTGCATGTTAAGAACAAATGTGTTTTTTCCCCCAAAACATTTGCAATACACAATTAACTGAAGAATGCACAGATGGGGGAGCTGACTGTGTGTACATTATACGAGGAAAGTGTGATAGTTTGAATGAGAATCATCCCATAGGCTCATGAGAATGATCCCATAGGCTCGTGAGAATGATTCCACAGGCTCATGAGAATGATTCCACAGGCTCATATATTTGAACGCTTAGTCAACAGGGAGTAAACTTGCTTGAGTAGGATTAGAAGGATTGGGAGGTGTGGCCTTGTTAGAGGAAGTGTGTCACTGTGGATGAGCTTTCAGGTTTCAAAAGTGCATACCAGGCCCAGTCTCTCTATTTCTCCCCCACTCCCTGCTGCTGGTAGATCAGGATGTAAAGCTCTCAGCTACTTCTCCAGCACCATGTCTATCTGCTTCCTGCCATGGTGCTCATGGACTAATGCTCTGAAACCACAAGCAAGTCCTCAATGAAATACTTTCTTCTAAGCATCTAAGAGTTGCTTTAGCTAGACAGTGGTGATGCACACCTTTAATCCCAGCACTGGAAGGCGGAGGCAAGTGGATCAAGGCCAGTGTGGTTTATAGAGCGAATTCCAGAACAGCCAGGAATATTACATAGAGAAACCCTGTCTTGAAAAACAAACAAAGTTGCTTTGATCAGGGTGTCTCTTCACAGCACCACAACAGTAACAAAGACGGGAAGAACAGCTAATATCAGAGAAGAGTCATAAAAGCAACCTGCAAGTGGCCTTGCTTAGAGGCTGGAACTGGAAGCCCCGACTCCCAGGCTTCAGGCCTCTAGCCCTGTCTGTTACTCCCATAGGATTGATTATATCCCTTCTGATTGGAGCTCTGACCTCACACTCCTTGCCTCAAACCAATAAACTATGAAAAGCTTTAGGACATAATTCAGGATAAGATAGAGAATCCATCTCAATTTCTGGAACAACTTACAAAGGCTCTCTTACAATATACTAATCTAGATCCTAAAAGCCCAGAGGCCAGACAGCTCCTTATGACCCGTTTCATCTCTCAGAGCTTCCCCAACATTAGGGCCAAACTTAAGCATCTGGAGAAAGGGCCCCTGACCCCACAGGCAGAAGTCTTGGCACTGGTTTCTAAGGTGTGCCATGGGAGAGGTGAGAAAGCCCATAAACAAAACTGCCAAATGCTGGCACAGGCTATCCAACTGGCTGACTGAAGGCACCCAGGTTCCTGTTTTAAAAGTGGTCAAGAAGGCCAATGGGCTCGTACCTGCCCTGCCCCATGCAGGCTGCCTGGCCCTTGTCCAAAGTGCCACCAAGAGGGACACTGGTGCACCTTGTGACATGGGGACGTCAAATGAAGACCACCCTCCAGCTGATCTCCTAAGCTTGGCCATGGATGATTGAAGGTGCCCAGGTTCCAACATGGCGACAGTCATCTCCCACAGTGAACCTAGGGTAGCCATTACAGTATTGGGGAGATCCATTTCCTTCCTTTTGGACACCAGGGCCACTTACTCAGTCCTTAGGGAGTTTTGGGGTCCCACCTCTCCTTCTCATCTCCTGTTGTTGGAGTAGAGGAACAGCCTTACTTACTTCATCAGACCCCACCACTTAATTGTATTTTCAGGGGTATCCCTCTTACACATTTTTGGTCATGCCAACCTGCCCTATGTCCCTAATGGGAAGAGATTTTTTTCAGCTAAGGTAGGACTTCTATTTAGTTTGCTCCCCACATTTGCCTGACTCCAGACTCACCAGCAGCTCCTCTCCTCTTCCTGCTAGCCACCCAGCCCACTAGCTCTAACATGCCATTTCTCTTGCCAGCCTCTCAGGTGGACCCCAAAGTCTGGGACACCTACAACCCTCTATTGCTAGGCACGATTCCCCTGTTGTTATCTAGGACCCTACCAAATATGTTACTCAAGCTCAGTACCCTCTCTCACTCCAGAGCCATTGGGGAATTAAACCTATCATCTCTGACCTTCTTGGGAAAAAGCTACTTCGCCTGACTTCTTTTAACATCCCTGTACTTTCAGTTAAGAAGTCTAATGGAACCTACCGCCTGGTTCAAGACCTCTGGCTCATTAATTCTGCAGTGGTCCCCCTCCATCCTGTGGTGCCTAACCCTTACACACTTCTTTCCACTGTCCCTTCAGGAACCTCTCACTTCTCGGTTCTGGATCTCAAGGATGCTTTCTTTTCTATTCTTCTCAGCCCTCAGTTTCGAAATATCTTTGCCTTCACCTGGACTGGCCCTCAGCACTCACCTGTCTTTGCAGCTGGCCTGGACTGTTTTGCCACAGGGATTCAGGGACAATCCACATCTGTTTGGTCAGGCTCTAGCCTCTGACTTGCACTCTTTGTCCCTCCCTGACTCATACAGTATGTAGGTGACATTCTACTCTGCAGCCTGTCATTACAACTGAGCCAAATCAACACCTCTGTTCTCCTATAAATTTCTTGTCCAGCTGCGGTTATAGGGTCTTGCCTTCCAAGGTCCAGCTGTCCACTCCTCAGGTCACCTTTTTGGGTCTAAACATTACTCCAACCCACAAGGCTATTACAGCAGATAGAAAGCATCTCATCCAGGCTCTTGCATTCCCCTCTACAAAACAGGAGATCCTGTTCTTTCTGGGAATAGCTGGCTTCTTACGGTCCTGGGTTCCATCTTTTTCTCTCCTTGCTCACCCCTTGTATGAGGCAGCTCTGGGCTCCCCACATGAATACCTCATTCACCCTGATACTAAACCTTTCCAGAAGCTTCAACAGGCTCTCCTCCAGGCCCCAGCACCTCACCTCTCAAACCTAACTTGTCCCTTCTCTTTCTATGTAACTGAAAGAGAGGGATGTGCCCTTGGGACCCTAGGGCACCAGCTGGGACCCTCCTTTGCACCTGCAGCACACCTGTCAAAAAAAAAAAAAAACAACTAGATCTTACCACTCAGGGATGGGCACTCTGCATTCATGCCTTAGCCGCTGCTAAGAAGCTAACCTTTGGGTCACTGCCACTGTCTTCTCCCACCACAACCTGCACAATCTCTTAACTTATAAAGGTTTACCAACTTTACCTCCTCCCCAAGTTCTTTCTCTCCCAGTGGCATTACTGGAAGATGTCACAGTTACTTTCCAGACTTGCTCACCCCTTAATATTTCAAGCCTCCTTCTTCCGCCTGATGCTGACTGTTCTCCTTCTCATTCCTGCACGGAAACCCTAGAGGAACGCTTACCCCATCCTTCACACATACAGGAGGGCATGCTGCCTCAGGCCACTTATAACTGGTACACAGATGGCAGCTCCTTTTTACGTGAGGGGACCCGTAAAGTGGGCTACGCCATAATGTCAGATACTGGGGTAGTTGAAGCACAGGCATTAACCACATACACCACTAACCAACAGGCTGAACTAATAGCTCTCACCAGTGCCTTCCAATTTGGTACAGGGACAATCGCTAAATGTTTCCACAGACTCCAAATATGCTTTCCATATCCTCCTGTCCCATGCTGCTATCTGGAAAGAGCGTGGTCTTCTCACAGCAAAAGCAGGATCCATATCTAACTCAGGCCAAATAACGGCCATGCTAAAAGCCTCCCATCTCCCCAAAGCTATAGGAATTATCCACTGACGGTCTCATCAGACTAACAGCTCCATCATCTCTAAGGGAAATAACTGGACTGACCAGGCAGCTAGGACAGCAGCCCAGACTCACCTCATCCACCACAGGGAATCCATACAGTACAACCCACATCCTCACAGTCAGCCTCTGACACTAGGCAAATCCTGTCCTATCTACACCAGCTCTTTCACCCTAATAGTAAGGCCCTGTCTCAGTTTGTCAAAGCCCACCTACAGTCTACCTGTGAGGACTTACAGTTCTTAAGAACTATTACTGCCTCCTGTAAAAGTCAGATCCCAATTCCAAATATTGGAGCCAACCTTTTCCCACCCACCAGGCCAGGGACTGACTGGCAAATGGATTTTACCCATGTGCCCACTGTCTGACAAACTAAATATCTTCTCATGATCGTGGACTCCTTTTCAAACTGGGTAGAGGCATTTCCAGTTTCTAAACAGACTCAGACAGTCGCTGACCTCCTTCTCAGGGAGATCATCCCCTGATTTGGGATCCCTGCTTCTCTCCAGTCTGACAATGGCCCCGAGTTCACCTCCCAGATTTCCCAGACCCTATCTAAAGCTCTTCACATCCCTTGGCATTTCCATATCCCTTACCATCCTCAGTCCTCAGGGAAGGTGGAACGTACCAACCGCTCTTTAAAAACGTTCTTATTAAGATGTCACAGGAACTTCACCTTGATTGGGTGAAATTATTGCCTCTAGATCTTTTCAGGCTCTGGGTTCTTCCCAAGCAACCCCTTTCAATTGCGCCATTCGAACTCATGTATGGGAGGCCAGCTCTAACCCCGGGCCTCCTATGCAAACCTTCTCCCCTCCCTGACCACCTGCTCACCCCCTTGCTCCGTCACCTCTGCTCTCTTCTGTGGAATTCTGCTGATTATTCCCTACCACAGCTGTGTGACAACCCCTGCCCACCAATCCACATTGGGGATCAGGTCCTTCTCCCCCACAGGCCAGCACCATGCACCCCTTTCCCCTAAATGGCAGGGACCCTTCAAGGTAATTCTTGTACCCCCACAGCTGCTAAGCTCGAGGGCTTTCCCCACTGGATCCCTCTGTCTCACCTGAAGTCTTTTATCCTGTCCCCAGCTCAGGGAAGTTCCTCCTCATACACAGTGACACAAACAGGACCCTGCTCTCTTGAGTTCCAGAGGACACCAGGATCAACTGCCTTGTCTCCAATTCCAGAATAATGAGGTTTTGTCCCACAACCGTACTCAATCCCACGGGATTGGGAACCCCATATGTCTTTTCTTCCTGATTCCCCCTCCAAGTACTCCTGTCTCTACCGACCATATTCTGCTTCATGGGTTTCCCTCTGTGTCTCTAATAACATATTCAAATTTCTAATTAACTACTCAGCTAACTGTTACACGACCACCATCAGCCATAGAGTCGGAGGCACAAGGACCATCAGATATACCCAGGCGGTAAGAAACAGTAATGCAGAGGTATTCACACCCCCAGACTCAAAAGGGTCTGGACTCTGCAAAACCAAACCAAATAAAACAAAACAAAAATACAAAAAAAAAAAAACCCAAAAAATAAAAAAAAACAGACTTTAATATAACAATTACTGTTAAATGCCCTCAGCAATCAATCACATGTGTCTCCTGGATGCTGAAATAATGAAAGGAAACAGTTTATCTCAGGTGAAGATAGAAAGCCCAATTGATAAATAATAATAAAAAAATCCCATGTTCCAGATTTCTCTCTCTCTCTCTCTCTCTCTCTCTCTCTCTCTCTCTCTCTCTCTCTCTCTCTCTCGCACACGCGCAGTAACACTAACCAATAAAATTCTGATAACAGAGTACTAAACATTATAATATCATGGCTACCATGATATTTAAAATTCCCTTTGGCTGCTTCTTAATATGTTTAAAATTTGTCACCTTTGTAAACTTAAAAATTCTCCCGAGCTCCAGAACCAGCTTGGACCCACTCAGACAGGTCAGATCCACTTCAGATAAGCATCATTCAAACTTTCCTGGTCCTGGAACCCCTCTCCTTCATCCTGGAACCCCTCAGGGAACCCCCATCTCATCTCCCCTTCCCCCCCCCAGGTAAATTTCTTTTTTTCTAAGCTTCCTCTTTCTGCCTTGCCAGCACCTTGTCAGATCCAAACTGTTAGATACAAGCAGCGATGGACAATTTCACAGAGCTAAAAGCAGCAGTGAAGACAATTCAGCCTTCCTTAGAACATCTGGTTACCTCAAGAAAAGCCCTCCTCCCTACCCCCAAAAATTAACCGATGCCCACCAAGTCAGCTGGAAGCAGTTCCGGGAGACACAGCACCCCCATTCCCATTTCCCCACCACTCCTAACCCTCTACTTTTTATAATAATAAAAAGGGTGGAATGTTATCATTCCTAGTCACTTTACAGCTACATCACTGCACATGCACTGTCTAGCAGTCAGGTAAAATGCTTAGTCACTCCAGGGCCTTACATCCTATGTAATCCCTGTGCCATGCAGTCATGTAATCTGTGTGCAGTGTGATCATGTAATCAATGCACATGTGTGGTGTAGCTATGTAAGCCCATATGTGCATGCGTGAGGCGACCTATAAAAGCAGATTCCACCCATTCCTGCTCTCTCCTCATTCATCTTTTCCCGTAGGCCTATTCACATTCCATATACTTTCCCCTCCCTAATGAAACTCTTATAGTGGTTTCCGTTGTACCTCGTGTTTTCTCTCACCTGGAAAATAGCACCACAAATAAATAACACACATGCTACCCACAAAACATGGGCTCATGTCCACTTCAACCTCAAAGCCTTTTCTGGATCCTTGAGCGCTTGAACTTTGTCCCTAAGACCTTCAGAGAGATTAGTGTCTCCTACCATGATCCTCAACTTTGCCAGCTTCTACCACCTTCTCATGACTCCACCACAAGATACCAGCACACCACCTAGCTAAGGCTAAGAAAGAAAGATACTCAGTAATCAGACCACCTCCCCAGAGCTACTTCTTCAAGGAGGGTGTGCTGGACAGTTGCTGCTCTCCATCAATGGGGACTGGCAAAGGACAGAGTACACTCCTGCCCCATCCTTCTGCTTGTCCATTATCTGTAGAGAGTTATGTTACAGAAAGTCCTTATTTGTTAGTTGCAGCAGAGAGATCCATGCAAACAAACTTTCTGGGTTTAGTCTTTGTCCTGGCAGCCAAAGGTAGCCAGAGAAAACAAATAAACAGACATGGACAATCACAGACTGGGTTGTGAGAGCACACAATCACAGCACCTGGACATAGACAATCACAGACTGGGTTGTGAGAGCACATAGCTGTGATCACAGCACCTGGACATAGAAAATCACAGACTGGGTTGTGAGAGCACATAGCTGTGATCAGAGCACCTGGACATAGACAATCACAGACTGGGTTGTAAGAGCACACAACTGTGATCACAGCACCTGGATAAAGACAATCACAGACTGGGTTGTGAGTGCACACAACTGTGATCACAGTACCTGGGGGGGTGGAGGCTGGAGGATCACAAGTTCAAGGTCAATATGTTTAATCCATAACATCACAAACAAAAACAAAAATTTGAAATAAATAGATGAATTAATTCTCTGGTTTGCCTCCAAAACAGCAGCAACAACAACAACCCTCCAAGGTCATCTTTGACTACACAGTAAATTCTGGGCCAGCCTGGGGTATCAAGAAATAAAATAATCAAAACCAAACAACAAAAAACCCTATGTGGATGCACAGCCTAACTTAAAATGAGAAAAGTCTAGCAACCCAGAACCTAAGAAAACAGACAGAGAAAAGCGCCTGTCACCTCACTATTGGCCATCCCTAATATTGTTGAGTTTTTCCTTCAGATTTTATTCATACGCTTAATGAAATTTAAGTACTCCTTTACATAAACTGACATTCAGCCTGTCATCTGGCATCAGTAGGCATTCCTCGTAAGTTGGCTTCTAACGGCCCGCTCATTTTCTAGTCACAGAAAGGATCAGGAGTACTCTGCAATTTCTTTAGAGAGTTCCCTACAGCTGAAGAGATGGTTTTCATTTTTGGAATGATCACCAATATACTGTGAGAACTTTCATGTATTTGTTTTGTTGCATACACAGAAGCCTGTGGCTATTTGACTCAACAGTGGGAACAGAACACAGTATTTCATATTTACAAGAAGACTAAGAGAATGACAGCTGTTTCTAGTGTATTTGGAATCTGTGGGGAAAGCCACCTCTCAAGAGAGTGTGACACAGTGTCTGTAGCCTACATGGGAGTTGGTTATAACAATAAAATTTGGGTGAACACCACCGAGGGGGAAGAAAAACACCTTCTACCCACCATGGGTTTACCAGCCTGTCCCCATAACAAAAAGAAAGCACGCAGACTCACTGAATCCAGATGTTTCTGGACTTAACATGGAGTTATATTCCTATCGACCCTTCACAAATTGAAAATACTGTTGATTGAAATTGCTCAGTGGGTGAGAGGACTTGCTGCCCAAGCTTGAGGACTTGAGTTTGAACCCTAGCATGCTGTTGGTTGTTTTTTATTATTTTTTTTTGTGGGGGGGCCACCACCTAGCTCCCAAATAAATCACACACAGAGGCTTATTCTTTGTTACAAATGCCTAGTCTTAGTTTGGCTTAATTTCTTGCCAGCTTAACTTAAATCGTGCCGTCTGTCTTTTTGTCTCGGGGCTTTTCCTGTTCTCTCACTTCTGTAAATCTTACTCTTTCTCTGTGGCTCTCTGTGTAACTGGTGGCTGGCCCCTGGGGTCCTCCTCCTTCTCTGGCTCCTAGATCTTAGCTCCCTCCTCCCAGTTTTCTCCTTCTCTCTGCCTGCCAGCCCTGCCTATCCTTTCTCCTGCCTTGCTATTGGCCATTCAGTTCTTTATTAGACCATCAGGTGTTTTACACAGGCACAGTAACACAGCTCCACAGAGTTAAACAAACGAAACATGAACAAAAGTAACACATTTTAAAATAATATTCTACTACAAAGCCCTCTGAGCTGAGGAGGTTTGGGGCAGGGGGTGGGGTGAGAAGTACTGGGAGGAGCCACAGGTACTGACTGAGTGAGCCTAGAAGCCAAGCCTGACCTTTGGTAAGCTAATAGACACCGCAGTTAGCCACTTGTCCTGGGTTTCTTTGGGATCTGACAGGAAGCATACATAAAACAGATGTAAAATAGAATGCATGGGCATGTCAACACTCACAAGAAAAGGAGGATTCCAGTGTTGGCCAGGGCAAAGGCAAGTCCTAAAATCCCACTGCCCATAATGGTGTTGCTCAGGTTAAAAACAGACATGCCCAGGGAGGTCCTTCCTGGGATATATTTGTCACATTTCCTTTTCTCCAAATGGCTGTTGGTGAGACTTCATCTGTTTTCATGATCTGAGATGAACTTGCTATTTATCTGGCCATTCTCTACTTCAGTGAAATCATTAGAGTCATTGCTGATGTTGTCATCTTTGGGCACTGTCATGTTCTGCAATTCCCTTAACTCAAGGCATCTGTCATCAAAAAGTCAGTCCAAACTTCTTCTGCTCTGAGTGTCTTTAGAAGCAGGGAGCATCAAGGGATTGTGGGATTGTGTCCCATCTGGGGTGCCACTTATTATGATCAATCTTTGTGAGTCTATTAAATGGGTAACAGAATTAATTAAGATATAAATTGAGGAAATATTCTCATGAACACAGAACAGAGTAGACAGCAGAAGTTGTCCTCTGATCTGACTGGGAGTGTATCCATCTTGCAGGCCTTAGCAGGGAGAAGTGGCATGTGACCCTTCTCCAACTCCTTATAAGGGGTCATGTACAATGGCAGGAAGCACTACCTTCTCTTTGTGCCATATAGCCCAAGGTCATGGGTAGAGCAAAACCACTACACTAAGCACCCATGTAAAGAGCCAGGCATGGATGCAGGTGCTTACCTTAATCCCAGTGCTGTGTGGGATGAAGACAGGATACCTGGTGCTTGCTAACTGCCAACCTAGCTCTGAGTTCAGTGAGAGACCCAAACTACTAAGTAGGCATGTGCTTGTATTCAGTTCATGTAGCCACATAAAAACATTTAGGTAACATCTATATTCCCAGGCTGGTTGGTTTGCAGTTTTTCAACTCAGGAGCTGAAACCAACACCTGGCACCTCCCAGGGTTCTTCCTACAGGTGGGAAAGCAAGAAGCCTGCTTTGTGGGGAGTCAGATGCTAGAGAGCTAAAGGCAGAATAAGGGACAGCGGCTTCTGTTATTGCTTCTCACCCTTTTCGTATGGCCTGGCCTCATGAAATATTTCCTAAGTATTGAACCTCTTTCTCTTTTTGATTCATGGAAATAACCTTTGTAAACTGCAGTTTCTCTGCTCACTCTAAACTATCCTGGGATATTGCAACCTCATCTTTTTTCTTTTAGTGAAACACTTATCTCCCAATATTTCCAACACTTTCCTAGTAGCTAATTCAAGAATTCAAAGATTTGAAAAAAAACATTTTCCCCAACAGCTGTGCATTTCAGGAAAATGTGACAAGACTGAGTTCTGTGTTTTTAAGTAAAACCTGATGAAAAACAGCTCCTTGCAATGAAATCACTTTCTTCTGCCTCTGCCTTTGGGTTGCCTGTAAAAATGCAGGCTATCTGGTAAGTTTTAGTTTCAGACAAACAGCAAATACTTTTTGCAATCTGAGTATGTCCCAAATACGTTATTCCTCTTCCTCTCCCAATTGAAGAATCAGTGTCTCTGCTCCCTATCTGCAGAGACCACAGCCACTGGAGGCTTCATAGAGGGACTGGTGTCCATAAGATAGGAATCAGCAGCTAGACAGAACAGCCTGGCATTTGTTTCTCTGAAAAGATGGGATAATTCTCATTATGTCAGAAACTAAAACTCCAGTGGATTTAGCTTAAAGGTCTAATTGAGTTTTATTGTGATCTGCAGTTCTGGTGGTAGCCAAATACAGATATGAGAAGGCTGAGCTGTCTGTTTTTATAACATTACTTGAACAGTTTTAATTGTTAACAGGTCCTCACTACTTCCTCACAAGACCCAAATCCTCAGGGGTGAGTGCCCAAGCACACTAGCAGAACTGGCCTGTATTGTTCAATTGTCGTTTCTTTATGTACCTAGAATGGTTGGGTAGCGTGAGGCTTTGACATGAGGGACTCCATTTTGGTTTTGGTCTTTGGAGGCCTGCAGCCAGAGTTATGTCTGAAACAGTGACCCCAATCTGATTTAAGGGCTCTGTGATGGCTGCTTGGGAGCCAATGGAGAGAAGATAAGCATTGAAAAGATCTCAAAGGTGATCCTGACTTAGTAGTGTATAGGCTCCCCTCTCCAGTGGAAGGGCAGAAGGATGTAGAGAGTGATTCTCTCTTCCCCAAATTCCTGGGAAAGGAGACATGCAGTGGCCTAAAGGAGAAGGGAGCCAGAGGAGGAGAGAGCCAGGGCAGTGATCCTTCTGTCAGCTTCTGAAGCTGTGGGAATAGATACCCCAGGCAGTGAAGCTTCACATTCCCTGTGTGTCTGAGGCAGAAGCTGCTCACAAATTCACAGGTACTTAGGACAGAAGCAGCATGGAGGAGGGAGGTTGCTGACAAGGTCACAGGAGCAGGAAACTGGACAAGGCCAGCTGTGAAAAGCGCTCCCAGAAACCTCAGGTTGGGAAAAGCTAGGGTTCTTGATTAAATGCTGAAGAATACAACTTCAAGTTGAATAAAAGTCATTTATTAACAAAAGTGTTTTAATATGGATTCAAGTACAGGCTAGGGGTGGTAGTGAAGAATTAAGGGAAGGACAGCTATGTACATCAAAGGATAGAATGGAGTATGGGTTTCCTGAGAGTCACATTTAAGTGTCTTAGCATGCCCCCCCCATGTAGTGTGTGTGTGTGTGTGTGTGTGTGTGTGTGTGTGTGTGTGTGTCCAGAAATCTTAGGCAGATAGACAAACTGTGTAGCTAGAGTTTTCCTGCCTGGCCCATGGTCAGGACAAATCTCTCTCACCCACCAGTCCTACAGCCACTCAGACCCAACCAAGTAAACACAGAGACTTATATTGGTTACAAACTGTATGGCTGTGGCAGGCTTCTTGCTAACTGTTCTTATAGCTTAAATTAATCCATTTCCATTAATCTATACCTTGCCACATGGCTCGTGGCTTACTGGCATCTTCACATGCTGTTTGTCATCGTGGCGGCTGGCAGTGTCTCTCTGACTCAGCCTTCCACTTCCCAGCTTTATTCTCCTCCTTGTCCCACCTATACTTCCTGCCTGGCCACTGGCCAATCAGTGATTTATTTATTGACCAATCAGCAACACACTTGACATACAGACCATCCCACAGCAAAACTGACAGACAGACAGAGGATTAGAAGATTACAACTTTGAGTCCGGCCTGGGCTACAGTATGAGACATCCCCCGCGCACCCCCCCCCCCCCCAAGTGCTGTTAGTCTTACATTTACCTAATGATTTTTCATTAGTAGGCTGATAAGGTAAACACCTAGGTCATAAAAGATCAAGAGTTTTTTTTCTTTTTTTATTTTGCTTTTGTTCAGTTTTGTTCAATAATTTCCCATTATTTCTTTGATAATTCATCATATTCATCCTCTGCCCCTAACTCCTCAAAGATCTATGCCCCAACCCTGTCCCACCCACCCTCCTCTTTGTTCTTTTTTTCTTTTCTTTTTTAAACCCATCCAGTCCAATTTGTACTGCCCTATACTCTTGGATATGAGGGTATATCTACTGGAGGGTGGTCAGAAGCCATGCCTTTAAAGAAAACTGACTCTCTCTCTCTCTCTCTCTCTCTCTCTCTCACACACACACACACACACACACACACACACACACACACACACACTAATGCACACCCTTGGGTCATCCAATATCCAAAGCCTACTTCCATTGTGGTTCAGTGATCCGAAATTACTTGTAGATAGATCTTTGGTCTACTTTTGTACATGATTATGTAATGGAATCATTTAGCTCTTTGGAAAAGAAGGTCTTTGTGGACAGAAGTTTCCTATCCCAACCACCTGCTCCCAAATAACCACTCTGAGGCTTATATTACTTATAAATGCTTAGCTGAGAGCTCAGGCTTATTACTAACTAGCTCTTACAACTTAAATTAACCCATTTCAATAAATCTACATTCTGACACATGACTCATGGCTTTACCTGTCATCCAGCATGTCCTGCTCCCTCTGCAGCTCCTGGCAACTCCCCTGACTCTGCCCTTCTTCTTCCCATCATCCTTGGTTTGGCTTTCCTGCCTAACTTTCTACCTGGCTAGAAGCCTGTCAGCTTTTTATTAACCAATGAGAGTAATACATATTTATAGTGTACAGAAGGATTATTCCACAGCAGGTCTTGGCATTGTTTTTGTTTCCCTGAGGGGTGGGGAGAGACAAAATAAGTTTTATTATAAATTGTACATATATATGTAAGTTTTATCAAAATTTAACCAGAAATATCAGTGTACTTGCATTAAGGGCTTTTTTCTCAATGGATCATCCCACCTACACCTGTGTTAATTGCACACCTCATACAGAGATATTGTGAATGGTAGATAATTCCATCTCCATGTGGCTATCAGGGCTGCCCTCTAGCTTTGTAGAAAGTATCATCAGCCCTATCTGAATGCAGACTAGGTAGTAACTAGAGCCCAGGACTGAGGGAGAAGGAGAAGGGAGCTGCTTTCTGAGCAGGCTTGGCAGGCCTGACCAGCAAGTGCAGTGGCTGGCTGCCCATCCGATAGTGGTGATGGTGAATTCCAGGAAGAGCATCCAAAGTCCCCAGACACCAGAGATGGAGAAGAGGATGTGAGAGATCAGAATAGATGCCTGCCCTGGCGGGTACAGGTCTGAGATGGCCATCTGGGTGACTGTGAGCACGTGCAGAATAGCTACAGTTTTGTGCTTCTCCAAGGATGGAGGAAAAGAATGTGTCCCTTGTTCTGTGTACCATCTCGGCTGTCTCACAGGAACCTGTAAGGACACCTTTCTCGTCATCTAGAGCGAGTGAGAAGGGTAAAATGTCAGACTCTGGTTCTGTTCCCAATATGTCCAAATGCTCTTAGCAGTAGGACTCTAAAAGCAACAGGCCAGCTTTCTGCCAGCCAAGAGTACCCTACTAGTAGAGATTTAACCAGAAATTACGAATGCAGACCACTGATTGTGCCCCTGGTGGCTCCAGCCAGAAACAATTATCCACTTGGCTCATTAAGACAAGTAACAAATGGCTAATTGTCTCTACAATTAGCCAAGAGCCGATTCAGTTGCTTGTGACTGTGTACCGGGGACTTTGAAGACTGACTGGCAATGGCAGAAAGGAAATTCAAATTCAGATGTAGAGAGATGGGCTGTCTTTTCATTTGGGGTTCTCTTTCTTTACGAAGGGAATGGGGGGCGGGGAGAGGAGCATACAAAGAGGGGGTTGCCCAAGTGAGCCTGTGCTGTGCCGGGGTGACCCTGCCCTATTCTCTCCTTCAAGCCCTGCAGTTCACGGTGAGAGAAAACACACTGAGTCATGAAGAGGTGGGATTGGTTTAGACAAAAGCCACTTTTTTGTGTAGCCCTTAGGAGGCAAAGTCTATATTCCTGACCCTTCTGGAAATTTCCTGAGGCCTACTGTGAGGGGAGCTGAGACGCAGGGCCAGCACCCAGTCTTGCTGGATAGATGTGAACACAAGGCAGTGAAGGGGTTGAAGCGTGTGTTTTTGGTCTTAGTCTGGGATTCAATGGCAATATGCTGTTATCTGCTGTTAGTTTATAGGCATTGGAGATGTGTTTTCTACACTTCGAGTGGCCAGGAGGTCCAATGCTAAGGAGTTGGCAATTCTGTGTCTGGTGAAGGCTTTCTCTCTCTCTCTGGCATCCTCCATGTGTTCTTATATGGCAGAAGGCCCAGACAGGGTTCTTTTTATTTTTAATAATTTATTTAAATTTATTTTATGTGCATGGGTGTGAAGGTGTCAGATCCCCTGGAACTGGAGTTACAGACAGTTGTGAGTTTCCGTGTGGGTGCTGGGAATTGAACTAAGGTTCTCTGGAAGAGTAGCCAGTGCTCTTAACACTGAGCCATCTCTCCAACCCTCAGACAGGGTTCCATCACAACTTTTATCAGGTCTTAGAGCCCTGATGACCTGACCTCCTCCTAGAGGTCTTGTTCCTACTCAAGTAGGCTGGACAGCCGCAGGGAAAGAGGAAGCCACAGGGCAGCTCAAGACTGTGAAATGAGGAGCTATGCTATGCAGGAGCACCCCAAATTAGCTGGAACTAGCATGGCTGACCCAGATGACCCCTGACCAGGCTTCACTTCATTATAGTGTTACCTCCACATCATTGGCCTTGTACAACTGCCTTCTCCCATCAATGCATCTATCTGTCTGACACCATGACACAGCCAGAAGACCTCATATAAGAACAGAAAAAGGGAAGTGATCCTATTCTAGAAAAAAAAATCACAGCCCATTCCTGGAATTCTCTACCCCACCTCCCAATTCGTAAGTAATGTCCTAATTTCCTTTAAACTTTGCCCTTTAAGCCAACTCCCTCAAATCTAGTAGCTGGGACTCTCCTTCAAGAACACTGTATCCACCCTGGCATGTACACAGCGGTCAGTCCTCTTCAGTATCTCTCCCACTCAACACCAGCACTTAACCCTGTATTAATACCCTGTATTAAATCACTGATGCACACCTGTCGTTCTAGCACTTTCAGGACACAGATAGGAAGATCAGAAGTTTGAGGTCATCTTTGACTGCATACCAAGTTCAAGGCCAGCTTGAGCTACTTGAGGTCCTATCTCAAAATGACAACAAAACAACCACAACTCTAAAACCGTCTTTTGGTAACAAACTCCAGTTGTGTTCCATGAGGACTTGTCCTAAAACCCTTTTCTGTGGTATGGAGTGAAGACCACGGCTTCATTGAGTAGAAGGTTCTAGAAAGAACTCAGGCTGCATCAAGCTCTGTCTCCTGCTTCTGGTGACAGTAGAGGGGATTGGATTTCATCAGGAATTCCAGAAATACAAACATTCAACCATTGCCCTTTCCTCTGACTCTTAATGTGAAAACTTGGGTGTTGGCCCAGACACCTCCCTTTGTTTCCTGTGATGGTATTGAACTTCATTTTGCTCCTGGTTCCCCTGACTTCCTGAGGTCGTTGCTGTATCAAGTCTGTTTCCGGTGGTGACACCCAAGAGCCTATGCAGCTTTTGTGTGGAGAGGGTGTGCCTACTGTCAAGGGCAGCAGGTGGAGGCCAGCCCTCCTGCTTTTGAAGAGATACACTTGATGGCAGCCATGGGAACTGAAAGGGATGATAATAAAAATAAACATGAGGAGAGAAATAATAATATATATATATATATAGAGAGAGAGAGAGAGAGAGAGAGAGAGAACTCTGGTTCAGCTGTTAGAAGAGACCCCCTTGCTCCTGCTGACCCCTCAGAGACTTTCATCTCAAATCCTCAGATCTGCTTGACCTCATACATAAGGACCAATGATGGTTGAAATCCGGATTATGCCCCAAGTGTTTACATTATAGAAAATAGGTACTTGAATGACCTGGTTATGAGTACTACAGAGATTCACAATAGCAGTCATTTAGACAATCCTGTCCTCTCAAGTGTCTACATTAAATCTCATAAATGTAAGCATGGAATTTGAGTGCACCGGCTCCCCCATCTTGACCCCCGCCCCAGGCCAGATGAGGGCGTCACCCCTTGTCAGATCTCCTGGAGCTGGAGTGACATGCGGTTGTGAGATGCACAACAAGAATGTTGGGAATCAAACTTTGAGTCATCTGGTCTAGAAGAGCAGGAGGCACACCTAGCTGCTGAGCCATCCCTCCAGCACCCATGCCATTTTTATATTCAGAAAATACTGACCAAATTAGAACGAGAAGAATGGTTTAGTTGTTTTTTTGTTTTGTTTTTTTTTGTGAGGGAGGTTTCGAGACAGAGTTTCTCCGTGTAACAGCCCAGGCTGTCCCGGAACTCACTCTGTAGCCCAGGCTGGCCTTGAACTCACAGAGATCCACCTGTCTCTGCCTCCCAAGTGCTGGGATTAAAGGCGTGCGCCACTACCGCCTGGCATGGTCTAACTTTTATGCTTCTGTGAAGAACTCTTCATAAAGTAATGCTTGCCATTTGCAGTCGCTTGAAGTCTAGCTTTCTCTGTCATCGCTTGGAGGGCGGACGTCCATGGGCATCTTGGATTATCAAGACATCATTTCCTTTGATCGGAGGCTGCCCCAAAAGAAGGACAATTGTCCAGTGCTTGGGTGTTGGGGTTTTTCCATTTCGAAAGCAAAGCAAAACAAAACTACACAAAAACCATGGTGACAGAGAGGCACAGGGAGGGAAGGTGTGTATTGTGTCATCAGCGGCAACCCTCTGGGGTTTTTTGGGTATTCAACTATGTGCTTGAACTGGTGGGTTTAGGGTGGTGACCACATGTGCTTGGGCTGGTGGGCTTTTGGGGTGCATCGCCCAAAATGACACCTGCTCTGGCTGCAGGCTGGATGCACAGGTCCTTCCCGTGGGATGCTGCTTGGGAAAGCAGTGAGGGGGACAGTCTTGGCCAGCCTTTTCAACTGTTCTCCCAGTGACAGAAGGGCAGTGTCAGGCATGTTTTGGTGTGACAAAATGAGTGTTTGTCCCTGTTAGCACACAACATGCATATACAACAGCACAGCCCTAGAAAAGGCTGGGCCTTCATCCTTAACAGCTCCTTGGCGCTTAGGAAAGTGAGAGACCACCCTTATTTTCTTGACAGGAATTCCTGTGAGTTCTTTTGGTTTGGGAGCTTTGTTTGTTTATTTTGGTGTGGTTTTGTTTTTCTTGTTTGTTTGTTTTGTTTTTAACAAGGCCTTACTGTATATTACTGACTAGCCTGGAACTACATAGACTAGGCTGACCTCAAACTCCTCAAGAGATCCATCTTGGCAGGTATTTCTAACAACAGGGGCTAAACAGGCATTAAGCAATGTCACACTCTAGAAATACATCTGTCTCATTACACCAGCAGCACTGGTCGTCTGAGGTTTAGAATACCATCTGTTATAAGACACCCTAGATCCAAAGGCTATGTCTTAGTAGAGGAACATACCTTTGAAAGCAGCCAATAGCAGATGTCCTTTTTTTAAAAAAAAAATGTGGAGAAGCCTCTTTGCCTGGTGGCACTGGAAACAATAGACCACAGAGAAATGCGAAGTCTGCAGAAAGGCTGGGGCAGGACACAGTAGCAGAGTGCTTGTGTAGCATGTACAAAAGTCAAACTCTAGCACCAAGCACACCAAGTTTAAGAAACCACAGGTAGCCGGACAGCAGTGGCACATGCCTTTGATCCCAGCACTCAGGAAGCAGAGGCAGGGTGATCTCTGTGAGTTCAAAGGCAGCCTGACCTACAAAGCAAGTTCCAGGACAACCAGGGCTGAGAAACCTTGTCTTGGAAAAAAAAAGGCAAAAGAAGAAGAGGAAGAAGAGGAAGAGGAAGAAGAAGGAGAAATGAAATGAAACAAAACCACACATAAACTGGGCATGGTGGCACATGCGTTTAATCCCAGAATTTGGGAAGCAGAGGCAGGCTGATCTCCATGAGTTCGAGGCCAGCCTGGTCTATAGAGAGTTCTAGGACAAGCAGAGCTACATACTGAAACCTTGTCTCAAAAGAACAACACCAACAAACAGAGCAAAGCAACAACAAAAAGAAAGCACAGACACCTAGGAGTTTACTGTGAGTAAAAGGACAGGAAAACACCAAGGATACAAAGACACAGACCTTTTAAAGCAGATGAAAAATTATAAAAGACACAAACATCATAAAGTGTGCAAAGACACAAAGTATGTAAACAGATTAAAAATAGCACAAAGGACAAAGGCTCCAGGATTTGACTGTTCTCCCGGCTTGACAACAGAGTTGTCCTCTTTCAGATCACTTCAGTGGCGTTCTGCCCATCTGCCTTGCCAACCTCCATCTTCACCGCAGCAAATGAAATTAGTAGATATGATTGTTTCTTTTCAGTCAGGTAAGTGCCATTTTATTTACATTTATCGACAGAAATCATGCATAGATGTGTTAAGTCACTTTGCTCCCTTATGAAAGCTAAATTCTAACCCAGGCCTCTGATGTCAGCGTTTATACACAGTATTGGTTCACAACAATCATAACCTTCTTTTACATTTTTTAAAACAGGGTTGAAGTTGCATTTATTTTTTACCACCAATTTTTAATAAATATTTTTATTGATTCTTTGAGAATTGCATACAACGTATTTTGATTGTATTCACCTTCAACTCCTCTGAACTATTCCAAGATCGACTCCCAGCTCCAGACACCCCCAGCATCATGCCCTCTTATCTATTTATTTTTTCAATAACCCAGAGTCCAGTTTGTGCTACTCATATACTCCAGAGTGTGGGGCCATTGGATGGACTGTAGTTAACCTACAAGGAACCATGCCCTTAAAGAAAAGGTGCGATTCTCCCTCCCCCAGAAGCCATCAACTGTCAATAGCACCTTAGTTGGGAGTTGGGGGTGAGTGTGAACCCCTTCTTCTCCTTGTTGGAATGCTAACTGACTTGTCTTGGGCAGGTCTTTTGTAGGCATCACAGCTGCAGCGAGTTCATGAGTGCAGTGGTTCTGTCACATAGAGAAGACACTGTTTTGCTATGGATACCCCAACCTCTGGCTCTTAAAATCCTTCTGCCCCACCCCCATCTTCCACAATGGTCCTTGAGTGAAGCAAGACCCTAACTAGTCTTAACAATAAAAACCTAGAGTCAAATATCGAGGGTGAAACCTGAAAGATCAGAGAAGCAGAGCAGCAGCCACCAGAAACTTCTTACCTCTACGAAATCTCAGACCCAATGGGCGGGATCCTGTCTCTATGAATCCTCAGACTGAAATGGTGCTGAGATCCTGTCTTCGTCTGCTTTATATTCTTGTCTCCACCTCTTTAGGGCTGGGATTAAAGATATGAGCCTCCCATTTGCTGGGATCAAAGGCTTGAGATCCCAGGTGCTGGGATTAAAGGTGTGAGCCACCATCACCCAGCTCTGTTTCTCTTTCAGACTGGTTCAATCTCATGTAGCCCAGGGTGGCCTTGAACTCCTGATCTTCGTGCTTCCTCCTCCCAAGTGCTGGGATTGAAGGTGTGTGCCACCACTGCCTGGCCTTTATAGTTAACTAGTGGCTAGCTCTGCCCTCTGATCTCCAGGCAAGCTTTATTTGTCAGAACACAAACAAAATATCACACAACGCTGAGCCTTCAGGGAGGAGTGATATGGATGCTCTGTTTGTAGCTGAGAACGCCACTGATACTCTGTACTTCAGCCAGTTGTGAGTTTCTGTGTTAACCACAGTTCACTGCACAAAAGAAACTTCTCTGATGAGGTCTGAGAGCGTCTGTCGGTAGAGTAGTATGTTCACCTCTGAGGCCTGTGGGTCCTAACATTGAAATTTTAGATTAGTGTGCTTAATTTGAAATACCTATAGAGTTCAGGAAACTAAAAAGGGATTGTTGGTGGGAAGAATGATTTTAAGAGAAGGGAGAAATAGTAGAACACATCTAAGAATGATGGAAAAAACATAAGGAAACTTACTATTTTAAAAGCTTCTGTGTGTGTGTGTGTGTGTACTGTTTGTTTAAAAGAGTTTAATTGAGGTTACCTGTAGTGATTGAATGAGAATGTCTCCCATAGGCTCAGATATTTGAGCACTTCATCCCCAGTTGGTGGCACTGTTTTGGGAGGTTTAGGGGTGTGGCCTTGCTGGAGGAGGTACATCATTTGGGGCTAGCTTTGAAAGTTAAAATCTTCTCATCATCTCTCACCACTTTAGTCTCTCTGCTTCATGCTTGCATTTGAGAATATGAGCTCTCAGCTCCCTATTCCATCCAGCATGTCTGCCCACCACCACCACGCCTCCCCAACATGACGGACTCCATCCCTCTGAAATCATACACCACAGTAAACTCTTTCTTCCATAAGCTACTTCTTGTCATGATGTTTTATCACAGCAGCAGGAAAATGACTTACTGTGTGTCACTTGTATGATTTCTGATGGAGCAATAACTGAATCCCAAAGTCATATGTGCATGAAGCCTTAGGTCTATACAGTCTCTGCCCCTTTTATAAGCATCCTGACCATACTTTTGAAAGTTATTCTGAACACTCATTCTTAAGACTTTTGTGTGTGTGTGTGTGTGTGTGTGTGTGTGTGTGTGTGTTCCTTTTAGTTTCTATAGAAACAAGAGCTTCATTTTTTGTTTACATGTAGTATTTGGCCAAATTGCCTAATGACAACATGAACATTATAGAATCAAAATGGAGTGGCATGTGTCAAACCCTAGCCATCAATCAACCCATCCAGGAAGTTCTGAAGATGATCTTACATAACAAAGTCTGTCAGAACTACAGTCTTGTACAAAGGCTACCTTACACAGAGGTATTTCTTCAATAACATATAACCAACAACTGCCTATTAAACATTGGACAAATGCCAGCCTTTTCCTGAACCTTGTAGCCAAGAATTATTTCAAATGATCCATGTGATCCTTCTTATGTTGCCTTAAGAAAACCTCCTCTTGCCTCCTCTTGGAATGTGAATGTGCTCACAGTTTGTTCCAACATGGGTAATCTCATTGCAAGCCTGTTTCCACATAATTGGATGTCTCTGTCTCTCTCTCTGTCTCTGTCCATCTCTCTTTCTCTGTTACGTGTATATGTATGTGGTATGTGTCTGTCTGACTGTATGTCTGTTTCTGTGTGTGTGTCTGTCTGTCTGTCTGTCTATCTGTGTGTCTGTCTGTGTATCTATGTGTTTGTCTATCTCCTATTTAGTTGGACAATGACAACCAAAGCAGCTAACATATATAAGAGCAGCCTGGGAAGCAACTGGATCTTGGAAGATTTATTAGAAAGCCAGCCTTACACCTCCAGTAATGAGTCACCCCGAGTCTTCAGGAAACACAGGGTGCTGGCTCATCCAGCAAAGGAGGTTGTACGAAGAGAGTCCCACTAAGCTCTCCTTGCCGGGGTGCACGGGACAGAGCAGCTTCCCCAGTGCTGACCAGCTGGGCAGGTGGGGGTCATGAGACCCTTGAGTTGCTGGCTCTGTGCTTCGGCTGCTGAAGAAGAACGCTGACCTCATCCCCTGCGGCGTCAGCTATTGCTGGGATGGCCCACCAGTGCCTCCAACATCCTGGGACTGTCTTGCTTCCCAGTCTCTGCTTCTTCAGGGCACCCAGCATCCCTTGATTTTCTAAAAATTGGAAACTTTATTTATAAAGTCTAAAGCCAAATTTTCCTTATTAGTCTGGTGGCAGCTGACTACTAACTTTCTATTGCAACTGGCACTATTTTGTCATCATTTAAAATGACTGTCTAGAGTGTCAATGCATAAAACCTTTACTCCATTATTTCACTTTTCACTCCAGTTCCTCCCTATATCGATACCATTGTTGTTATTCAACACTTCTCTGAAAATTATGGCCAATCCAGTAAGGGGTAATCCCAGAAGAGAAGTAGAAACTAGCATTTGACATGGCTGTGATGTAAGTGACCAAGCTGAACTATGAGAATTAAACAAGAATGGCAGATTATACAACATATATTTGTATATATGTGGACACATTTAAATGTTAGGTTATAACATATTTTTACTATGTGGCAAAATGATCCCCTAAGATATTATATAAAGAGCAATAGAATTGGGGCTGGAGAGATGGCTCAGTGGTTAAGAATAACAAAATTATACCTACGTAAGGTGTAGCTGAACTGAACACATGTCTCATAAGAACCAAAGTCTTCACCAAGAGGCAGAAAAAGATTTGGATTTTACGATAAGGCATGCTATCATTTTTAGTACCACGACATGCAAACTTTCCATGGGATTATTTTCTGGAGGTTTAAAGATAACTTTAAAACTGGTCTGAGAAAGTCAGCAGGAGAGGCAGACTCCAAAGCACCCGTCCCCGACACTATGTCCAAGGTAGGGATGTGGTCCTGGCGACACAGGGCAGCAGCAGGTGAGTGGAAAAGGACGAAACGTTCTGGACAGAAGCAGGAGTGGAGAACAAAGGAGAATGTGGTTAAAGACAGATCCGAGAACCAGGACAAAAGGCAAATGAGCAGACTCCAGCTTCGGTTCCGTTTTCTCACAGGCCCTCCGAGGTCACTCTCTTGTTCCCTGGAGAACACAGTGATCAGCACCTTGGTCTTTGCTCATGAACTGTTCAGATTCAATCCTGAACCTGCCAGCTAGGAGGCAGGTGACCCTGGATGGATTGCTCAGTGTGGCTGTTTCCATGTTTCTATATTTTATGAAATAAAACATAATTTTTTTTGGGGGGGGGTTTAGAGACAGGGTTTCTCTGTGTGGTTTTGGTACTTGTCCTAGATCTCGCTCTGTAGACCAGGCTGGCCTCGAACTCACAAAGATCCGCCTGCCTGTGCCTCCAGAGTGCTGGGATTAAAGGCATGCGCCACCACCGCCTGGCCTGAAAGAAAACATCTAACTTCTAATTCACCATGCTAGGTCCAAACTTAACAACTGCCAAGAGAGGAAAAAGGCTGTCACCTGCAAAGCGTTTCTATCATCTCCTGGACCCAGGAAGAATCACGTAAGAAGTGATAATTACCTCCTGTCATCTTTTTACATAGTCTAATGTAGCCCAGGTTGGCCTCAGATTCACTTATGGAACAGAAAAAGAGAATACGCCCTTGCTAATCCTCCTGCCTCCACCTCCCAAGTGTTAAGATTACAAGTGTGCACCACCACACATGGCCTGGTGTGGTTTTTCTTGAGAAGAGAGAAGAAGAAGGAAGCACAGGCTTTATCTTGAAGGGGCCACCCCTTTCCTTCTATGACATCGTAGGCCTAAGGTGCTCAGGGACAAGCGGAGTCACTTCGTATGTTACTTGCCCCTGCATATTTTCAGAGATGTCAGTCTTTTTATGAATTTAGCCTAACAGTTGCCGCTGGCCCGTGTGACTGACAGCAGCACACTGTTAGCAGGAGGGACTGCGTGGACTCTTCCTGTCTTGTGTTGTCTCTGACCTCCCTATGTCCCACGTTAGAATAAGCTCGCTGTCTGAAAATATGTGTGTCAACATGACCCCAGCCGCCAAGACTCAGAGGATCCAGGAGCTTGGAGGTTAGAGAAATTTACCAGGTGTGAGGCCCTACCACTTCCATCCCTCCCTCCTTTCATCCCTCCCTTCCTTCATCCAGAGATGACCTTGAACATCTGGACCTTCTGCCTCCACTTTCCACGTGCTGGGGGTTTAGGTCTATGCAGCCATGCCTGGTTTATGTGGCATGGGAATCAAACTCGGGGCTTTGTTAACATTAGGCAAGCACATTGCCAACCAAGTCACATACACCTTCAGTGTGCTTCCTTTTTTAAACTAAAAACTGTAAAGGGGGCTTAAGAGAGGACTCAGAGGTTAAGGGCACTCACTGCTGTTGCAGAGGACCAGAGTCCAGTCCCCAGACCCCAAGGTAGGCGGCTCACAACTGCCTATAACTTGAGCTGTAATGATTATGACGCATCTGACCTCCATAGGCACTTAAACTCACATGCTCATATGCACACACACACACACACACACACACACACACACACACACACACTCACAAACACACACAAATAATAAAAAAAAATTTTAAGGAAATTGATACACCATGTAGCTGTCTAGATTTAAACTGTGAAAGACACAATCGCAATAGAATTCCTCTACAGGATACTGGAACACGATATCTCAGGGAACATGGCAGCAGGCAGGCAGGCCTGACACTGAAATTGTAATTGAAGGCTTACATCTGATCCACAAGTAAGAGGCAGAGAAAAAGAGAGAGAGAGATATCTGGAAATAGTGTGACTTTTCAAACCTCAAAGTCCACCCCCAGTGAAACACCTCCTCCAACAAGGCCACGCCTTCTAATCCTTCCCAAACAGTTCCACCAACTTTGGAACAGATATTCAAATATATGAGCCTATGGGGGCCATTCTCATTCAAACCACCACTCCTAAACTGGCTGGCCAGTGAGCCCCAGGGATCCACCAATCTCTGTCTCCCCAGCAGTGGGATCCCAAGAGCGTGCCATTGTCTTAGTTAGGTTTTATTTGCAGTGATAAACACCATGACCAAAAGCAAGTAGGGGGAATGCATTAGTTCAATTCCCATTGCTTTAGTGCAGTCGGCAAGGCTGAGTAATGCATGAAGAAAGGAGGTTTGTTTGGGTCTCAGCGTAAAAGAAAGAAATCACAGTTTTTGCCTCAAAGGGGACAAGAGATAGTTTATGCTGGAGCCAAATATAGGTGACCATGGCTCAGGGACACAGGTTCAGGTTGACCTAAAATCCATGTTCTCATGGTAACGGTTGGTAATAGTAATAGAACAAAGAAATTCACAATCAAGACACTGCTTAAAGATATTTATGGGTACACTACATAGGCAGGTTCCAGAAAAGGTGGGGAGACCTCTGTTATAGGCCTCAGGTACCACCTGATGGAATTCTTAGCTTTGGGTTGGTAGAAGCTGGAGGGTCTACTAGGTTACCCCCAAAGGTTTTGTGTGGTAGTCACAAGGATGTTAAGTCAAGCATAGAGGTACATGGTGGAAATGGCAGTTTAGGGGATAATGACAGCCCAAGATAAAATGTAACTGGGCTCTGGACCTGGAACATTACAGCCTCTCCACAATCACTGATGCTCTCATCAGTCAATCAACCTTGTAGATGCTGGTTTCTTTCCAAGAACTTTAGTTCCCATAGTGCTGGAGGGCCCAGAGTATGGCACTGACATCTGCTGACTCTGCTGAGGCTCCTGATGACATGATGACATCATGTCTTGGGAGATGGAGCCAGTGAGATGGGGTCACATGGTGAGACAGGAAGTCGGGGAGTTGCAGGGTTGGTGGGGAGTCTTGCTCATCTTAAGAATTCTCTCTGGTCACAGGCAATCCCTTCTGAGTGCTGCATCCTCTGCCGTCTCTTCTGGCTCCACCTCTTAAAACACCTGCCTCCTCTTAAGACTGACACATTAGAGGCAGAGCTTCCAACACAGAAACCTTTGGGGGGGGCAGAGACATGCCTCAACCATGTCCAAACCACAGCACAGAAGGATGGGTGCAGATAGTATCTGCAGGTAACAGCGAGTGAGAGACACAATCTTCTGTTCCATGTTGATACCTTGTTAACATAGGGAGTCGCTAAGAGCTTTCCTGGAACCCCTAAGTTACCCCAAGAAAAGTCAGTCCTCAGGGCACCATATGGAGGGTGCCCAGTCTCCAGTGAACACAGAGCACAGAGCCCTGACTGTCCCCAAGTCACGTCAGCATTGTAAGTCACTGGGGGTGCAGGAAGGCAATGGAGATGTCTAACCACTGTGAAGGGCTTCGCTTCTCCTTAACCTCGTCATCCCTGGTTATACAGAAGGAGCAGAAAACTTCTCTCAGTCTCGTTTAAATATTTGTGTCCACTGTAGACAACGTGAGAACCCAAAGGCAGCTTTTCAGTGAGCCCAGAGAACCTGCAACTTACAGGATGTGGTTATATTACAATGAATTACAGTGATTAAAAAATAAATTACAAAATTTTTCTGCTCTTTTCTTCCCAATTTCTTTTTAGGTGACTGGAGGAATGGTTCAGCAATTGAAAGCAGTGGTTGCTCTTCTAGACGAATCCCAGTGCCTACATGGTACCTCACAACCGTCTGTAACTACGGTTCCAGAGCTCCAACGCTCTTGGCTTCCATGGGCACTGCAACACACATGGAGCATATCCATACACGCAGGCGAAGCACTAATATGCCATTAAAAGTAAGTACATATTTTCTAAAATGTATTTTTGTTTCTGTGTATGTGTGTATGATACATGCAGATGTAAGTCCAAAAGCACTAGAAAAGGGCATTATATCCCTCAGAGCTGGAGTTACAGGTGGTGGTTGTGAGCTGCCTGATATGGATGCTGGGGAGAAATTCCGGCCCTCTGGAAAAACAGAAAGTGCTCTTAACCACTGAGCCAACCGTCCCCCCAGCCCATTGGCACACTATGTCTTAGTGTTAAAGGTAGGTGGTGCAAATGGCGTGTGTGAAAAGTGTAAGTGTCTAAGATTGGTGATTTAAAGAAATGGCATGGGACATGGAATCATTCCCAAGAAGCAGACAATGGATTTTCTGCACATTCCTGCATTTCCCCCATGATCCTTTTGGTTTCTCGTTTTCAGAATCTGTGGCTAAATCCTCCCCAGTGATACCTTCCTGGTGGTCCATCTCCCACACCCTCCTCTCTCTCTGGACACACTTGTCGTTTTGTGGAGACACAGGCCAACCTCAGCACAGAGAGACTAGACGCTGCTCAACAGTCTCTGGGTCAGAACTGGCAGTGTGTGGCTGCTCTGCCTGCCCGGACTCTCTCATCACAACCTCACCCTCAAAAGGTTGAGAGTGACCTTTCCTGAGTCCTTCCAAGGCCCAGCCCTAAGCATAATTAATAGGCATTCTGTTGTGGGAAACGGGAGACTCCCATTCTGTGGCCACCCTCCCTGGCATATCCAGGGTGTAGCTCCCTCTGCCTTGGCATGAGAGTCAGATACCAGCCTCAACCACTGTGCCATCTGGAGCTCTACAGCCCAGCCCTAAAATGTCCTTTCTTTCTCTACTCCTTATGGTATACGTTTCTGCAAATCTGGAAAGTCCAAGGACCTTCTGAAGGGAAAACATGGCCCTGATGTTGGAAGACCTGAGTCAAATCACAGCTGAGGCTCAGTTAGAATGGTGTATCTGTCTAGTCATTCAGGGAGCCGGACACATAAGTGTGCCCTGGTCAGAGACACCCAGGGTGACAAAGGATATATTAGAGTTTCCTTCCTCTGCAGTCAGTTATAAAGGAACAGATGACTTCCTGGCTTACCTTGATTCTCTATTTTTCTCTTTTAATCCTTCTAGTCCTCAGAACACTGTGCCATCACCCCCACTTTAGAGATGAGGGAGTGAAGTCATGAAGAGTCAGTAGTACCGCCCTCATGGTACTACTACCGTGGACCTGGTACCAGTGGACTCGAACAGGACAGAAATGCAAGGGCCAGCTCCAGAGCCCAATCGACCTCAGTCTTGCTGCTTTCTGATGACTTCTCCAGGGACCAGGCCCTTTAGGGGTTCACACTTCCCTTCCCAGGGCTAATCACCGATCATCAAATGCCTATGCTTCTCTCGGGACGTGGAGGCAGTGACAATCCTTGATTTCTCGTTGACCCCATACACACATCAATCAAAGTCCTACAGATGTCCCTCCAGCTCTGCCTCAGGGCTGGATATGAAGCAGGAGGCATATGTCTCTGCTACCCATGTGTTCATGGCTGTGGGGAAGTGCCAGACCATCAGTCAGGTGGATCCTCTCTGCTGCCAGGAGGAAGGAGTCCTATGTCCCCAGGAGCTGACTGCCAAGGAGAATGAGTTAATGATCACTGGCTGCTGAGCTATCTCAGGTCCCTGTTGGGTAGGAAGGAATTAGGGAAACAGAATGAAACAGGAGTCTGGGGTCTGGTTCCGAAGTCAGCAAGGCAGAGAGCTAAGGGGGTGGGGGGGCTTCTGCTTTGCTGACACATGGTTGTGGAGACTTAGGTCAGGAGAGAGGGGAGGTAAATGTTATTTGATTTCGGGAGTGCCTGGAGTATCCGAAATAGCCCTTCAAGCTAACCTGTTTCCAGAAGCGAACTCTAGAGAAGCCGTGTGAAGAAAGTGTGTGAGGGACCAGAGAGATGACTTAGTTGGTAAAAGCACTTGCCACCAGAGCTGGCGACCTCAATTCCATCCCTGGAACCCACATGGTGGGAGGAGAAAACCAACTTTGGCCAGTTGTACACACACACACACACACACACACACACACACACACACACACACACACACACAATCATAGTAAAAAAAAAAATTTTAAAGGAAATTTCATGAGGGAGGCATGGTAAGCCGCCAGTACCTGAAATCTCAGCAATTTCCAGAGCCTCAGAGCTTCTCAAGGGCTCTGAGTGATCTGACTGTTGAATGAAAGGCCAGATCTTGCTAAATATGGTAGCTCAAGCCTGTAACTCCAGCACTCCAGAGGCTAAGGTAAGAGTTTGGGGCCAGCCAAGGCTACAGAGCGAGATTCAGGCCAGTCTGGGTTGAAGTGAGACCCTGAAAAAAAAATGTCATGGATGGTTTTCCCAACCTATCTACTTCCCTCCCTCCCTCCCTCCCTCCCTCCCTCCCTCCCTCTCTCTCCCTCCCTTCTTCCCTCTCTCCCTCCCCCTCCCTTCTTCCCTCCCTCCCTGACTTCCTCCCTTCCTGTATCTCCTCCGTGTGCATGTGTGTGTGTGTGTGCATGTGTGTGTGTGTGTGTGTGTGTGTGTGTGTGTGTGTGTGTATACCCATACCCATGTAGAGGTCAAAGGAAACTTTTCTGGATTAATTCTCTCATTTCACACATGGTTCGCAGGGATTAAACTCAGGTCGTCAGGTTTGGCAGCAAGCACCTTTATCTGCTGAGCCATCTCCTAGGGTATAAATGTGATCATAGCCACAGATGCTCAAGAGGAGCATGGCAGCCATGTCATTTTATTTTATTATTATTTTTTTTTTAAACAAGGACTCATATAGTCCAGTTCAGCCTCGAACTCCTGATCCTCCTGCCCTCCCGAGTGCTGAGATTTCTGCCTGACTTGATTGGATTCTGATGAGACTCTTGGCAACTTTTTGCCTTGACATCTCTCCTGCCTTCATGCTGATGTTTGATAGATGTCCACATCACAGTGCTTCGACATGATGGCATAGTTCACATGTGGAACAATCCCAACTCCCGTGTAAACATTTGGGGCCATTTCATTGTTCCGAAATTAAAAAAACAAAGGAGAAAAGCCACCTCACTGGCTGACTTCACGATGATGGAAGCCCACATTGATCCTCTTACAATCAAAATAGCACATGGAGACTGTACTGTGAAGGGCCCCCTTCCTTCCATAGTTAATTGTTTTCTCATTTTGTCATGAACTCCTTTGTTCCCTTGGAAGACTTGAAATGCTTGCAGAGCACACAATTTAGCTTCTATCTACAGACGCAGAATCCAGCCGAATGTACCAATGTTTACTGGGAAACCAGAATTTAATAGATGTTTGTCTGCGTTCTCAGTAAGGCACAGGACCACGGCACAAGACCACCGATGCTCGTGGACAAGTGGCAGAACAGTGGGAACAGCAAGATAATCCCAGACTCACAGTCATCAGACAGTTACAACTCCCCCCAGTGAAAGGGATCACCCCTCAACTGACTGTCCTCTTTCTCCCTGAGGGAGACATCCGGGTGTGATTGAGATGGGGTATGGGATGGGGGCAGGGTTCTGGCAGGGCCTGGCCAGGAAGCCCAGAGACAGCAGGAGTAGCCTGAGGACTTACCTCCAACTCCAGGATCTTTATGTCACTCAGAGGATGATGCTGTCACTTCCCTGCTGGAGCCATACCATGCTAGGACACTCAGCAGAAATGAGAAATGATGGCAGGACCTGGCCCCACCCACCTCTCCATCCTTCACTCTATCTAATCTTGCAGGTCTTCAAACCTTCAAACCAGCCCACCTTCTTCAGCCTTGGGGTTTTTGTATCCTTCTGGGAACGTTCCATCACAGTGGATGCCATCCAAGAGCTGGCAAGTCCCTGAATGTACAAATGCCTCCATGTCCTCTGAACGGGCTCCTGAGTTTGAGCGTGCAGCAGAGGCTAGCTGACCAGTGACTACGGGGTCTCTCTGCTTGCTCTCCAACCCAGTGACTCAGCCCAGACTCCAGGTCATCCCCAGGCTACCGCAAAGGTCCCGGTGACCATCCTTGGAAACTTTGTTCCTTCTTTAGTTTTCAAGCCTCACCTGCGCACCATCTCCCTGGAGCGGCTTGCCCATCCCAATCCCTGATAACCACCCCCTTTCCCTGTCTACTTGTCTCATAACCTGTCACTCAACACCTCTCACTATCTAAAGCCTTGTTGTGGCCACTGCCACAGCAGGTTCAGGCGACCCACAGGCTCAGGAGCTGTCCTTTCTTGTGCAAAGCTCAGCTCTTATTTCTAGCTCATGACACCTCTTTGGACAACCAGCTTAACCCTTTTGTACCTCCGTTTCCTCAAATACAAGATGGAGGCCCTAAGAGAAACTCCTGCTTTGAAGGTCATGTTGAGTACTATGATGAGCAGTGCCTGTCGGGAGAGACTGCTCCAGAAACAAATGTTACTGCACCTCAGTCTAGGACTTTGGAGGGTGCTCCTCTCTCCTGCTAAGCCTGGACTCACATGCCTTCTCTCTGTCTAGAGTTTCCTCCCTGCAGCCACAGGGGTAAATGGACTAGAAAGTGCACACACTGCATCTCATTTCTCCAGTTTCTAGTGAGTAGCTGAACTCTGTTTTTTTTTTTTTTGTTGTTGTTGTTGTTGTTTGAGACAGGCTTTCTCTGTGGAGCAGCCCTGGCTGTTCTGGAACTCACTTTGTAGACCAGGCTAGCCTTGAACTCACAGAGTCCACTTGCCTCTACCTCCCAAGTGCTGGGATTAAAAGCAAGCGACACCAAGCCCAGCTGAGTAGCTGAACTCTGACTCTCAGTTTCCACGACCCCACAATCCTCTCATGAGTGCGAGCAGTGGTTCTCAACCTGTGGGTCTCGACCCCTTTGACGAACCTCTGTCGCCAAAAAAATTTTACATTATAGTCCGTAACAGTAGCAGAACTACAGTTATGAAGTGTAACAAAAATAATTTTATGGTGGGAGGGGGGGTGGTCACCACAACGTGAGAAATTGTATTGAAGGGTCTCAGCATTAGGAAGGTTGAGAACCACTGTTGTAGAGGGACCCAAATGAAGTGAGGACTCCAGGGCTTTGAATTCTATGGAAGGATTTTACTCACGTATTCAGAGTCTTCACTGGACGGGGTGAGAGGTGTGGGTGGGAACCTCGGGGAAGCGTGCTGTCTGTTCGCTTGTGCAGGAGGAGTTGATTTAACAGTAGACTCCTGCAGTGTTCAGAACAAGGAGGCTTCCCTTGGCTGTCTGTGTATGTCACTGCCCTCTACACCTGAAATCCATTGGTGTTTCAGCATCCTGGGATGTTTTTGAAACTGCATAATTATAACCGAGGACATTGTTATTTATATCTCTCAAGGAAACAGCCCATCATTAGACAATCCCAGTCTATTTCCATTTCTCTAGCAGGGAGGCCTTCTGAGTCCCAGATAAATCACTTTAGAAAGTGAACTTTCTGAGAAACTGTGCCTATGAAGTCTCAATAATATGGCCACCTAATCAAAACCTGCACAATGACAACACTGGTTGACATGCCAGCATGGATAAGGGAAATCTCACAAGGCTCCACCCTAGATGAAGACCGACAGACAGTCAATGGATGCTGAGAGGGAGAATCAGTCTTTATGTGGAGCAAATCCCCCCACACACAGGCTGTCCAATCTCAAGGAGTCAGCCTCAAACACATATACATATGAGCAACACTAAATGCACTCAGTAGGGTGTGTGTGTGTGTGTGTGTGCATTAGGTATACATTAATAATATTAAGGAAAAGAGGTTACGAATTATAGAAGGAGTGGAGTGGACATGGGAGAAGTTGCGGGAGGTGGGATGATGTAAAACAATGTACTCATGTATAAAATTCTCAAAAAAAATTTAAATTTTAAAAATAAGCTTACTGAAAACTATCTTGGAAGGAAAGTCAATCAGATTCATTCTCTGACGGTTGGTTCTTTTTAACCCTCTGGATGACGTGAGGTAATTTCTCATAAGAAAAGTGACCAGCAACACAAGATGCTGTGTGGATGGTGACATCACTGTCCCCTGTGGACGTCCCCTCTGGGAGTGTCCCCTGAAGCCACTGGACTCAGCCCTAATGGACGCGGGAAACTCATACCCATTTGAATAGTAACTCTGTAACTGACGGAAAGAAAAAAATAAAACTTGACCGGAAATCGGGGACTCCCTACACAAAAGAAGGAAGTGTGGCCACAATAAGAAATGAGGTGAAGTTTTGCAGAGAGGAAACGGCTGCTGGTCACGTTGAGAGAGAGCCTAGAAAAGAAACTGCCCTGGGTTTACTCCACAGCTGGAGGAAGAACCCAACCGCCTCCTGCACAGGAGAGTAAGGCAGTGCTGCCACACCTCTGGGGACATCAGGCTGGGGGCGGGACTCAGTGCACAGTGCGTGCCCTTGTGGACGGCAGACATGCCAGAAGACAGGTGCCAGGCAGGTCTGGACTGAGAAAACAGGGTGGCAGTCCCTTCCCTGCTCCATATCAATGCCACCTTCAGGAACAGAATAAGTCCCTTTCATCCCCAGCAGACTTGGAGCCAGCCAACAGCGCTGAGCTGCGGCTCGGCTCTCAGCAGCTGCTTCTTATCTGTTATGTGGACCAAGCTGTCCCCCTCAAAGCAATGGTTTCTTCTCTCTGAGATGGGTTAGAGATGCCCCTGCCTCATGTAAGGGATAAGAAGGAACGTATGAGGCCCTGAGCCTGGTGAACGCCAGCATGGTTTCGATTACGTACCCATTCCCACCCATCATTGCAAAGGGGCTGGGGTGAGTGGAGAGTGAGTAATAGAGAACTTAAGGACTCCAAACCACAGCATGGCGGGTGAGGACTGGGAGGGGAGCTCAGGCTCCAGCTCCAGAGACAGATGGCATGGCGTAGCAGGGTCTCCAAAGTGATTCAGAGCCCACTTAGAAGAACAGGGAGTCCCCTTACTTCTTTTGAGGATGGTGAAGGGCTCACAGCAAGAGCCTGCAGTCAGGCAGGAGGCGGGGAAGGAGGTGGGAGCAGCTGTGTGGCACCAATACCTGAACACCAATACCCTTTGCTATTAATTCACTTCCCAGGTGAGAGGTCCTGTCTACCAAGTCCCAGTAGGTACCTGTCAGTATCTGTGAGGGAGGTTGGTGAGGGAAATGCTGCTATGCAGTGGCTAGATTCTGACATTATGTTCTTACAAAAAGTGGTTGTAAAATACTGGTAAACAATAATTGTGCAGAATGAAAACAAAACTCCTATAAATCCATTAGTGTCATAAGTGTGTATCCACACATGCTATGGTCACATACGTACACACATGTACTGATGGTTATGGATGTATAGACGTATATATGTGTCTGTATGCACACAAATGTGTGTTTATGTGTGCACAGTGTGCATCTCTACGCATTTGTGTAAATCAGATACAATCATGGGTCATTATCACAGGAGAGAGCTGCTGAATGAGAATACAAAGATGTGTGTGATATTATTAAGAGTCAGAGAAATACAAAGGGTGGCCACAGTGATATGCCGGTTTACACTTCCTAGACTGGAGGAGTTAAATCATCCAGTAATGGAGGGAAGCTGAGCTACCCAAAGAATGACTGTTCTTGGTACAGAGTGGGTAAGTTTATGCGGGATAGGCGATCAGCACTTGGGGGTCTAGCGAGGAACCATTTGGTTAAGATATAGCCATCAGCATGGACTTTAGTAGAAACAATAATGTGATAAAAACAAAACTGGTGAGATGGATGTCATTCAGGGATACGGTATTGATTAGCATCTTTGAAAGTCCTAGGTCCAAACCCTAGTACTGCAAAACAAACACCCACTCCTCGTTATATGTGCTTTAATCCATGGGTTTCTAATACTGTCCCTGAAACGATAATTGTACCTATAAAGGGTGGCGGCTATTACATAATAACTTATGTGAGTGGTTTATGTGTACGGAATTAATTAGATGGGTGAGCCCAGGCAGAGGCTGGGAGAAGGCACCATGCATAGCGTGTCCCAGGACCTAGAATCCAAAGCTGTAGTTAGAGCTGGGTTTTGAGCTGGGCCTGAAGGCTGAGACCATAGTGTTCCTCAGGTGGGGAGGACCTTTAATGTTACAGGCAGGCTGAGACCATAGTCTTCCTCAGGTGGGGAGGACCTTTAATGTTACAGGCAGGCTGAGACCATAGTCTTCCTCAGGTGGGGAGGACCTTTAATGTTACAGGCAGGCTGAGACCATAGTCTTCCTCAGGTGGGGAGGACCTTTAATGTTACAGGCAGGCTGAGACCATAGTCTTCCTCAGGTGGGGAGGACCTTTAATGTTACAGGCAGGCTGAGACCATAGTCTTCCTCAGGTGGGGAGGACCTTTAATGTTACAGGCAGGAGTCCCAGTGCAGTTGGTACTGAGTGGCTTCTCTGGAATGCAAGGCATGTTTAGGGAAACCAGCTGCAACATTGCATAAAGAACACCTGGATGCCAGGTGTGTGAGGTCGGGGACTTGTGGGGGAGGCTCTAGATCCCTCTGTCCTTGGCCCAGAGGAGCAGCTGTCCAGGCAGCGGCAGTGTGGGGGTCTCCCCCATCAGTGAAGTGAAGCTGCTCTCACGGTGACCTCACTGAGAAAGCTGTCTCTAGATGAACACCTGCTCCCGGGAGACTGAGGCAAACAGATCGTTGTCTGAGGCCCAGCCCATTGCCTCTCGATTTCAACACGAAAAAGTGGAGAAACCAAAGGGCACATGTAGGGCACAGTGGGAGGGTCAGGCAGGCCAGGGCTGGGGGCCTTGCTCAGCCGCCTGCCCTGTACTTCCAGGCGTGCCGCTGTGGTGAAATCTCTGCACGTGTATCAGCTCCTGGGTGCAGGAAGCATAGGAACAGCTTGAAGCATATGATTCACCACCTGAGCTCAGGTCATAGTACTCTCCCTGGCTGGGGAATCCCCGGCTTGCTGGAACCTGGCCTCGCTGCCCTAGCTTCCTTTTAAGTTTCCTGCTATCCATCACTCTTTTGCCTTCAATGCCAGATTCCAGGGATGTCTCCATTTGACCCACACGGTCCCTCTAAGGGGCACACACATTCCTTTCCTCTCCCCTGCATAGTTCACATTCCTTCTCAGAAGCCCCTGTTCTAGGGAGGAGTACAAACGACCACCACTCTGAAAAGCTTGGTCTTCAGAAATTCGCCTCTTAAATCCCTTTTGCTATGGTGGAAGGAAACATGTAACAAATAAATACATAAATAAAACAAAAATATAATATGTTCTTACCTGTGTTCTGAATATTGCCTTTTTACTTTCTAATAAAGACGGATGACCTTTTCCATGACTGGTTCAACAATTTGAGCATTATGTGTGGCTCATGCCAACTCCACCTAAGAACCTGACTAGTTGGGGAGATGGCTCACTCGGTAATACCCTTGTTATGAAAGCTTGAGGGCCTGAGTGGGAATCCCTAGCACCTACACAAAAGGCCAGGTGCAATAGCATGCACCTGTAATCCCAGTGCTCGGCAGTGCAGATAGGAGGGTCTCCGGGGACTTACTGTTAAACTAGCCTTGGCAAATGGGTGGGCTCAAGGTTCAGAGAGAGAGCCTGTCTCAAAAAAAGCAAGGTGTTACACTATTAAGGAAGACACCCAGTGTCAACCTCTGACTGCTGTGGAACAATCACTGTGTACAATATGAACGTGTATTACTCTCATTGTTAATAAAAAGCTGATTGGCAGATGGCTAGGCAGGGTTTTCAGGGCAGAGAGAATGCTGGGGAGAAGAATGACAGAGTGAGAGGAGTCGCCAGCCAGATAGAGAGGAAACAGGACATGCAGGAGAGGGAAAAGCCATGAGCCTGGAGTCAGCACATAGATGAATAGAAATGGGTTAATTTAAGTTGTAAGAGCTAGTTAGTAAGCCGGGCGGTGGTGGTGCACGCCTTTAATCCCAGCACTCAGGAGGCAGAGGCAGGCAGATCTCTGTGAGTTCGAGGCCAGCCTGGTCTATAGAGTGAGTTCCAGGAAAGGCGCAAAACTACACAGAAAAACTCTGTCTCAAAAAACCAAAAAAAGAGCTAGTTAGTAAAAAGCCTGAGCTATCGGCCAAACATTTATAATTAATAATAAATCTTTGAATGATTATTTGGGAGTGGCTGCCAAAACACAGAAACTCCCTCTACATCTGACTGCCACACATACTTGCAGACACATGTATTCACACACACACACACACACACACACACACACACACACACTCACACACACTTGCATGAGCACAAAAGCAAGCATGCATGCACACACATACATATACACTCCATTCCTTATGAATGATGAAAATTATCTTCTCAAAACATTAAAATGGTTTTAAAATAATTAACTATCAAATATAAGAACAATAGATGCAGTCACCCAGTGCCATAAACACAAGGCTGTCACACTTTCCTTTTATTTAAAATGACTTTCCAGCCAGTCTGAAAATCCACAGCGGTGCCCAGCCTGCATGGAAGCTCTCGCTGGGATCATTGGCTTAGCCAGGCTTTCTCCCCGTGCCTCGACTTTTGTGTTATATTTCAAGCAGATTTAAGTGTCCATCACTCAGCCTTAAACCAGGCTTCGAATAGAAAGCCCTGAGACGGAGTTGAAAACGCGGAATTATAATTTATCAGAGCATTGACATAACTAGTTAAATACTCCTGGAGTCACTAGAAACTCATCTGTGAGGAGATTCAGCTTTACGGAGAGCTTAAGATCTGCCTCTTGGGCAAGTCATTAGGACATTCCGGCCATGTTGAATTCAAACTTCGCCATGATGTAACGGCAAGTCTGCTATCTTTGTGGAATGAATGCACAGGATGTACCTGCTCCTGTGTGCTTCAACAAAGCCATTCACCAGCGGTGTGGACCTGGGCTCCTATCTGCCCTCAGACTTTAGAACTGACCAATACCCATAGGGCCAGCCCTAACAGATCTCAGAGGCTGAAGATGGTTAAGCAAGCCTAACGCTCGAAGGAAGGAAAGGTGGCTGGACCTGACAACAAACCTCTGACTTAGGTGCTCTAGGTACTTTGTGGGATGTTCCCAGGTGCTACTGTCATCGGGGCCTTTGGGAGAAAAGGTCTAGGGCATCTGTGGACCACCTGACCACTAAATCCTGAACTGAGTGGGTTTGAGTGCTAAGCGGAAGAATGGGATGAACAAAGTCAAGAATAACTGTATTTTGACCTGTTGTGGCTTTCAGTTTAATGGTCTCCATCTGCTACAAAAAGGAGCTTCTTTGATGGGGGGCAAGCAACACTAAGGTGTCAGCATAAGGACAAGTACTTAGAATACAGCTAGGAATTATGCTGGTTCAGGAAAAGCGGCAGTAATAGGTTTTTCTCAAGGGTCTGTGTCCTCACCAGCCAGGGCTAGTTGGCTAGGCTTACAGTACTGGGCATGAACCCCCCCTCCTACTGAGTGGATCTGGATAGCTGTGCTACCCCCAAGATATAAATGTTACTATTGCAGTCTTGGGGGTATCTTGTCATGTTGATCATTGTTATGTTTGTCGGAAGAGTCATAGCTGGGTATTCATTGTTTTTCTCCCGTAAGGCCCCACCCTAAATGAAGACTATAAGTAACCCAAGGATGCTGAGAGGGGGCAAATCAGTCTTCTCCTAGGACAAGCCCCCTGTTAGACTATGGAATCCTAAGTGCTCAGCCCTAAACACACATACATACACATGGGCAGCACTAATTGGACTCAGGAGGCTACATATGTCAATAATTAAAGAAGAGATCATGAATTTGAGAGAGTGGGGAGGAGTTGGAGAAGGGAAGGGGAGGGATATAAATGATGTAAATACTGTACTCAAGTATGAAATTATTATTAAAAAATTTTAAGTTTAAATTTAAAAAAAAGAAGCCAGGGATGGTGGCACACACCTTATCTCAATATTCAGGAGGCAGAAACAAAAACCTAAGAAGAAGGAGGACAAGGAGGAGGAGGAGGACTCCGTTAAGTAGAGACCTGTGCCTGTCCCTGCCAGACTGAAGGAGGAACCCGTAGCCTCTGCAGCAATCCCCAGGCATGGCGGGAAGGGGATGTTCCCATCATGCTCACTTTATCATGGCAGGGGAAGGTGTGTGGACTCAATGACTAGTATTTTCACAATAGGAAGGAAAAAGAGGACATGATAACTTGTAAAAATTGCAATAACTCTTTGTTTTATATCTTTTGAGACAGGGTTTCTCTGTGTAGCCCTGGCTGTCCTGGAACTCACTCTGTAGACCAGGCTAGCCTCGAACTCAGAGATCTGCCTGCCTCTGCCTCCCAAGTGCTGGGACTAAGAGCACTCTCCATTACTGCCTGGCTTACAATAACTTCTTACAATTAAAGCTTCCATTCTGTTCTCTGTAGAGGTGTAGGACATTCCAGGAGACTGGATGGGAAGCAGTTCAGGGTAACCTAATGGGAGAGGAACTTATCCCAGCAGCAAGATGATACCCAGACCCAGATGCCTAGATGTTGGCCAGGGCAATCACTGGGTGTGAACACAATCTAAATTGCTGGCTTCCTGTTGTGTGGTTAGATCCTGGGCCAAGTTCTACATGACCTCGTACATAGTCTCCTTGGCACCACTCACAGGCACCAATAGTCTCGACTGAGAAGCAAGAGATGGGGACCACAGTAGGCAGTCCTGGGGACGGCAGATCTCCAGTCTGTCTAGCTGCTGACAGAGATGCCCCAAAAGCCACCAGTCAAAATGTAAATGAATAAAAGGCTGAGAATGAAGTGGCCTAATCTTTGGCAGGGTCTTTCATCTCGGGGATAGTGCCAGCAGAAGAGACAGATGGGAAGCGGCCAGCACCATCCATGGATTAATTAGCACTGGACACTGGACACCAGACAAACGGAAGGCTGAGGAAATGTCACAATATTGTGTTGCTAATGTGATAAATGACTTAAATGGAATGCTAAACACATTAACATGGGCATGACAGCTAATGTGTTTCACCACTGTATAGCTATCCCTGGAGTGATTTAATTTGGGATCAAAATAATATTTTAAACAGAAAAGAAGGAAGGAAGGAAGGAAGATTGATTCACAGTTAAAGAATTACAAAGCTCTGAGCTTTACAAGAATAATAAATGCAATCACAGTATAATTTGATTTTGCCATGGATCAACCACATCTTCTTCTATTAGTGAAATGGCCTCAGATGCACAAGGACTCTGATAATGACAGCATACAGGTTACCTTACTGAACAAATTATTACAGACGACTCAAAAATAAGAAGGAGACAACGGTAAAGATGAAGTTAAATGAAGGCAAACAATCTGTGTTGATAAAGAGTGAACTTGTCCAAGTATTGTAATTGATGACAAAATGCAGCGAGCTGAGAAAAGGGCTTTAACATAGACTGTCTTGTTATGTAAAACAAAACAAGAACCCAATCTCAAAGCAAATAAGAAAAGAGGAACTTATGAACCAAGCCGGAACCTGGGTCCCATTAAATGGGGTGGAGGTGTTACCTCATTTCTTAGAGCAACTTGGAGAGGTTTTGTCTCTTTCAATAGAGTTTCATAGGGGTGTTGATTTTCTGCACAGCAGTAGTAAGCCAAGTCCTCAAAACTACAATGTGTATCTAATGGTGGAGACAGATCAGATGATGGGGGAAACCCAGAATCAATGACACAAGCCCTGATATAGTTTGCAAGTTTGAAGAGTAGAACTAAGATGGGTCTAAGCTCTTCTGGGCTCGTGGCTTTGGTAAAAGAGATCTCGGCTGGGCATTGGAGCTGCAGCTATCTGCAAGCTGGTGCTACCCACATCCCCTTCCTGCCTCCTGTTTGCTGGCACCCACAAGAAGCACCGGAAGCTGCTTCTCTCTCAGCTCACCATGGAGACATCTTTGATGAGGAAGAAGGCACAGGCCGAGGGCTGCAGCACATGTCATGGACATTTCTTTCTGTTTGCTTGCTTGTGTCGTTACTGTCTCTTGAGACAAGGTCTTGCTCTGAAGCTCAAGTTAGCGTTGAGCTTGCTTATGTAGCCTCTGCTATCCTTGAATTCTCGGTCTTCCTAGGTCAGCTTCTTGGATTATAGGTATGGAGCATCAAGCCCAGCTCTGCTGTAAACACGTTTGAACATGATGAAGGAGTACGGTTATGAAGCCACTCATGCTGGTGACTTTTCTGGTGGCTGAGACCAAACACCTGACAAGAAGCAGATCAAGGGAGGAAGGACTTATTTTGGCTCACAGTTCAAGTGTCTTGTCCATCATGGTAGGGAAACACAGGGCCAGGAGTGTGTGCAACTGGTCACACTTTGTCCACAGCCAGGAAGTAGGAAGAGGAATGCTGGTCTCAACTCCCTCCCTCCTTTCCTTCAGTCCCGGGCCTCAGCCCATGGGATAGTGCTGCCCACATTTGTGTTAGGTCTTCCCAGCTCTATTAACCCCACCTGGAAAAGGCCTCACAACATGCCTAAGGCTTGCTCCTGGGTGATTCTGGATTCTGTCAGGCTGACCGTGCCTACTAATCCTCACATCATTCTTTGATTTCAACACTACTTTTTCACATTCTAATTTGGACTCTGGAAAAGGCCCACAGTCCATCTGAACCTCCATTGTATTCCATAAAACAGCTAATAAAGCAAACAACTGCTAACCAAAAGAAGTTCAGTAACGAGGGGGGCTATACATGAAACTGTATGGGGTGACATCTAGCACCTGACATCCGGAGGATTGCATCTAGCAGAATGCAAAGATGTTTGCAAGCTAAGTTAAGATGTAGATAGAATGTTCCATGTTGGGGGATATTTGATCACACTGTGTAAAGATATGTCACTGTGATTGGTTTAATAAAAAGCTGAAGAGCCAATAGCTAAGCAGGATTTCCAGGCACAGAGGATGCTGGGAAGAAGAAAGGCGGAAACTGGAGAAGACACGGAAGAAGCAGGAAAGCAGGATGGGCAGTAGTAGATGAGGTAAATGAGCCTGGAGGCAGCACAGAAATAAATAGAAATGGGTTAAGTTATAAGAGCTAACTAGAAACAAGCCTAAGCTATTGGCCAAGCTTTCATGATTAATAATAAGTCTCTGTGCCATTATTAGGGAGCTGAAGGTCTGACAAAAACGTCCAATGGCAGTTCCAAGCACAAAGAAGAGCCCATGTAAAGGTCCCCAAAAGGAAGGGTCATAGGAACCCAGATATAAGAAAGAAAGGACTGGGGAGAAGAATAAAATGAACCCCAGGGTGGATGAGAATCCAGGTCATCCCCAGGCCGGGGCAGGAATTTGGATTTTGTTTGCATTCTTTAGATCTACCAAGTTTACACAGCTGATTACCATGATGTCATCTCAGAGTTCCACAAATGGCTACAATGTGGGGCCCCATTTCAATGGCAGAAGCAAGCATGGAATCAAGGGGGCCAGATAGGAGGGAAACCTCATTGGGGGCCTGGTGTTGATCTGTTGTGCCTCTAGCCAAGACAGTGGTGGTGGAGACGGCTCCCGGGACAAGATCAAGCTTGAGATTGCTATGGGCTTCTGCGGAGGCATCAAGAGCGTAGACAAACACTCAGTCTGACTTTCTGGGGAGGTGCCAGAGCTGGAGATAAGGGGGAAGTGTGAGGGCTGGCAAGATGACTCAGCAGGTAATGTCACTTGCCACCAAGTCTGATGACCTGAGTTTGACCTCAGACGTTAACATGGTGGAGAGAGAGAATCAACTCCCACAATTTGTCCTTAACTTCCATGTGAATGTAGTGGTATGCACAAATCCACCCCACATAAACAGACAAACAAACAAACAAACAACCTGGAGCTAGGGTTTTAAGCACTTGTGAGTCATCCAACGTGGGTGCTGGAAACTGACTGGGATCCTCCCTAAGAGCAGTGTGAGCTCTTAACCACTGAGCCATCTTGCTCCTCATCCTTTTCAACCGTTCTTGAAGCCTGGTGGGGAATTTTGGTTTCCACAAGTGTGCTGCTATGCAGGGTGGTAACCTCCACTAGAGAAGAATGCCATTTCCAGTAGCAAGCCATCAAGCCTTCCCTCCATCTGTCCATCTGTTTCCCATCCACCGTCCACCATCATCCACAGGCCCCACAGCATGGACCTAAATAGGAGCCCTGGTGCTTGAGTATCTGAGTATTTCTTCATATGGAGTGTACGAAAATAATAAGATTGCTTCCTCAGAAGAGAAACCGTCAGAGGTGAAAGGGACGGCACGGCGGACTGAGGACCATTGCAAGCAAGCTTTCGGCGCTCTTTTCTCTGTGGAAAAGGTTAATGGCATCTGCAAGCACTGGGAAATCAATTTCCATGTCATGGCATTTTGCAAAGTCATTATACATACTTCTGGCCACATAAAAATGGTGGATGGTGACTGTGCTACAGCCTTAAAGCGCACAGCATAGGAGAATGAGACCGGGGCCTAAATACAAAGCCAGGCTAGTAGTTAAGGGCTGGGGAATGACACCTTGCATTGTGTTTTCAGAGTTTTCCCATGTAGTGTGAATAACAACCAAAACAAAATTGACATCAACGGAAAGGTTGTCCATACAAGAGGGCCTACCATAGTGTCATTTGTGATTGCAAAAAAATAGAGAGAATAAGAAAACCATAAAAAAGGGACTGGAAGAATTATGACTCAGTGATGTGTTTAAATGTGATGCATGCAGATAACTTGGAAGAACTTTAGGTTGTAGGGAAATACTTACTATGCAGTTGTATTTAGTCTTTTAAGTATATACATTAAAATGATTGAATAAATAGATGCCAGGAAGCAAACATCTGCTGAGAAATTACATATGTGAAAAGCAAAGTGACTGTCTTAATTAGGTTACTATTGCTGTGAGAAAACACTGTGACCAAAAGCAATTTGGGGAGGAAAGGATTTATATCAGCTTCCATGGCTATATCACAGCCCATCAATGCAGGAAGTCAGGGCAGGAACTCAAGACAGGAACCTGAAGGCAGGAACCTGAAGGCAGGAACTGAAGGAAAAGTCATGGAGGTGTGCTGCTTACTGGCTTGCTCTCTTCGGCTTCCTCAGCCTGCTTTGTGATAGCACCCAGGACCACCTGCCCAGGCATGACACCACCCACAGTGTCCTAAGCCCACTCACATCAATCACTAATCAAGAAAATGCCCCACAGTCTTGCCTACAGTCCAGTCTAGTGAAGTATTTTGTCAACTGTGGCTCGCTCTTCTCAGATGACTCTAGCTTGTGTTAAGTTGACAAAAGGATAATGATTAAAATAATAATATTTTAAAAAAAACAATAACAAGGACAGTAATCAGTGTTTTCATAATAAACCTTTATTCTAAAACAGTCTTAGATGTTCAGAAAAATTACAAAGATACCTCGGAAGAGCCTTCATAGCCTCAATGTGTAGTTCCTCCCAAGGCCGCCCTATGGTTAATGTCTTATAACGTGTGGTCCATTGTCACACTTAATGGATAAGTGCTGACCTGTTACTACTGAATGGAGCTTTTATCTGAATTTCCTTAATTTCTGGCTAAGGTCTTCCTTTTCTCTGCTCTAGGATGGCACCTGGGTATCACATGACATGCAGCTGTCCCTATTGGCTGTGACTGTTGCTTGGTTGGGTTGCCTTGGCAATGTTAAGGAGTACTGAGAGTTTGGGAGAGTGGCCTCGCTTGTGGCTTACCGATTGTTTTCTGGTGGCTTCACCAGGCTGTCAGTATCAGCATCACTTGAAGGAGGAAGGTGCCTGCATTAGTTACTTTTCTGTAGCTGTGATAAAAACACTGTGACTGAGTAACTCATAAAAGGAGCTTGTTCAGCTTATGGTTTCAGAGGGATGAGAGTCCATCATGGCGGGGAGGCTTGGCAGAGAACAGCAGGCATGTGACGGGAGCAGGGAGCTGAGAGCTCACATCTTGAATGGCAAGCAAAAACCAGAGAGAGCAAGCTAGAAAGGACAAAAGTCTTCAAGCTCTTAAAGCCTGCCTCTACAAGGCCTTTCTTTCTACAAGGCCACACCTCCGAAACCTCCCCAAACAGTACCACCAATTGGGACCACGCGTACAAATGCCAGAGACTATGAGCGACGTTCTCATTCAAACCACTACGTCATCTTGGATCACGTTTTGGTCAGAGTTCACCAGAGACACAGAACCAGCAGGTTTCCCTTCTGTCTCTGTCTCTGTGTACGACGTATATTGACAAGTCCATCTTTTAATTGGTGTTTACTTCAAAGAAGGGGCCTGGAATATTTGGATTGTCGAGGGAGAGAGTGAAGCCGGAGATCCAGGGAAGACCAGACTTGAAAGCTCACATCCCAAGGCCATCTGGAAGCAGACTGTTCACCAAGGGTCTCAGTCACAGAGTATCCCCGATTTATTGAAAATCAGCTGAATTCAGTGTTAAGCATCTCCCAAAATCCCTCACTGAAACATTCTAGGCCAGTGGTTCTCAACCTGTGAATCATGACCCCCAGTAGACCATCGGAAAACACAGATACTTACTTTACATTCCATGACAGGAGCAAAATTACAGTTATGAGGTAGCAACGAAAATAATTGTATGGTTGGGGGTCACCACAACATGAGGAACTGTATTTAAGGATCACAGCATCAGGAAGACTGAGAACCACTGTCGTAGGTGGTGTTTGACTACACGGCCTTGCCAATTATACACATAAACAAACAAATAAAAATGGTCAGTCAGATAGGGTGTGGTGGGTCCTCAGGAGCACGGCCTCAGACCAGAGGAAAAGGAGAAAGGAGGGGTGGTAGGAGGGAAGCAGGATTCAAAATAAAGGCATGGCCCAGCTGGGGAGCAATGAGCTGCTCCCTCTGTGATCCTCAGTCCCCCAGCCCAGCCTGAATTAAAGGGCTCCCCCTGACTACAGAGAAGCCTGGTGCTAGTCTGCCTGCAGCCCTGGCACTGTCTGGTCAGGAAGCACTTTGTGGAAAAGGTCAACATCCGAATGGAACAGGACAGAATGCTGGGACATGGAGGCTTCATGGCTGAAGGGCTTGGTGTGGAGCATGTGAAATGCCCAGGACCAGCCTGACAGGGCCACCGGTTTCATGATGCTTTTTCAAAGGTCCCTTGAGCCCTTAAGCCTCTCCTCCCTCTCCGGAGATGTCTGTGTAGTGATGGTGTCGCTGCTTTGCTTCAGTGCTGAGCATCAGAGCTTGTCAATGACTTTCACAAGTACGATTTCACTGTAGTTCTTGCTAAGATCCCCCTGGGGATGCTCACTCTCAGGCAGTCCCAGGGTAGAGAAACTTAGCAATAAAACAAATATTAGGCCAGAGGGATGAGTTAGATTGCAAATAGGAGCACATTCCAGCTCGCAAAGGCTTATGCAATAGGACATTAATTTTCTCCCGCGAAATGAATGCCAAGGTAGATAGGGTGAGCTGGAAGATTCCAGCAGGGCTCATCCCCCCAGTCATATGCAATGCTTGAGAAAGAAATCCATGGGGGCAAAAACGACATATGTGATAATGACTGTTGGGACCACTCTTTTATGACAAACTCAATTGCTAGTGATCATGAACAGGGGGTCACAGGGTGGGGGGGGAGCAGGAAGCAGGAGTGTGAAGGAGAAACGTCAGCATTTAGTGGATGACAGCATGTACAGAAGGGCAGAGGGGATGCCTAAAAGTCAAGATAGACTACTCAAGGGGCGAGACACATGGGCTTGGATGATGCTTCATGAAAACTAAGGGCTCAGATAGAACCAGCAGAGTGGGTAGATAGATGATAGACAGACAGCTATAGATAGATAGATAGATAGATAGATAGAGAGATAGATAGAGAGATAGATAGATAGATAGATAGATAGATAGATAGATAGATAGATAGATAGATAGATAGGTAGATAGATATAGATGGATGAATGGATAGATAGATAATAGATACAAAGATTGATAATAGATCAATTGATAGATGAGAGATACAAAGATAGGTAATAGACTATTGATAGGTGGAGAGATGATAAATAGATTATATATAGACAGATAATAAATAGATTATAGAGAAAGCTATTGGGGAAGGGAGGGAGAGAGAGAGAGAGAATTAGATGGGAGGAAATCTATTAGGAGAATTGAGAATTGGCAAAGCCCTGGGACTGGTTTTCAACAAGCAAGAAACCCTGGGTTGCCAGTAGCTTGCCAGGACCAGAAGGTGGAAATTCTAGGTCGGAAGACTGTGGACTCTGGAGTTTCGGTGTCCAGGGACAGGAGGAGTAGAACATCACTCCCTCTGGTTTCGCACTTCCCCTGGAAACACCCCAGAGACACACCTCAAATAATGTTTCAGTAGGTTTCTAGGTATTCCTTAATCCAGTTGGGTTGACACTTACAATTAACTATTACACCTGTATCCATCACACGAGGTATTTCTGGGGTCTGCCGGATACGGGGGTCTTTACACTGGCTTCTTTCCTTCCTTCCTTCCTTCCTTCCTTCCTTCCTTCCTTCCTTCCTTCCTTCCTTCCTTCCTTCCTTCCTTCCTTCCTTCTGCTTCCCTGCACACAGCTCTCCTTGGACTGAAGTGAAGCCCAGGTCACACAAGTAGGCAGCCTCATCACTGCCACACCAGCAGCCCACATTGACGCTTGCTCGAGGACTGGATGAGAAAGTCAGCAATGCTTTCCCCCAGGTTTCTGTGGGGCGTGATTTTCCTGTAACTGTCACTAGTAAAGTGCAAAGGGTAATGATTTAGGGAAGGGAAAATGTGGCCATCCATGCATGGGACACTCGGGTGTGCTTCCCCAAGCTCTGGCACAACACGGCTTTTATCTGAGCTCACCACTTACAGAGAGCACTCCTGCACATGACTCTTGACATTGACATTGGTGGAGTCTATGGCTGGGAATGATCTATTCTTGAGAGCTTATTAAACCCTTTAAAATTTGAACTGAGGAATTCTATAATCGCCAACTCCAGACTTAAATATGAGTCTGAGGGGGAGTCGTTTATATGTGTTGGAGATGAACCCAGGGCATCTCAGATGTTAAACGTACACTGGGCCACTGGGCCACCTTGTCCTTATTTAAAGAGTTAACATTTGAGCATTTATTTACTCATCCCAAATTCAAAGAAGTGTGGAAAAGGCTGCACAGTGGTGAGGATTTTGGAAACCATAGAAACCGCAAAGACAAACTGAGAAATCATTAGGGAAGGAAGAAAGCCCACGGCGGAGTAAAAATTAAGCTTTACTTTGATGAAGATGGCAGAGATCCCTAACAACAGAAGAGGGCCATCAAAATGGGAAGAGCTATGACAGTAGGCTCCTCACATAGGAAAGCTGGTGGGGGTTGGGAGTCTTAGTCAACAGGAATCCAGGGTATTGGGGCAGGTGGCCAACATGTCAAATAAGTACCACTGTGTTGCTGGGGTTTGACAGATGCTGCCCACCAAGATGCCATAATCCCGGGATCCTGTGAATGTGTCCTGTCACTCAGTAAAGGAGAGTGGATACTGAGAGACTATGACAGTTGCCAACAGGTTGACCTTAAAATGGGGAAGTTGTCCTGGATTCTCCAGATGTGGCCAGCTCAGTTGTGGGGTTCTCAAATGCAGAAGAGGGAGGAGGAAGAGAAAAATCACAGTGTCACGGTAAGACCATGAGGCACGCTGCGGGCACTGGCTTTGATGAAGTAAATGGCTGGAAACCAGATTCTCCCCTGAAATGCATACAGTCCTGCTGACACCTCCATTACAGGCCAGTGAGACCGTGCCAGACTAGGGACTTTCAGCACTGTACAGAGTACTGTGTTGTGTTCAGCTTCCATATTTGAGCCAACGTGTTGCAGCAGCAGTAGAAAATTAACAGCCCTGTATCTGAGAACGGGACTAGACCTACTGGTTCTTGCTTATAATTCCAGAATTAGGATTGCTGCAAGCCTAAACTGCAGACTGAGATATTCTCTCTCTCTCTCTCTCTCTCTCTCTCTCTCTCTCTCTCTCTCTCTCTCTCTCTCTGTCAACAAACACACCAGAGTCCACAGGCTCAGTGGTGTTAAGGTGCTTGCTGTTGATTCCCAAATATTCTCTAACCTCCTGGCTAGAGAATACACACACACACACACACACACACACACACACACACACACACACACACACACACAAAGTGTCTTGAAGGTCTTTCCCAGGACTGGGAATTTGTTGAATTCCCCTGTTCTCCATTTTTGAAATTAATACAAATGGAGACTGAATCCTTCAGGGAGGTGGACCTCCATGTTAGATACCTCTACCCTCTTATTCATTACACTTTGCTGGTGGGGTGTCCATGACCACCTCACCCTGGACTGTAGGCTCCATCAGGACAGGAAATGTGTTTGCTTCATCTTCAGGATCAAGGACAACATGCAACCTACTACAAGGGCTTAAAGTGTGTTTATGGGCTGGATCTTTCCAGTATCAATGATACACTGTTCTAACCAGTAGAACAAGTTATAACTGAGGGTGTTGGTGAAATGAAATGGAACAGCCGTCTTTTCCCCTTTAAAGCACAAAAGTATGAATGAACCAGGCTTCAGCTCTTTCGTTCCTACAGAACTGGGCATCTGCATTCAGGGGAAACGCTCAGCAGAGCAGATGGGAACTGCTAACTTATTTTCAAATCACGTTCCCACACATATTAATAATTGCTCAAAGTTTACAGCAGCATCTGTTCAAATCTGAATTGAGCGTGGGCTTCCATTCATATGAGCAGAGTGTAATAAGAGAATGGAGGTCACACGCAGAGGCTGAGCATGACATCTCTGCTTCAGGTGTGTCAACCCACAGCCACCACATGTAGCCATGGAGAGCTATGAACTTACTTAAAACATTCTGAGTTTATTTATGATGGTTCTTGGCAACTTGATTGAAGGTCAACTTTGTGGATGGCAACGTCATGTGCAATGTGACAAGGTAGGCCATGCCCAGTTATACCATTTCAGTAAATAATTATTCTGGGAGAAATACAAATCCAACCACGTGTAAACTGAAGCTTTTCAAAGCTAGGAAATGGGACCCTGTCTTAGTTAGGGTGTCTATTGTTGTGAAGGTAATCCTGGCAACTCTTGTAAAAGAAAACATTTAATTGGGGTGGCTTACATTTTCAGAGGTTTAGTCCATTATCATCATGGTGCAGCATGGCAGTGTGCAGGCAGACATGGTACTGGAGAAGTAGCTGAATGTCCTACATCTTGACTTGCAGGCAACAGGAAGTGGTCTATGATACTGGGCATGGCTTGAGCATATATGAGTGTTGTGGAATATTATTATAACTGGACAAAAATGTGTTGCATTTGTTTATGCTGCATTTGTTTAACAATGTAAGGATGTGTGTTTAATTATGTAAAAATGTGTTGCTGTTTCACCTTGCCTGCCTAAGGCACCTGATTGGTCTAATAAAAAACTGAATGTCCAATAGCTGGGCAAGAGAAGGATAGACAGGGCTGGCAGGGAGAGAGAATAAATAGGAGGAGAAATCTAGGCTTGGGAGGATGAGAGAAAAATAAAAGAGGATAGAACAAGTAATGGGGCATTTATTAAGGCAACTCCATGCTGTTAAAAGGGAGGTTTATTTTGGGGTAACTTACAACAAGTAAAGGGATAGGTTATAGGATCCGGGAGAGGTGAAGTGCAGTCCAGCAGTGTTCTCTGGAGAACTCTGCTGGGTCTACCATCCAGCAACCAGGATTACCAGGAACCAAGATAGCCGGCACATCTGGGCTCCCATCTTGGCCCAGCCTCGGGGCAGGTCATAGGTAGGCATGACAGTTACTGGAAGCCTCACTGGGGGTAATACTTCCACATCAAAGCTGGAACAGCTACCCACTACAAACAAGGGAGACACGAGTGGCCAGAAGCCAGGAAGCTGCCAGACAGACAGACAGAGGCAGCAGGAAAGTAAGATATGTAGAAAGAAAAGGTAAAAAGCCCTGAGGCAAAATATAGATTAAAGAGAAACAGGTTAAGTTATAAGAGCTAGCAAGAAATGAGCATAAGATAAGGCCGAGCATTCTTAACTAATATTAAGTCTCTGTGTCATGATTTGGGGGCAGGTTGATGGCCCAAAAGAAAAAGCCTGCTATGTATGAGACTTCAAAGCTCACCTCTACAATGACACACTTTTTCTAACAAGGCCATATCTACTCCAACAAAGCCACACTTCCTAATAGTGCCATTCCCTTTGGGGGCCATTTTCTTTCAAACCACTACAGATCTCTATTAGTACAGGCAAATAAACTATATCTACCAGACAATGAACACTGTTTGTGTTCAAAACCACCTCATGGGACTGAGCCTAGCTCCTAACATGATGGAGACTACACAGGAGAGTACATGCTAGCCTGAGGGACGGTGGGCATGGAAGAGGCTCCATGCAGACCTTGGTCAAAGTCTCACCGGTTACGACGGGTAGGGTGATGGGGAGATGTTAAGTGTGAGTACAGGGGATACAACAGAGCAGGCTGTATATCGTGGGTCATCCAAGAAAGGTTCTTGGGGCAGCTGAGTATTGCTGTAAGGCCAAACCATGAATGACCAGAAGCCAGGGCCCAAAAATAGAAGAGCTGGGCCAACTGAGGGAGTCTCTGTCCCTTGGTTATGTGTGGAACACAGCTCAGGAGAGGAGGCAGGAGGGCCAATCTGCTGCCCAGTGAGGACCAGGGAGCCTTTTAAACCATGGTCCAGGAAAGTCCCCAAGGGGCCATTTCTTTAGTCATGGTTCCTGGAGTTCATCACCTTCTGTGCTTCCATGTTAAGTGAAGACACCAAATATGCTTGCTTACGCTAGGAAAGGAGGAACAGTGCCCTGAGGTCTGTCCTGTGGTATTTTCTTCCTTGCTTCACAGAAGATCTCCCTTCAATGCACTTCTCAGGGACTTCCTGCTCAGCCCAGAAGATGTTGCGTCAGCAGACATCAGGCAACAAGGAGATCAAGATCACGGCGTGAGGTGCTCCCCACCCCCACCCGCTTTGTGGGGTCCCACCCTGACCATCACTTTTCTAGGATGAAGAACTCCACCCTCCAGCAAAAGCCACTTCCTCAGAAGCCGAGGCCTGACGGGTGGGGTCAGGGGCAGACAGGAGGAAGTGGGTGGGAGCTGAACAAAGGAAGTTGACCACCCCCATCTCTGAGCTTTCTCATTATCAGGGCAGGAACCTGCCTTTAGAGGTGACCTGGAGACTTCTGGGAAAGCATGAAAGTGATGAGAGTGTTGGAGATAACGTGACAACAAGCTGATAACAAGCTGAAGATGTGCGACCTTTCCTCCCCACAAAGATCTTAAAGGGAAAAAGAAGAAGAAAGAAACCCCGCCACCGGGAGGAAGCGGTTTGGTTTTGGTGCCATCAACCCCACTGAACCTCAGGCCTCTAAAAGTCTTGGCAAGTTTCACGGTGCTATGGGGACCCTGGGAAATGGCTCCGGGCTCTGGTCTGAGATGTCACTCACCATTTGTGGTCCTGGGGTAGATGGAGTGTTGCATTTCCACCCAACTGAGACTAAGCTCTTCACTGAAGCGCATAGGCTTTTCCACCCTGGAGTCCCCAGAACTTTCCAGAAATGGCAAGAGATGGAGAGTAGCCTGTCTTTCCTGTCCTCCAAACTAGCAGGGTTTCCTCTTCCACTTTCCCAGGAAGCAAGGTGGTGGCATTGCTGGGGACACCTTTCGGAAGGGAGGTAAAGGGCTGCCCTTCTGCTCCAGGGTGTGGTCAAGTTCAAAGAATACCTTTCCCTGAGCCGCTGGGATCAGTCTGGAATGGAGCAGCTCCTCGGCCTACAGCAGAGAGGAAATGGCTCCTGATGACACTGTGCATCCGTTGCCACCCTTGATTGTTCAGAAGGTGACTGAGCTGGTTCACATCAGGACCAGAGCTAACCACCCACCCCTCTGTCAACATCCCTCTCTGGCTTACTTAGTCTCCCTAGATACTTTTTCTTTTGGGTGTCAATCCCCATCAGGCTGCTCTGGGCTGCCATCTCTCCCACCCTCCTGGCAGCCACAGAGTCACCGTGACATGTTGTTCCCAATGTTGCTCCTTGAGCCCTTCACCTAGGAGAATGCTACTCTCTGGTGTGCAGTACTTCTAGTACACCCAAGAAGTGTCCTGGGACTATAGGTGGCTAAGGTGTGGCAACACTAACTGTGGTGGGTCCTTCTCTGGCTCAGACATCCTCAAGGCCATCAAATCCACCACACACACACACACACACACACACACACACACACACACACACACACACACGCAAAGACACTGATGGAGACATTTCACTGTCTCCTGAGGACAATCATCTCCTACTTCTTCCCTCCCCCTACTCCCCGCCTCCCTCACTCCACCCCAATGCCCCGTTTCTCTGTTTTCTAGTCGGGCAGCTTCCTCTGCACCTCAAGAGTTGGTGTGCACTTTTAATGCCTTTTGGTTTGCCCTCCCCCGCTGCCCTCAAGCTTGAGTTAATATAGAGAATAGCTATTCAGTAAACCCAGCTCGGAATCATTCAGTCAACACTTCCAGAGATGGAGAGAGAAACAGGCTGCTAGGCAGAACCTGAGAACTGTGGAGAATCATCCAGTCAGCAGCCACTTTCCTGGAAACTGCAGGCGTCACCCATGCCAGACCCACTAGGAGCCAACCATCTCCACCATTCAGTGAACCCTGTGATCTACCCAGAAAATGTAGTGCCAAATTCTTCCAGAGCCTTGCCCCACAGCTGCAGCCCCCGTGGCACAATCTTTTTTAACTTTATATGTTACATGCTTGAGATCAAACGGCTGTTCAAATTCTGTTTGCTGTATGTTTTATTTTGTGAGTGTGTGTGTGTGTGTGTGTGTGCGTCTATGTCTGCGTGTGCATGCAGACACCAGAAATCGATGTTGTATGTCTTCCTCAACTGTCTCCATGTTGTTTTTTGAGTCAGAGTCTCTCACTGAACATGGAGCTCACCAATCAGGCAAGGCTGACTGGCCAGCAAGCCCCAGGGACCCTCCTGCGCGTGCCTTCTCAGCACTGGCACAGCATGTGCTTTTCACCTGGGCACTCACTGTTGGATATGATAAACAGACCAGAATGATGCCTGCCTCCTCCTTCCAAAGGACAGACTGCAAGGGCAAGGATTTTTTGTTTGTTTGTTTGTTTATTTATTTATTTATTTATGGCTTTTTGAGACAGGGTTTCTCTGTGTCGCCCTGGCTGTCCTGGAACTTGCTCTGTAGACCAGACTGGCCTTAAACTCACTGAGATCTGCCTGCCTCTGCCTCCTGAGTGGTGGGATTAAAGACAGTGCACCACCACCTCCTGGCTAAGGATTTATTTTTATTGACCGCTGTATCCTAGCGTCTAGAGCCACCCCTGGAATAGTCTATGACAGACTGTGTGTCTTGAGCCATGAGCCAGAATAAATCTTTTCTTCTGAGTTGTGTCTTGCCAGGTAATTTGGTCACAACAATGAGAAAAGTAACTAATGTCCCTAAAGTGGGCACCCAGTGACCATCTAGTTATTCTTTGGGGGCCACAGCCAACAGGACAGGTGAAGGCAAGTCTTCATCAAGACACCTCAGCCTGCTTTCTGACAGGGACTTGTCAACACTCACCAACACGTACTCACCCAGCAGACAGTGGTTCAGGCTGCCTGGCAGCCTCCATCCTTCCGAAATCAAGTGGCCAGGGACGACTCCCTTTGGGCTTTCTTTAGAACAAAGGCAATTTTCCCAACTGCTCTCTTCCCTCATTTGGGTTCTCTGTCTTTTATAAAGCAAGCCCCCTTCTGCAGCAAGGCTCCCGAGCCCTGAATGGAAACTGTTCTGTCACTGCATGTGCGTGGCAGCACTCATGTGGGGCACCTGCTTTTTCTGGGACACTTGCCATTTGGAATCAGGCGACTTCCTCATTGTGTGCCTATTTCTGGACAAAGAAGAGGGGAGCTGGTTGCGAAGCTAAATGCTCCCCACATCCTCCAGCTGCCCAGCAGTCCCATTAAGATACCCGTTTTGGCTCAGGGAGGTTACATGGCCACAGGGAGCAAAGACAGTGTAGAGTGCACATGCACGCACACACACAAACACACACATGCACACACACACACACACACACACACACACACACACACACACCCTGATCAGCATTAGCTGATCAGACCTTGGGCAACAGAATGTCTGGGAGGTGTGCTTGGGCTTACCCTCTGCCATGAGCGGGGAGGTCTAGGCTGTCTCCTCTCTTGGCAAATTGGGAGCGGCAGAGGGTTCAAGTCTCCCTTGTCTATGTGGCACCTAGACCAGCAGAATCCCCTGTAGTAACCCCCAAGGACAGAAGAGAAACAAGGCATCTACTCCAGCAATCAAAGCCACTCTTTCTGGCTACCTGGGTCATAGCAAGCCAGGAGTTCCCCAAGGCCCACTCTTTGGAGATCTGCCGTTTACAACACTTGGTGAAAACTATGAACAGGTAATGCTTTTAAGTAAGTAATCCAGGTATAGTAGTGCACACCTTTCATCCCAGTGCTCAGAAATAAGAAGTAGGTGGACCTTTGTGAATTCAAGGTTAGCCTCGTCTATGTAGTGAGTTCCAAGCTAGTCAAAACTATACAGTGATAGTGAGACTAGTATCAAAATAATAATAATAAAAAACAATAATGATGATGATGATGATGATGATGATGATAATAATAATAATAATAATAATAATAATAATAATAATAGAAATGTTTGACTTAAAATGACACCATACAAAACAAGGAGTATAAGACCCAACACGGTCTTTCCAGCTGGGCCTGATCTACAAACAGAAGAGAGACAGGCTTCCTTGGTGAGGAAGAAGTGAGAGTGAAGGGACTCCCTGAAGTCCTAGTCTGCTTTCTATCGCTGTGACAAACATCATAATGAAAAGCAACGTGGGGAGGAAAGGGTTTGTTTCAGCTTGTAGCTTGTAGGCCATCATCCAGAGAAGTCAGGGCAGAAATGCAAGGCAACCCAGAGGCAGGAACTGAAGCAGAGGCCATGGAGGAAGGCTGCTTGAAGTGTGATCCTAATTAGTCTTATTAAGTAAAATCCTGGAGTCAGATATTAGGGTGAGAACTGAAAGGTCAGAGAAGCAGAGCAGCAACCACTAGAGACTTCTTACCTCTACGAAATTTCAGACCGAATGGGGGGCCCTGTCTCTATCAATCCTCAGATTGAATGGACGGAGATCCTGTCTCCACCTGCCTTATATTCCTGTCTCCACTCCTTAGTGCTGGGATTAAAGGCATGCACCTCCCAAGTGCTGGCATCAAAGGTATGCCATTTTTAGACTGGTTCAATCTCGAGTAGCCCAGGGTGGCTTTGAATTACTGATCTTCCTGCTTCCCCTCCCAAGTACTGGTATTAAAGGTGTGCACCACCATTGCCTGGCCTCTGTGGTTCGCTAGTGGCTAGCTCCACCTTCCAGGCAAGCTTTATTTATCCGAACACAAACAAAATATCATACAACAGCTACTTATTGACTTGCTCCTCCTGGCTTGTTCAATCTACTTTCTTGTATAATCCAGGACCACCTCAGGGATGGCACCTCCAATAGTGAGCTGGAACCTTCTACATATTTGATAAGAAATCATTGTGTACATGCAGTTATGTGAATAGTTATTTTATGTTCATCATGTATATAAATATATATCCATATGACATGAATCCTATCTAGAGAAAAGATCTGAGAGAATGTAGCTGAAAGTTTTCCTGTATCCCAGCGATTGGGACAAATCTGTCCCTCAGGTAAATACACAGAGGCTTATATCAATTATAACTGCTCAGCCATTAGCTCAGGCTTGTTACTGACTAGCTCTTACACTTAAATTAACCCATAATTCTTATCTATGCTTAGCCAGGTGACTTGGTACCTTTTCTCAGTTCTGCCTTGTCATCTTGCCACCCTCTGTGTCTGGCTGGTGACTCCTGATTCAGCCCTTCCTCTTCCCAGAATTCTCCTCATCTGCTTGCCTTGCCTATACTTCCTGCCTGGCTACTGGCCAATCAGCGTTTATTTATCAACCAATCAGAGCAACACATATTCACAGCATAGAGAACAACATCCCACAGCAAGAGAACAACACAGTATGCCAAAGAAACACAAAGTGATCTCATGCTTACCATACAAACTGCTGAGAAAAGCCAGGATCCCATAGAGGCATGGCCAAGGAGGATGTAGTTCACGCTTTACTCAACATGGCAACTATTGAGTCATATCAAAAAAAATCAGGAGATGAGGAAAGCCTGGACTACTTCATTGGAACCCCGGGAGATGTGGGGAGACTTTTAGAAGCAGATGAGCTTAGGTTGTGGATGGTTGAGTTTTCTGCACTGTTAGGATTTACAGTGTGAAAGAAAGATTTTCAATAAAAAAAAGTCCCATGAGGAGCAGGAATCAGCCGGGACACAGCAGAGACAAGCCAAAGCATGCTGTGGGGAGTGGCAGGAGGCAGCAGACGCTCCCCCCCCACACACACACACAGTAACTTTCTCTTTCCCCTGGTCTTTCTAGAGCAGTGGTTCTCAGCGTACTAATGCTGCGACGCAACCCTTTAATATAGATCCTCATGTTGCAGTGACCCCAACCATAGAATTATTTTTCTTGTTACTTCATAACTGTACTTTTGCTGCTGTTATGGATCATAATGTAAATATTTTTGGAGACAGAGGTTTACCAAAGGGGTCGTGACTCATAGGTTGAGAACCACAATCCTAGAGCCTTGGCTACTATGGTTCTGTGCCCATCCTAGGCTCACAACCCTTCCTTCCTCCCTCCCTCCCTCCCTCCCTCCCTCCCTTCCTTCCTTCCTTCCTTCCTTCCTTCCTTCCTTCCTTCCTTCCTTCCTTCCTGTCTGTCTTTCTTTTGGGACTTTCATTAGCATGGCCTCTGTCATCAGCAAGAACTGGAAGGATGTGAGTTTGTGCATGAACACACGTGGTAGTCCAAAGAAGTGGTTGCACATGTCCGATCCCCATGAGCCCAGTGTGCTTCCTATGTACGTGGTATGCTCAGAGAATCATGACTACTGTCACAGGGAGCATCAGTGGGTGGGGACACAGTGAGACACTGACCACGGCTGCACAGGCTACTTCTTACTGAAGTGGCCAGGCAAACGCCCGGCTCCTCAAGCCGGCAGAACCACTTGACTTTGTTTCCCCTGGGAAAACTTGCCACGGCCTGTGAGAGCCGCTGTTTTCACCATGCTCCCCCTCTCTTCCACCATCCAGTTGTACAAGCCAGAGGGTTGGGTTCACTTTTAACAAGTCTCTCCTCCTCAGACCTCCTAGGTGGGGCACTGTTTATACAAACCAAACACCCAGGAGTGAAAGCAGGGTGTCTCTGTGCACTCACGGTGCTCTCACAAAATACCTCAAGTGGAGGAGCTCACTAACAACAGACGTTTCTCGACCTTCTGGAGGTTGGTGTGTCTTAAATGGAAGAGAAATCCATGTAGGAGTCCTGCCTCCTGCCTCAGACTTTCCTCTACAACCTTAACTAATGGAGGGGGGGGAGGGCAGAGGGCAGAATGGGGGCTTTCTCTGGCCTGTTCTGTGAAGATACCGACAACATTTGGGGTGGTCTACCCCCGTTATCTGATCTTTCCTCAAATGCCCTGTAGTGTAACACTCTCAGATCGGAGACTAATTAGTGTATTAATTAACTTGCTGCTGTGACAAAATGCATTGACAAAAGCAAGTTAGGAAGGAAGGAAAGAGGGATTTATTCCGGCTCACAGTTCAGGAACACAGTCCATCATGGCTGGAAAGGCAGGGCAGCAGGAATGTGAGGCAGCCGGTCACATTGCATCTGCAGTGAGAAACAGAGATGAGTGAGGCTGCTCCGCTAACTGGCTTTTTCCTTTTAATTTAGTACAGAGCTGGGGGAGAGGGGCAGTCTTCCCACTTCCATTAACCTAATCTAGAAACTCCCTCACAAACATGGACACAGATTTGTCTCCAAGGTGATTCTAGGTCCTATCAAATTGACACTCAGAATAAATCATCACAATTAGCTTTCAATTTATAACTTCGGGAAGCACAAACATCTAGACCTAGAACACCAGAGCCATTGATAATGCATGGCACTCAGAAGGTAGACCTGGCTGGAGTGTCCCAGCAAACCAAAGCCTGATCTCTCTGAACACAAAGTCAGCCCACCCTATCACATCCATCCCCATCGCTTCTCAGTCCCCGCACCTCAGCCTCCGCTGGTATCATTTACCCCACAGAGCTCCATCTACCCTCATGCTGGGTTCTAGCCATGTCACGTGCAAACTCACCGATGGTGGTTGCCGCATCCGGACCCCGACTCAGAAGAATCTGGGTGGTTCTAACAAGGTCCTTTCCCAGTGAGGACAGACTGGCTGGGGCACAGCACCTGCAACATGCAAGGGGCTTATGAAATTCCGGCTAAGTGAATGAGCAGATGATGAACGAGTGGGCGAGTGACCCCAGCAGGTTTCCTGGGCACACAACTGCGGTGACAGGATGGGTTTCTGACACACACGGCACACGCATGCCACAATACTGAACTGAAAACACTCCGACTTGGATTTCAAACTCCAACTTGGTGGCCCCTGAAGCGTCCACTTCCACACGCAAATGATGAACTCCCAAATTCTCTGCCTTGGGTCTGGCTATTCTGGGCTCTTTTACTACTCCACCTCATTTCTCAGATTTGCTTGCTAGTCTCATAGCTTCAAGGGATTGCTTGAATTCTAACAAAACAATAAACAGCCACTATGGGTTCATATAGATTTTACTACAATTTTTCCCCCTTTCTTGTCTAGTGATCTAAGGGGAGCCAGCAAGACATAAAAGCGCTATGAGAGACTAAGGATCCATTTGTAATGACTGAGGAGTTGCAGAAATAGTTGTGTTTTAGCAGATAGGAACAAATGCCACTATTACTTACAAAGTTAAGAGGAGAAGGCATTTTTTTTCTTTTTACCAGAAATAGGTTTAACATCTCAAAGAAATAAAAAAATTAATAAATGCAAAGCACGCCTTTTGATAACAGCAGCATTATTGAGGTTGGATGTGTGCTCTTGTGGGTAACAGGTATGTGGGTGTTCCTACACATGAAATACACTCGTAGCATCTGTAAAGAGAGGGAGGCAATGGGCCTCTATCAATTGTGTGACTAGGGGTTCAAAATGAAATGGCCTGTCTTCAAATTCATTCAATAATAATGACTTACACACTCCTGATAGGAAGGTTGGGGACCATGTTTCTTGACATAATATGTTCTGGTTAGCTGTGGAGGGGGAGCAGCAACAACGAAGCACATTGGCTGGGGAGTTCTCTCCTATTTGAAGCCTGCACACTGGATCCTCCCAGCCCAACTCCAGCAAAGCGAGAACGGTAAACAGCAAGGATGGAGCGGAGCCAAGCAGGTGCCCACGGCTCCAGGTTCCTGGCAATCCCTGCTGGCTGTTTCCTGTCCAGATGTCACAGCCGTTGGTACGTGACAACCCTGCCCGACTGATGCAAAGAGCACGTGAAGCAACTCCATTCAAAAACCAAGGAACGCCTGTTCCAAACACAGACTCACAGGAGACATAACAATAGGCCCTCGGAGCCTCAGAACCATACAGTATTCCCTTAGGTAGGAAAAAGAACTTTGCAGATTGGATTAAGTCCAGGATTTCAACTAGGATACTGCTCTGGTAGTTCATTTTTTAAAACTATTTATTTATTTATTTTTAAGTATTTTATTGGCCGGGTAATGGTGACGCACGCCTTTAATCCCAGCAATCTAGAGGCAGAGGCAGGCGGATCTCTGTGAGTTCAAGGCCAGCCTGTGCTACAGAACGAATTCCAGGACAGGCTCCAAAGCTACACAGAGAAACCCTGTCTCAAAAAAACCAAAAATAAATAAATATTTTATTATTTATAATAAAATAAAAATTAAAATTTAATTGTTAATTAATTAAATTAAATATTTGTTTATTTACTTGTGTGTGTGTGTGTGTGTGTGTGTGTGTGTGTGTGTGTGTGTGTGTGTGTGTGTGTGTGTGTGTGTCCATAGAGGTGAGAGGAGGGTATTGAATAGATCTTCTGGAACTGGAGCTACAAATGGTTGTGAGCACCATGTGGGTGCTGGGAATTGAACCTGGGTCCTCTGGAAGAGCAACCCGTGCTCATTTAAGCCATCTCTCCAGCCCCACTATGGTAGCTCTTAAATGCAACCACAAAAGTCCTTATGAAAAAGAGGTGGGGGGATTTAACAGATGGAGATGGTGAGGAACCCATAGCAGCCAAAATGGGTGTGGTTAGAAGCCAAGGAATGTCAGAACTCCTAGAAGCTGAAGGAGGCAAGGAATGGATCCTTCCCTTGAGCTTCAGGAGAGAGGGTAGCACTACCTGTATCTTGATCTCCACTCAGTGAAACTGATTTTGGACTCCTGACCTCCATAGCAGCAAGAAAATAAATCACACTGGGCAAAGGTGGCATACACCTTTAATCCCAGCACTCAGTAGCAGGAGATTCTCTGTGAATTGAGAGCAGCCTTGTCTACAAAGCGAGTTCCAGGACAGCCAGGGCTTATTACACGGAAAAATCCTGTCTCCAAAAATAAATAAATAAATAAATAAATAAATAAATAAATAAATAAATAAATAAATATTGCTATTGTTTTTAGTCAGTAGGCTGGTGATTCTAACAGCCACAGGAAACAAAATAAATTGACCGTCTATGATGATTAGTCTTGATTAACAACTCAATAGGATTTAGAACCAGTATGGACACAAACCTCTAAGTGTGTCTGTGAGGGAGTCTCTAAGTTAGGTTAGTGGAGGTTGAAGGACCTAAATATGGGCCACATCATGCCATTGGCTGTGGTTCGTGACTGGAGAGCAAGGGAGCTAAGCGTCAGCATTCATCTCTGTTTCCTGGCAGTGGATGACAATTGACCAGCTGCCTCTTGCTCCTGCCATGATGACTTCCTCAGTCATGGTAGACTGTAGCCCTTGGAACTGTGAGCCAGAATCAATCCCTCCTCCTCTAAGGTGTTCCTGTCAGGTGTTTTATGCCAGCAATGAGACAGTACTAATAGAGCATCCTAGTAAGCCCTTAAAATGTGAGTGAGGGAAATCACCAGTCTGACTTGAACTTAGGAAGCCGTCTGCAGGTTGTCTAGTAGAGAGAGCTCCCAATCTGAGATGTTCTCAAGGGCCTCACTGCCTGCTGCTGTTAGGAAATCTATACAACAACCATGACCTGAGCCGTGTTCCTTCCTGCAGACATTCTCCACAGACAGCATCTTAGGAAAATCTTGGCACACCCTTTAGTTTTCCAGAAATCTTGGATGGTTCAGCCAATTGTATCTGAGGTAATACAGCTAGTGGCTGGAGAAATTACAGGGTTCTGGTTATAACTGTACAAGACCTCTTTCCATCCCATCGATGTGTCAGAAGTACAAGCAGATCTGTTTAATGTTGACGTCTGAGGTGCAGAAAACAGTAAAGCAGAATATCATGGAATTCCCCAAAGCCCAGTTCTCATGAACCTGGAGGATGGAGGTAGCCCAGATAATCTGTTAGAATTGTATGCCTCATTCATTCAGGACCTTCAGGATGTCTTCAAGCATCCTTGGGAATGAGACAGTGCACCCAGACTAGACTAGTTGTCATCCTGTAGTACACTCACATCTGTCCTCTGGTGTTGCCATCTCCTCTTTCCCTTACAGACATAGAAAGTCAGACTACCAGACTGAAGGCTGCTATTAAGACTCCATAGTCTGCCGAATTGACCTGTCATCACATCTCATTAGCATGAAAACTTACGGCTTGGTCTCCCAGCTAACCCTCTCTGTCCCGGCCCTGTGCCCATCAGCAGTCCAGGGTGCATGAATCACTGCACAAACAGTCATGCCCCTGCACCACTGCAAGCTAAACAAATTCTTTCCGAGTGAGCCTTAAGGTTAAAAAAAGACATGTTCTAAAGGAAAGAGAGATCATTTTGAAAGGAAATGAGAGCTACGTTGGCCGTGTACTAGAAGGGCCTGGCCAGACATCCTTCCTTCGTGATTTCTGCTGTGGCTGCCTCCTAGGCAGGGCTTTCCATGGAAGGCTACAGGACCAGTGCAGAGGCAGGAGCAGCAGAACATGCCAGGATGTGGCCAAGGACAGAAAGCGTAGAAATGAAGGGAAAAGTGTTATGTGGAACAGTGGACTCCTTGTGGTACTCGTCTGTAATCCCAGCTCACTGGGTTGAGGAAGGAAGATCAAGAGTTCAAGGCCAGGCTGAGCTGCACATTAAACTCTGTGCAAGGCTTTGGCCAGGACTATCAACTAAGCGCCAAGACTGGCCATAGGCAAAGGCAGGCCTCAACTCAGAAGGTGACACACGAATCCTTGTTAAGGGACTGGTGGGTGGGGAAGGCAAAGGAGGCCTCAACGTTGAGAGAGTTTGTCCAACTGACTTAAAAATGTTTCCTGCTGGAGGCAGGTAGGGTTGACATGTCCCTTAAGTGTCTACAGGATTCTGGCTTCAGCTGAGCCAGAGGAGGCTGGCTCAAGTTTGCTCAAGGCCAGTCTGTCGGGAAGAGGAGGAACTCCTCGATATTCCTTTTAAACTGGCATTCCCCTCTTCCATCTCTTCCTCCACATGTCTAAGTTTCCATTTCCTGAGGGCTCAAGTGTGTCCTGAGTGGCTGCAAAGCCAGAGCAAGATGCACTGGGAACCTTGAGTGGGACTGCGGTTCATGATTAAATTTTTGGGGGGGGTCACAGTTGTCCCTGATTTCTCATGTCCCTAGGATCTGAGTCATCCTGTCTCGCTGGACCTTCCTACCTCAGCTCAAGCCTCCTCTTCTCTCTTCTCTTACCAAGAACAGAGGTCAGCTCCACCCTCCTGGACTCCCAGGCTGGTTTTCTACACTTGACCCAGTCCTGCAGATGAGTCGCATAACAGTTTGCTTCATGTTTCCCCTGGTTTGTCTCTGGGCCACCAGCAATGCTTTTACGATGCAGTGAGTTGTTTAGCAGAATCTTTTCTCTGAGAACGTTACATTTGCAGTCACTCTAACAGTCATTAGAAGTTTGAAGAAACTATCTTGATATAGAAGAATCATGATGCACTCGTCTGGATAATACCGCTCCTCCAAAAAACAAACAAACAAAAAAACTTGTCCACCAGGACCTAGGATGTGCATTTTGGGGGATACAGACTCTTTACATGTGTAATGAGTTGAGATAAAGTCATCCTGGATCTAAGGTGACACATAAACCCAACCTCTTCATCACATAACTGGAATCCCCAGCTCCAGCAACCCCAGCAGGCAGGTTCAGCCACCCATCTCCAATACAATAAGTAGAGAGACAAGTCATTTTGGAAAAGAAAGAAGGGAGATTTATTCAATATGGTCACATTAGAAAGAGCAGATAAAGGGATAGAGTGATCCCTAAGGCCATCTTGAGTACTGGCACAAGCTTCAGGTGTAAGCAGATAAAGAACTGGGGTGGGAGGGCTAAGAAGAAAGAGGGATGCCTAATGAAGCAGTCCTGTATTAGCTATGGTCTTGATCACTGCCTCAGTGCTGGTTCTGCAATGTAGTCCAGTGTTCTTCTAAATGGCGTCGTTTGAGGGGGCCAATGTTGCTCTCAGGAGAAGATCTCTTCTGTGCGTTGGTGCAATCCCTTCATTATGAAAAATCAAGGCAATGATCTGTGTTGTGAGGTTCTGTTATTCCCAGTATCCATAGTGACCCAAGGAAGGGTTGAGAACAATGATTTACCTCTCTATCTTCAGCCAAAGTAAACGAAATAGACACAAAACGAAGGCAGAGATGCCTGTGCCCCATTTCTGAGGTAGCATACAGAGACAGAAGGTGGAAGGAGGTGTGTCTCTGACCTTCAACTGATGAGACTGTGATTATTAGCACACAGCGAGGGGCAGCCTCTCTCCTGTAGGAAATCAAGGTGTCTGCCAGGGAAAAAAAATCTGTCTGGGAACCTTTATAAGGCTGGGCTGGGGGGGGGTGGCGGGGCTTGGGCATAAGGAAATTGTTATAGCGGTTGGGAGCTATTTGTGGGTCTACAGTTTCTCCTTCCGGAAACTGTTTGTCCTAAATGAGACAGATTATCCCGGGAGGCAGGCTGTCCCAACAGACTTACCTTTCTGGCCAATTGATAAAGGTTAGTCGAGGTCATCTGTAATCCCACAGGAATCCTGTTTTAACAACTAAGGTACTCTATCGGCCAGCTCCCATCCTGAGTCACCTTGTGGGTCAAGGGAGGAGCCAATGCTTTTCAACAAAAGCTATTTCCAAACACCTGTTTCCATCAGGCCACGTGAGGACAGGCACATACAGAGAAGGCAACACTCTGTGGCAACAGGGACAGAGAGTGGCATGAAGCAGCCACAGGTTCTAAAAATGCCACAGGTCACTGGAGCCACCAGAGGCTGCAGAGCCCGCAGCTAAGGATCCCTGAGAGCCTCCAGAAGGAGCAAACCCACCTGCTGAGGTCTTGACCTAGGACTTATGGCCTCCTCATAAGGGAGAAAGCTGCCGTTTTAAAAAGGAGCAGATTAAACAGCAGCTGTAAAGGCCCATGAAGGAAAAGCCATTTTCTTCTAGTCAAGAGGATGATATCTCTGGCTTGGGTGCAGACCTAACATTCCAGTTAAGTCAATCAGTGACCTGCCTTAAGAAGGCAGGTTCACCTTAGGCCATGCTAAAGAGATAGGCAGAATAACTATCCTTTAATGAGAAAATGTACTTTTCCTTCCCAGAATTCCTGCTCCCAGCACAACAGCTTGCAAAACAGCAGCCATGTGGCTTCCAAATGCCCAATTTTCTACTTTCTGTCTTTTTTCTAAGCTTATGTTCCCTGGTGACTTGGGCTCCATTCTTTCTGTAAAACTCCCCTGCCCACCACACAGTTGCTGGCCTCTGCTGCTGACCTCCATGCTGGCTTAAATGGCGTGGTCTTTCTCCTTCTCTAGTCCGTTCGCCTCCAGCCCCCTGCCTCTACACTTGTTGAGCCGGTGTTTATCTTTAAACTCTAACAAAGTTATCTTGGTGCTTCCATTTGAGTCTCTTATGAAAGTCTTCTATTAATGAGATTAAGAACCCCAAGAAAAGAGCGCCATTTCTTATATGGTTGGGTTCTTGGTGATTTGCTACAGCAGCCAGGGACGCTGATGATGGCGTGTGGTTGGTTTCTCTGAGCCCAGCACAGCAATGATCGCATACCACACAGACCAAAGCCCACACTGAAGCAGAAGGTCACATCACAAGGATATGGGGCCTGATCTCAGAACACAGCATGAATCCCCAGACAGCATCCCACAAGGATGATGCCCCAAGGACCTTCTGCTGACCTAAGAAATGGCAAGGACCTTGTGGAAGGAAGAGAGGGTGGTGGAAGTCTTTGACCCTTTCCTTTTTGCAATAGAGTGACAAAAGCTGCTTCCTGGGTCTGGGCCTGGGGTTGGGGGCAGGGAGAAGGTGATGTAGCTTGATGGATACAGTGTTGCTTAGCATGCCCCCAACCGGGTTCGATACTACATAAAGGGAGTGTAGTGTTGAATGCTGTAATCGCCGCACTCAGGAGGTGGCGACAAGAGAAACTGGAGTTCAAGGTCATCACTGGCTACATAGAGAGTTTGAAGCCAGCCTAGACTACAGAGACTCTGTCATCAATAACAACAATAGTAACAACCATAATAATGATAAAAGTTGTCCGCCTTGCCTCATCCCACCCCTTTCCCTCCTCACAGCTCACATGTCTTCTTCTGTTGGTTGCTCGGAAGTGTCAGGCGGGAAGGTGGTGCTTGGGTGAGTGTGCCACGTCCCTTCTCTAACTGTCCTATTTCTGGCCCTGATAACCCATCCATCTGAGGGAAGGGGAGCAGTTAGATCTGTGTATGTTGTACTCCACCCAGCTATACATATGGGAGGATGGGCACTAAGCAGCCGAGATTCTTCTTTTCAAACCCAGTAGCAGATGCCCCATTTACAAGCGTCTCAGCTCTGTGCCTGGTAGTCTTTGTTGAGAGCTGATAATGAGCTGCTATTTTGTCTTTAGGTTTATTTTTAATTTTTATTTTATGTGTATTTGTTTTTGCCTGCATGAATGTATGTGTACCATATAAGTGCTTGGTGCCACAGAGGCCAGAAGAGGGCATCAGCTGCCCTAGAACTGGAGTTACAGGTGGGAGTGAGCTGGCGAAATGAACCTAGGTCCTCTGGAAAGGGAACTAGAGTGTTTCTCTTAACCACTGAGCATCTTTCCAGCCCTTGTGGTTTGTTGATGTTTTCTTCTTCAAATGCACAGAGGGAGCGTTCATTTTGTCCTTTCTCTTTCCTCCAGCAACCCTGTGAGTTCCTTTCCTTTCTTCCTTTTCTCTTCTTCTCTGTTGTTGTTGCTTGGTTTTTTGTTTTGTTTTGTTTTTGTTTTTCAAGAGGCCTCTGCCTCCTGAGTGCTGGGGTTAAAGGCATGGGCCACCAGTGCCCAGCTCTTTCCTTCCTCCCTTCCTTCCTTCCTCCCTCCCTCCCTCCCTTCTTCCTTCCTTCCTTCCTTTCTTGGTAGACTTACTAAGTTTATTTTATGTGTGAGCATTTTACTTACATGTATGTCTGCACACCATGTGTATGCCTGGTGGCCACAGAGGCCAGAAGAGGGCATCAGATCCTCTGGAACTGAAGTTATAGGTGATTGTGAGCTGCCACGGGGGTGCTGGGAACCAAACCCAGGTTTTCTGCAAGAGCAGCAGTGCATTTCAACACTGAGCAAACTCTCCAGTTCCTGGAACTAGTTTTCCCAGGGCCTGTGCATCCTTGTATTTGGAGGCTGATTAAGTTTCCCCATTTGGACGGGGATGCTGAGTAGAGCACTGAAGTCAACATCGCTCTGAGCTCCTCCCACAGAGCCTGGACCAGCTCTGCACCTGGAGAAGGGAACTTCCCCTGAGAAGGAGAGTCCCCAAATCCTTCCTGCTGGACTCCTGATCTAGAATCTTGAATCAGGTCCCAGCAATGCAATGATGTAGAGTTCCCTAGGACATAGCCCTGCAGGAAAGCCAGACAAGACAAGGCTCCACTCTCCAGTGTATGCTAAGAAAACAGTATCAGCTTAGTCAAGGATTTCAACCCATTCTCTGTGCATACAAGCCTTAGCAGGGTGACCCCATACAGGGGCTGCCTGGGGGTCCCATCTGGTTGTTGACTATATTGTAAGCACCTCTTTGGAGCTAGCTGGATTCAGCTCAGGATGCAGATGGCATCACCTGTGGGAAGTGAACAGTCTACTGCGCCCAATTCCTCGTGGTTAAGTTCCACGGTTCGGCCACGAATGTGGGAAACTGACATCAGTGAGACAAAGGAAGCTAGACAGAGGCAGGCCCTTGAGACTGGGTCCTGGTTAGCCACAGCATTGCTGCTTGGGAAGCTCTGTCAAGATAAAAGCATTCTTCTCTATCTGGTGCTTATTGCACTGGGTCTACAGGCTGCTTTAAAGGGATTACCAAACAAGCAGATGGAGCCAGGTGTGTCCTGTCCTCTAGGCACAGGAGCAGGCTGCATCCCTGATATTCTCTGGTCCTAACCCAGTGGACGCAAGCAGGTCTTCCATCAGACTGTGGAGTCCAACACTTTCCCCCGTTTTGTCTTTGCCCCTGTTTCTGCATAGCTATTCAAACACGAGGCTTCAGCTCAGTGGGGGCTGCTAACTGTGTTTGCTGAGATGTTAATTGGTGTTAGGACTGTATTCACAGAGGAGGCAGGCTAGGAGTCCCGTGGTCAGGCTGTTTTGAAGTGCCCTATTAGCATATCAACAGAGTTTGAGGCCTTTGTTTACAGCGGGATTCAGGAGCCTTTTCAAATCCCCGGTGGAATGCAGCTTGGGCTTTTCCAGCTTGACCCCAGGCTCCTGTTGCTCCTGGAAGAATCTTCTGGGACCAACACTCCTCCAGGGATTTGAGGAATTCTGCTGTTCGGGTAAACTGTTTCTACCCGGTGAAACCGGCCACATGATAGGCAGGCCAATAAGCAAATATGCGAAGATGAAGTCGTGGTTCAGTGGCGATCAATCAAAAATATTACCAGTGAGGTATGTACCCTGTATGAAGTCTGAGAGACCTGAATGCACCCCCTGACTTTCTTAGTGCCGCAGTTCCCAGCAGCCCCACCTCCCTGCTCAGAAGCTCCCGGGGTGAGTCAGCTGCCCAGCTGAGAAGGCCCAGAGCTGACCACTCAAGAAGGTCTTTCAGGTTTAGACTCCAGCGAAGGAGTGAATGCCAGGGGCTTTGTGACCTTTGAATACAGCATAAAAGCTCTCCAGGGGTCTGCCCCATCACTCCCTCACAATCCTCTTCAGCAGAGTGGACATCCACAATGAGCCCTGCTTAAAAGGAACCTTGAAGTGCTTTTTTTTTGGTCAGGGGTGGGAGGAAGGCTTCAGTTCAGCCCACTTGTCCCTGTGACAAACCTGGCTGTTTCCTGGGTCCTGGGCGCAGTAGTGTGTGGTTAGTTTCAGCAATGTTTGCTTTGGAAACTCAAGTCATCCAAAATCCGGCAAGAAACCAGGGCATGGAACTTTGAATTTGCTGATCTCAGGGCACATTGTGGAGGGGCAGAGCATTCTTAACCAGCTCCAGCAGAATAAGCAATGGTGCCTTTTAATGGAATGAAGAAAAGTGATTTACACACAACCCAAGGTGGGCTTCACGGAGCACACCTTAAATCCCAGCACTCGAGTGACTGAAGGAGGCAGATCTCTGAGTTCAAGGCCAGCCTGGTCTACAAAGCAAGTTCCAGGGCAGCCGGGGCTACACAGAGAAAGCCTGTCTCAAAACAAAACAAATAAACAAACAGTAAGAAAGAAAACTAGCTCTCTAAAACCTTATTCAGAAGGAACTTATTTACCCCAGGAACTTAACTTCTTGCCAATGCAGGATTTACCTGAGGACTGAACATCCCCTTAGCCAGAGCTCACTCTCAAGTTAAAACATAGGTTCAAGTTTATTGGGTGGTTTTAGTGTCAAGGAATATATTGCTAAATGTGAACACTTCGTTCTCTGCTGTGGGATGTTCTGTATGGCAAATGTGTTGCTGATTAGTCAATAAATAAAACACTGATTGGCCATTGGCTAGGCAGGAAGTGTAGGCGGGACAAGGAGGAGAATAAAGCTGGGAAGTGGAAGGCTGAGTCAGAGAGACACTGCTAGCCGCCATGATGAGAAACAGCATGTGAAGATGCCGGTAAGCCACGAGCCATGTGGCAAGGTATAGATTTGTGGAAATGGATTAATTTAAGCTGTAAGAACAGTTAGCAAGAAGCCTGCCACGGCCATACAGTTTGTAAGCAATATAAGTCTCTGTGTTTAACTTGGTCAGGTTTGAGCGGCTGTGGGACTGGCAGGTGAGAGACATTTGTCCTGACTGTGGGCCAGGCAGGAAAACTCTAGCTACAGTTCCCACCAAAGGATCAATTGTTTTTATTCTCCTTGAAAGACCCGCCCCCACCCAACCCCACCCACCCAACCCCCACTTGACACAACTCAAAGTCACCTGGGAAGAAGGACCCTCGACTGAGGAACTGTCTATCAGATTGGCCTGTGAAGAATTTTCTCTCTTGCTAACTGATGTCAGGGGCCCAGCCCACTGTGGGCAGTGCCATCCCTAGGCGAGGTAGGCCTGGGTTGTATTTGAAAGGCAGCTGAGCAAGCCACCTTGCTCAATAAGCCAGTAGGCCGAGTTCTTTGCTTCAGTGTCTCCTGGGCTTCCCTGTAACTGTGACCTGTGAGGGAGGAAACAAGGCTTCTCTCCCTAGCCGCTTTTGATCGGTCTCATCACAGCTACAGAGAAGTCAGCCAGGACTCCGCCCACGACCCGGTTCAGACCCATGACCTGGAACAGCAGACTGTTTCCCCCCTTTACCAAAGCTCGTTGTCAAGTTGTATCACTTTCTTGTTCTTTAGACTTAATGTCGTTGACTGTTTATTCCAGTTGAGGAGCCGGCAAGAGTGAGTCAGTGAGTATGTAATTTGCATATCATAAATCTTATCTTATTTTCTATATATACAACTGCACAATCCAAAGGTGTTTCATACATTTCTAGAATGGTGCAACTATCACTGCAATCCGATTTGGGAGCTTTTCCAGAGGCAGGGATGCAGCTCACTAGTGAGCACACACTTAGCATGCATGAGGCCTGGGGTTCAAACTCACCCCCAAAAGAATATTTTCATCACTCAGAAAGATTCCTCCTACCACCTTCGAACCAATTCGAAAAATTCCTCTTGTAGCTCAATGCTTCGAGGTCCCACAACGTGAAGCATCTTTGTGTCTTCTGTTACTTGGCGTCTGTGGACGCTGTGGGCATTGCTTTGCTTGCTTCGCCCGTAGGCAGTCTATCATGTGGATGGACTGCACTGCCAAAGCATGTTCTCAGTACAAAGGCTCGGCCTGGGACAGACGTGTTCGAGTCTAGAGGAAGCTGAGCCGTGCACCTGCACCTACTCTAGAGAGCCTTAACATGGAAATGCTTAGGGAAGACCCTAGGAACAAGTGAAAACTGCTTTGAAAAGGAGCATCTTCAATCCTAGCACTAGAGGCAGAAGCAGGCAGATCTCTGAGTTGGAGGCCAGCCAGCCTGGTCTACAAAGTGAGTTCCAGGACAGCCAGAGCTACACAGAGAAAAACAAGAATAAAGAAAAGTAGCATTAATGGAAAGCAACTGGCATGGAGCTTGGGATCAGAGAAGCTCTGGCAGCTCTAGGGAGAGTCCTATATAGATAGAACTAAGGAGAGTCCAGGGCACTGGGGTGTAGGGTTGGCTGGCCAGGAATCCACTTAGCATCCTCCCCCAGCTCCTCCTGCACTGACACCTGGGGCCTCTACCCAGTACCAGGATATTCTTGTTCCCATCCATGCGTGGGTGGGAACTCTCCCAGGGCTTCTTTGCTTCCTCCTTACCCTTAGGTTTCAGCTGTCCTTGAGGCGTCTAAACAATTGACCAAAGTCCCCAGTCCCTTAGCTCCCTCCACACTTCACTATTGTTTGCTCCCTGGGAACCAGCTTATCAGCAGCTGTGACTGTCTAGTCAGCCTGCTTCCTAGGCAGGGTGGGGTCAGCTCTCCCCATGCTTTACTATATCCTGAGTCCAAGCAAGATGTCCTAACTCGCAGACTGCCAAATGCAAGCAACTTGCAGACAGGACATTCCACAAGAAAAGTGTGAGGACTCAGAGAGCACAGAGGTTCAAGCCTTCAAGTTCTCACCAAGCATGGTGGCATCTCTGCCTGTGTGGTGGGCAGCCAGACACAAACAGCAGAGTAGGAGACAGAGAGCAGGATGTCAGGGGACACAGTAAAAAAATGCCCACATGCCTACAGAATTCCCAAGAACAGATGATTTTCACGGGGAGAGAGGGAAAAAGAAAAACTAATAAAATTAAATATTTAAAAAATACTCGAGCAAGAGAGATGGCTCAGCCATTGTGAGCACTGACTGTCCTCACAGGATTCTGTTTCCCACACCCACACAGAGCTTACACCTTTTCTCCAGTTCCAGGGGAATCTTATACCTCTCCTAATATGTGTGAGTTCCTGCATGTAAGTGATATATCTATCTATCTATATATATATACTCAAGTATAAACATACATACACATAAAATAAAACTAAATGAATATAAAAGTGGGTTTTTTAAATATTTAAGTGAGGGCCTAGGGAGATTGCTTAATGCATAAAGCGCTTGCCACCCAAACACAAAGCCCAGAGTTCAGATCTAGCAGCCACATAAAAACTGAATGGGCATGATCATCAGTCTGTAATTCCTGGGCTCAGGTGGTAGAGACAGGAGATTGCAGAACAGGCAGGCTAGCTAGACTGTAATTGGCAAGCTCTAGGTTCAAGTGAGAGACCCTGCCTCATTATATAAGGTGAAGAGCCATCGGACTTCAACCTCTGGCTACCACAGACACTCAAGCAAACAAGTACGTGTGCATCACACACACACACACACACACACACACACACACCCCACCACCACCACCACCACCACCACCACACTACACACATATACATACAAAAGATATCCAACTGTTGGATATTCAATGGACCTGGGTTGATTAATGTCTTCCTTCCTCCCAAATCTATGTCTACCCAGAACTTTAGGCTGTGTCTGTTTTATATTAAGATCTCTGCATTATATGCATGATCTCACTCAACAAAACAAACTCTAGAACTTGTCAGTTCTCCACCACACTCAGAGGGACTCATTTGAGAAGCACAGAATTCCGAACGAGCACATTAGTAAGCAACACAACGCAGCAGACTGCGTGATGATGCTTCCTGAGGCCACAGTGAGCTTACAGAGGTAAAAGACAAGCTGTGTACACTACCGAACTGCACTGAGTCCTAGCTGCCAGTGCAAGTGCCTACAGGCTGGGGGGGACCTCTGACCTCCAGGAGAACCTGAGGGAAAAGTGAGGGTGGGGCCAATTTCGGAGTTCAGCTTGTCCCCAAAGTTCAGACTCTGACTCACCTTATTCAAGTTTGTTCTTTTGTTTTAAATAAACAAAATTTTCTGGACCTAGGGCCCAAATCTTGAACTTGTCCCCACCAATCCTGACTTTGTGACTATGATACCAGCTAATTGCAACTTGGCACAGGCTAGAGTCATCTGGGATGAGATAACCTCTAGGAAGAAAATGCCTCCAACAGATTGGCCTGTAGGAGCATTTTCTTACTTAGTGATTGATGTGGAAGGGCACAGACCATTGTGGGTGGGGCCACCTGTGGGCAGGTGGTCCTGCAGATTGAGCAAGCCTTGAGGAGCAAGTCAGTAAAAGCAGCATTCATCCATGGCTTAGGCATCAGCTCCTGCCTTGAGTTTCTGTCCTGACTTCCCTTCACAATGAACTGTAAGCTGTAAGATGAAGTAAGACAAGTGTCTTTTAGTCATGGTGTTTTTCACAGCAGCAGAAAAAACAAGCTTGGACAGTGGCCTTGAGCACCCACCTAGGTTTCTCACTTGTCAACAGGGTGACACCTGCCCTTCATTTCTTCACTGGACATGCCTGGGGGAAGCAATGTCATGAGGCTCCATTCAAAAGTCCAGGCTGTGTCGTTGGGAGTACCTCGTGGTTTTTCATTACTGAGAGATACAGAAGAAGATTGGAGAATGTTTTAGGATCAGTCTCATGTACTATCAAGAAGTTCAAAGCCATCTTTGGCTAGTGAGTTCAAAACCAGCCTGAACTACGAGACTTTGTCTCAAAGAGACAAACAGAACAAGAGGTTCAGTTCGACAGTGTTTATCATTTACTGATCCAGCCACAAAACATGATAAATCCACGGAGAGAAGGGAGCAGTGAGAAGCTGCGGACTGTCTACATGCACAGACCCCTTGGTGGCCTCCATCCTGTCCCTGGGGGTGCTGGAGGTGGGGGGATGGGACTCCTCTCTACTCTCCCTCAGCAGCTCCTGCCAAGTCTAAATGTTCCCTTTTAGCCATGCAAGCTCGCCCGCCCGCCTGAAGACTCTGGAAACTTGATTGGCTGGTTTCTCCCTCCAGCCTCGGTTTTTATTGTCTTTCTTCTCTCAGACTGGTAAGTTCCTGAAGAGTTCATCAGGACAAACTGGTCTGCTGGCCTCACTTGCAGCCAGCGCTGAGAAGCCCTTCCTCCTCCGGGATGCACCAATCTTTTTTATAGAGAAACTAGCCGCCTCCGGATTGCATCAGTGAGGCCCTCGGGAGATCCTCCTGTGTCTGAGGTGACCTCTGACCTCCAGGAGAACCTAGGGGTGGAGTGAGGGTTCAGCTAGTCCCCACAGCTCAGGTCCTGGCTTCACTTTATTCAGATTCGTTTGTTTGTTATAAAAGAATGAAATTGTCTTGAACTAGAGCCAAAATCTTTTTTATAAGAAACACAAGAAAATTTTATTTCAACTTCAAAAAAATTCACTTTGGGGTTAACTTTGGGTGAAGTTGAATTGAGTTCTTCGTGTTCCTCACAGTGCCTATTCTGGGGAGCACACGGGGCGCTTGCTCTCAGCCTGCTGCACACAAATATTTAAAAATCCATTTTGTGTCTGTTCACAGACACATACATTTGTGCTTACAGTTTGGTTTTAAGTTTGTGTTTGTTTGTTTTGTGTTGTTTTTTTGAGACAGGGTTTCTCTGTGTAGCCTTGGCTGTCCTGGATCTCGCTCTCTAGACCAGGCAGGGCCTCGAACTCACAGAAATCCACCTGCCTCGGCCTTCTCTGTGCTGGGATTAAAGGCGTGTGCCACCACTTTGATCTCATTTTGATTTGTGCTTTTAACCAAACTTGTGAGCTTCTTTTAATGTATCTATATATTTATTTGGGGGAGTGAGTGTGCCAGGTGTGGAGCTCAGAGAACACTTGCAGGAGTTGGGTTTCTCCTTCTACCATGCAAGCTCCAGAGATCAAGCCAAGATCTTAGGCTTGGTGGCAGCAGTCTTTCCTCACTGAGCCATCTCACTAGCCACCAACCTGCTTATAAACCCCAGTTTTCTACCAGACCCCATCTTTGGAGCACTTGAGTCCACCTTTTGTTTCTTTAAAATTGATCTAAGCTAACTCACTACGGGGTACAATGTTTAAGGTCACTGGTCACTTCCTAAGGGTTCTACAAGGGCAGGGCTGGAGGGCATTCTAAAAGACAAGGGTGTGCCTCCAGTTGTCTACCAGACTATTGAAACAGTGGTCTCCCCCCAAATTAGAATTTCCCCAGGAACCTCATGTGGGAGAAGGGTAGAGCTGAACCAGCCAGAGGAGGAGAACTCGTCACCGTGGAAGAGACTTCACACAGTTCTGAGCATTATTTTTGTTTCTCAGACCACCTCGCAGGGGAGAAAACGTTGAGTCCAAGCATGGGTTGACCACACCTTGACCTTCACTCTTCAGGGAAAGCCCGCTATTTAAACCCAAACCAGGACCTCCGAGGTTGACTTCCACGTTGGGGTCCGATGGGAATCCACTGGACCTCTTTGTTTGTTTCTCCCTGGTGGCCAGATAGAAAAAAAAAAATCTCCCTTCTCTGCATTTCCTCATCACTTGACATTTAAACGGGCACACTGGGGACAGGCGGAGGAACCCACTGTGTCCCAGCTGCTAGAGCCCAGACTTCGACCCTAAAACCTCCAGTAACCATGTTGAATTTCCAACAACATAAACTATGAAAGTATGGAGCATCCGAATGCATGTGTAAACATATGTGTGGAAATGAATAGTCAAAGGCTGAACTCCCTTACAAGACTCAGCCGGAGCTTAGTTCTGACCTGGTTGTTTCTTCTGATTCTATCCTGTTTGGTACCCCTCTCCAGCATCCCTACAGTGTCCACCCTTCCCTTACCCCATCCCAGGGAACCTGTCAAGTCCCCACCACTTCCAACTAGTCTTTCCAGTACACGTTTTAGGTAGGCCCCTTGTTGGACCCCCAGCCCTCCGGGCTTTGGATGCTTTACATCCCTTTGGGACACCAAACTTTAATTGCCAGGGTCACCGGATAACCCTAACCTCTGGCCCAGTGACCTGGAGAAGATGCCAAGCAGAGGTGCTGCCCACGGTGAAGTGAAAGCAGGGGCTTTTAGACAAGGACACAGCGGATAAAGCTGAACGAGGATGGATTCCGAGTGAAAATGCAGACGTGGCCACTCCAAGGACGATCGATCGAGGAGGTTTTTACTGTAGTTATGAGGGAGAGCAGAGCCAGCGGCCTCTGGGACGTTTCAGAACGAACCTGGTCATGAGAAGAGAGAGGTGGGGAGAGCAAGAGAAGAAGAGAAGAGAAAAAGGGCACTTGGGGGGGGGGGCGGTGCCAGCCAGATGTGCCCAGTGACCCGTCATTTCCCGTCATTTCCCAGGGCAGGCAGCCCCAAGATCACATTTCAGGACTTTGTCACTTATGTCTTGTTCTATGGACAGCATCCCACTCCCCCGGGGACTGGCTCTTCCTTCCATGTCAGATAACAGAGACAATGCTTAGAGTTCAGAGGGTGATCATTAAAACCGATCTAAGTGAGTGGCCAGGTTTTCTAAGATCGCCTTCCAACATGAAAGGGCCACTGTTTCCTCCTCACCTTCTCCCACCGCTGTTCCCACGTGAAACTTTCCTCCCACCCTCTCTGTCTGTCCTCTTCTGCCCCTGGGAGCCGGGGAGGGACATTCAGGGCCTTTTGACCTTTTCTCAAGGTCATAAAGCAAGTGGACCAGAACCAGCCCCTGTGGTGTTCCCTGGGAACTCTCTCGGGCTCACTTTCAACTTCCTGAAGTTTCACCTTAAGCTCCAGGCAAGGTGTTCTCCCTTTGGACCGAATTTCTAAAGTTTACTACTCAAAATTGTCCCTTTTTGATCCCCAAACAATCAGCCAAGCACTTGTTCATATTAGCTGCTGTCTTCTGGGGACAGTTCTTCCACAGTATCATTAAAATTCTGGCCCTTCACGAATAATTGCTTGGTTTTGGTTTTTGTCTTTTTCCTTTTTTTTTTCTTTCATAATGGTTGACTGCAGGCCCCGCGTTTGCCAAAGACGCAGGTGGGAGCCATTCCACGCTGGAAAGCTCTATGCTTGCAGGCTTGTTCACCTCCTAGGTGAGAGCTGCAGGGAATGGAGGGGTAATCATGTGCTTTCTGAGAGTGTGAGGGGAGAGAGGGAAGCTTCTGTGATGTGCAAGTCCATCAGAGCACATCTAGGGAGTGCAGCCCCTCAGACTGTGCACTTCATGCCCAGGTGGGCAAGCATTCTGTGAACACTTAAAATGCCAGGTGTAGGTCTTCAGAAGAAAATTCATCTACCCAGTGTCCCCAGACATTGCCAAGATCTTTTCTGGGATAATGGGCATGAGATACCATATAAACCAAATCCAAGCCTCACTAACCAAACCCAGGTAGGTGTGGGGTGCTAGCTGCCCATGACTGGCCCAAGGAAGTGCCACATGTTGTCATCTGCATCAGTCACTCTTTTCCTTGCTGTGACCTAAAGAAGGAAGGGTTTATTCTAGGTCACAGTTTGAGGGTACAGCCCGTCATCTCGGCATGAGTGACATGGTGGCAGGAGCCTGAGACTGCTGGTCACTTTGCATCCACAGTCAGGGAGCAGAAAGAAATGAATACTGGTGCTCGGCTGGCTTCCCCACTTCTCCCCTTTTTATTCAGTCACCCCAGCCAATGAGATGGTACAGCCCACATTCAGGGTGGGTCTCCCTACCTCAGCTAAACTGCTGTGGAAACTCTGTCACAGACATATCACAGAAGTGTGTTTCCATAGTGATTCTCAATCCAGTCAAGTCGACTGGGAAGATCATACATCAATCATGGTAGCATGTCTGCACAAACATGTTATCTTATATATTGGAGGGTAGAATCCATGTGTTGGCAGGACCACGGTCCTTCTGATTCTCTAGGGTAGCCCAGTTTTATAGCATTTCCAGCTACATCCTTCAACTCTTGGTCCTTTCCTCTGTCTTCAAATCCAACAAAAGATAGCATCCTCTTAGAGTCATAATGATAGTGACTTTAGCCCCACCCAACAGCCTTCACTCTCCTTTTCCACCCGGGAACACATTCACAGATTTGGGGGCTTATGCTGGGAGCTGTGCCAGGGGGGTGGGGGAGGGGGGCATCCTTCTGCCCCTCTGTGGTGGCTTACTTGCTAAAGGGTATGGTTTCAGCCACAGCCCCACACTGCTAGAATCAGACCGGGGTAAAACAGGCCCTTGAACTCGGATCCCAGCTTCACCACTTACTGCAATATAAACTTGGCCAAGTCACTGATCTCTTCTGGTTTAGTTTGGATCCCCAGGTCTTTGGGGGTATGTGGTTTATTTGGGAGGTGGCTCTGGGAAGCCTTTGGAGGGAGGATGAACATTTACCAGGATGGGAAATAAAAACGATTGGACTGTGTGGGGGCTGGCACTGTGGGCAGCAGGGCCTGTCTTGAGAGCTGAATACCACCAAGGCAAAGCACAGAATGACACCCCTGCAGGGCAGGATGCCTTTCTTCCTCATGCCTCGCCTTGCTCCTTGCTCCTTTTCATCCTGTCCTTCTACAAGCCGGACCTGCTCTGAGGAACAAGGCGCCCTAGACAGAGACACAGGAACTCAATCCTTCATGTGGGACTAGGCAGAGCAAACTAGAAATATTGAATGCCATTACTTTCTGGCTATGTATGTAGATAGAGTGTACAGGTGTGTCCAACCTGTGACTGGCAGGCTAGTCAGTCCTGAAGCATCCCAGAATAGCTACAAATGCAACATAACACATCTGTACATGACAGCGTCACACTGCAATGTCAAAAGATTGGATACTCTGAGATGTGACACCAACATTAATTTCACATTTAGACTTGAGTCTTATCCCCAAGATTTCTTATTATGACAATGAAAATATTCTAAAATCGAATTGAAAGCATCTCAGGTGAGGGATACTCAACCTGCACGTAGCTGTGGCTGGGTTGGCTACAGGGCTGACTAAAGAGGACATGAGCTCACTAATTAGCTCAGTGCTTGCCATGTGCTAAATACCCAAGAAGGCAAACTGTGGTGTGGCCCCTGGGGGTCATTGGGTCCTTTATTGTTCTGTGTCCTCTCCTGCGATCTAAGAGACATCAGTGACTCATGTGAGACTCGAGCGGACACCAGTTTGTTTTGCATGACTCTTCCAATAGAAGGGACAAGTGCCGATCACATTGCCCCAGAAATGACAGGAAGGTGGCTGAGATGTCTCACTGAGAGACAAGTATTTGTTTTCAAAAGGGCTTGCCAGGGCTTGGCCATCAGAGCAATCAGAAGCTGGAGAATAAGAGGAAACCACAGGGACACAAGGCAAAGAGGAGTTCTTTGGAAAATATCAGCAATGTGTGCAAAGGCACTGGGGCAGGAATTCAGGCAAGAGCTGAGTTCAAGACGCTGTACTGAAGAAAGGGTTGTGTGGCTTGTGCAGAGGTTGCGCATCTGAGGTCAATTCATTGAAGTTGGACGTAGAAGGTTCTTTTCAGCTCCAAACTGTAATGAGCATGTGATATCCAACTGCTTGCCTGTAACAACACATAGAAGACAGGTGTGTTTGACTTTGCTTTGTGTCAACCTTGAACAATACTGGGAAGTAACCTCATCATGTGTTACCTAGGCCAAGGTCCTGGGGCCATCAGAACTGAATCAAGTGACCAATTAGTCATTTCTGAAAAATAAGACAAGAAAATGAAACAATGCATCCTTTATTCGGCTTTCAGCTCATTAGCTGATGAGATGTACGGATAGTCACAACGTACCGTGGACTGGACAGCGTACACCTGTGACAAGAGGGTGCTGGATCTCTGTGTACCTGCTGTCTTACTCTGATTGAGGCTATGACCCAGTTGCCTCTGTGTGTGTGTGTTCTTTCATGCAATCCCTTACCTTTGTCCCGATTCCATCCAACTCAGTACAGTTGGTACCTGATCACAAGTGTCCTGTTTTCCAGGGTCATGGGCCTGGGAACTCAGACCAAACCAATGCTTGAACCTAAGTCCTTGTGGGTTTTCAGAAGCCCTCTGGCCATATGCTAAGGAGGGTTATAAATCCATTATAATCCTCTGTGATAGCAAAAAAAAAAAAAAAAAAAAAAATCTGAAAAGACCCACGTAGACCAGAAAGGAATGTCTCCTTTTGAAGACAGCCGTGTACAGTGGGTATCAGAATCCGCAGCTTCAAACAGAATCTCCAGGTCCTTTGATGTGCTCCGTGGACATGCCTAGGAAGTTCTGGCAGTGGATGATACAGAAGGAGTGGTGTATGGACTGGATATGTCTATCACCTCATGATCACATGCTGAAGCCCAAGTCTACAATGTGATGACATCCAAAGGTAGGTGCTATAGGATGAGATTGGGTTAGATGATGTCATGGAAGGGGTTCCTATGGTGGTCATAATATCCTCATAAGAAAAGGGAGAGGGGCCACAGCTCCCTCTGTCTTCACATGAGCCACAGGGAAAAGTCAGACAGAGAGAGAGAGAGACAGAGACAGAGAGACACAGAGACAGAGAGACACAGAGACACAGAGACAGAGATAGAGAGATATCACCACACTGAGACTTGGGGACTTACCAGCCTTCAAGGAAGTGGCAAGGGAGGTTTTGTCACTTTAGCCCATGGCCTTTTGTGACAGCACCCCAAGCAGACTGGTATAGCCCTAGTTATGATTACAGAAACTACTGGATTCTACTGGCAGAGGGGCAACATTGCACTGGACAAGCTGATGCTGGATTGGTTCTACCATGTGGTATTTGCTCTGTCTAAGGGAGCTTCCTGTCACCTCCATGATGCTGAAGCTGTGATGCGCTGTGAGACAGGCTCAGACTAGGCAGAGACTGATAGCATCCCTGACCCTTCCTCCCTAGGGTTCCATTTTGAAATCATCAGTGCCTCCCAGAGAATGTGCTCAGGAGCCCCTTGGCTTCTGATCAATCGCTTCAGAAACTAAAGACTATAGCTGGCATAGAGTGGCACCCCCTGTGCTGGTCCCATGCCTATAGGGCAATGGTGCTCCCAAAGTGTGCCCGAGTCCGCAAGGATGTCCTTCCCATTCCAGTGTATTGGTGGAGACCACCATCATCCTGGGGGCCACACATGGAGTGGTAGCTACTACCATCAGGAAAAGAACTGACTTCAAAGGGGCCATAGCTTCCTCCTAAACCTGAGAGTGACAGTCATGGGGAAGAACCCTTTAAACACAGAGCTTAGGGCCTAAGGATGTAGCTCCTTTGATATAGTGTTGCCTAGCATGCACTGAGGCCTGGTTTTGATCCCCAGGACCATATAAATCAGTTGCTGAACACTTGTAATCCCAGCATTTAGGAGATAGAGGGAGGAGAATCAGAATTTCAATGTCATCCTCAGCTACATAGGGAGTTCAAGGTTAGTCTGGTCTAGAAATCCATTACAAACAAACACACACAACCTTCAAAGCATCCCAACAGATCTATGCTATTCCCACACACCAGCACCTGCTGTGAAGAGATGCATCTCTTCCACAAGAACCCTCTGTTTCATCTAGAGTGGCCCAGATGCTGGGACCTGCAGTGGCCTGGATTTCCCCATTCTTCCTCCTCTTAGCTCTCCTGCTCTAGCCCTAGATTTTCCACCCCCAAATATAGCTATGTGGTGGCCAGTATTGGCACAATTATCTTTTCTGGGGGCTACGGGTGCAGGAGAAGAGAAACAAGCCCATAATACTCCAACGGCTGTAGGGCAGTGGGCCCAGAAACAACATGGAATGACTGCGTGTGATGGGCACCAGCATCAGTGGGGGGAGGGGGCTCAACTACCATGGGACTACTGGTCCTGTTTGGGAAGAACGGAATTAGGAAGAGTCAGAGGTCTGATTCTGATTGGTGCTGAGTTTCTTTGGGGGACACAGTCACTGATGCCTTTCAGTGGCAGAGTTTTGAATGCAACCGAATGCAGCAAGTGCTTGAGACCAGGACGTGGGAACCAGGGAGACACTCCCCAGGAGATTCCCAGGCTAGAGAAGGAGAGAGACTAAGCAAGCTCTTGGATAGACTTCATTGGTGTGTGCCTTAGCGCCTTCCCTGAGATGGTATCCTTATGGAAAGACACTGTTCACCCCTCATCCTTGCTCCACAACAATGCTTGGGCCTTTCACAATACCCACGGTAGAGAGTGAAGATATTCATAGTAAACCCAGCACAGGCCTGAAAGGCGAAGATGTGTGCTGGGGGAAGGATGTACATCTTCTGATATGAGCTTTTGGAATCTCCGTTCCCTTGGGATTTTTGGAATGCAGTTTCTATAATCTGTGTTCAGAGTGAGTTAGCTTTCAGTCTGAGGCATGGCTGACTATCTGTGATGGAGCAATGACAGAGGACAGTGAAAACAGGTTTGTCTGGTCATAAATACTTTAGTTGCTAGGCTCAGCAGATGCCGGTAGACACTTGCCCTAATGAGTGAGGATCGATTCAATTCTAGTTTGGAATCAGGACCCATAATTGCTGGGTTGAAGACTCAAGGGATCGTGTTCTGTAATGAAGACAAGCTCCTCAGGCAGCTCCTACTTGAAACCAAACCTCAAGGGTCAGCAGTTGCCATGGAAGTCAGTGGAACCAGAGGAATCTGGCACAGATCTCCATCACGGACCAGAGGCAAAGGGCTTTGGAACTGTAGAAGGTTCTTGGGCTGGCCCACTCTAACTTCATCCTCAAATGTCCATTGTTTTCTGACACCAATTTAGGATTGTGAGCCCCTCTCTCCTTCAGACTTGGTTTCTGAACAGGGTTAGAGAAGGTAAACTGCTGTCACAGTCAGGCTTGTGGCGTGGGTTTTCATGCCACACATCTGTCTCACAAAGAAAGCCCGTTGTCCACACACTGGCGTGACCCAGCTTGTGAGACTCATCCCCTCGGCCCCCCAAATGATTTAGATCCAGGTTACCCCAGGACTAAGGATTAAGTCACAAGTCTGGTGGGTGATATTCTGTCTTCTGTTTAAACAGACTGTGACACTGGGGATAAGGCATAGAGATGCTCTGAGCTCCATTGTAGGACTGGGCAGGGTTGGGGGGTGTCTCCATTAAAGAATACTGTCACTCAGGCAGTTAGAAAGACCAAACCAGGCACTCCTGAGTGTGACCAGGTGTTACCTACCTGTAGCTCTCTAGGATTCTGGAGAATTGGTCTCCAACACACACTTTGTCCCCCTCAGCAACAACTACAGGAATGACCAGGCTCGCTCCACTCCAGGCGAACCAATCTGTCTGAGAGATGGTGCCATTTTGTTTCTGTGACTACACACGACTGAATTGAGATGATAGTTTTTTCAGTGATGGAGACCACTAGTCAAGACAAACCGCTGGGTGGGACTCAGGGGCAGCCACATTCCAGGCAGGGACCAAGTTCAAGTGAACAGATTAGTCGTGTTGGAAACAGGCTGTTACAAGAAAGGGAGGGGGAATCTCTATCTTTTATGTAGAAGAAAATAACAGCACCCACAAGCATTCTGAGAGGTGCTAGGTGGTCTTCTTAGAGGGCATTCATATGCCGTGAAACCCAAGAGAATTCAACACATGAGCTGGGCAGCTGGTACCCTGGATCCTTCTCCAGTCCAGACAGAGACCCTTGAGAATAGAGTGGAAAGGAAAGGCCTGTAGTCCAGGGTGGTTGGAGTCATCTCCCTGTTTCCAAGAGACCCCAACAAACAGAATGAGGGCGGTGGGAGTGTTATTACTGTCTGTAAACACAAACCCAGGGTACCTGCTGCCATTAGCAGGCTCCCAGGCAACTGAAACTTTACCACCCTTATTAAAAAAAATGAAGAGCTTCAAGAAAGTGATGGAACTCATTTCTCCCGTAATATGGCAGCCACGAGACCACCAGATGTCATGGCTGTTTCCTTCCAATGCCAGGTACTGGCCAAGGCCGACACCATAGGCACTTCCTGGAAACGAGTATGTGAATCTTCCACTTCCCCTCTGCTATATAGCTTATCTCCTCCCAAGTGAAACATTCCTTCCTGGAGACTCAGAAAGGAAATGAAACTTATTAGATGTGGGAAGCTCCTGAAGTGTACAAGATGCCCGAAGTCCCTCCCAAGGTTATACAAGCTGTAATGATGACTGGCGATCAGAGTCTCTCTGACCATCTGAGCTCCCTGCAAGTCCTGCAGGGAACTCCAGGGATGTAGCTTTTGTGAGCCATCAGCCATGCTGGGTGGGCTGGTCAGTGATGCATCTGCCTTTGAGTCACCATAGTCCTGGAAGCAACCATGATAAACTCACTGGTCCAGCTAACACAGGCTCGCATAGAGTGTTTTCTTTACTCTGTTGTTAGTGTCCCATCTAGAAGTTTGTTCACGTTTCCCCAGGAGAAGTTCACAGCCAGGCAGGAGCATCATCTCCCCTCCATCCTGCATGTCATATAGTCTAGGCCCAGCAACTATAAGAAAAGCGTGTCACACATCACACTGCATGCTACTCTGGAAGCTGACTTTCTGCTTTGCTTCTCAGTGTGTCCACAGAGCATCCTTGGCATCACCAGGCAGTCAGCCTTGCACACTGTTGGACTCTACCTAGACCTAATAAGCGAGACCTTGTGTTTAGCGGGATCTCCAGGGAATCCTGTGCACACTGCAGCCTTAGGAGCAGGGACTTAATGAAGTCTGCCATGCTCAGAGCAGTTAGCGGTGTCTAGCTTGGGTGTTATTGATCAGAATCCTCAAGGAGAACCGGACAGGTGAGAGTTAAGACTTCAAGATGAAGATGTAGTCAGGCAGTGATGGCCCACACCTTTAATCCCAGCTGAGGCAGGTGGTTTCTGTGAGTTCAAGGCTAGTCCGGTCTACAAAGGGAGTTTCAGGACAGCCAGGGCTGTGACACAGAGAAATTCTGTCTTGAAAAACAAAAGCAAAAACAAAAAACAAAAAACAAACAAGATGAAGATACAAAGGCCGAAATGCAAAGGAAAGAAAAATTGCTCAGAAGCTGGGGCGGGGGGCCCCGGGGGACAGAATCACTTTCATAGACTATGTGTCCTTGATAGGAGCAGTCAAGCCCTTTCATGTGACAAAGGGCCTGAAATTAGGGCCAGGACCCTGAGCTGACTGTAATACGGGGTGAGAAGGACTAGCAGCATCAAAGCACTATTCTGGAATTGACACCTTTCACATTCCTAGGACTGTAAAATCCTAAGCTCAGAAGGATGAAACAGAAATGGGAAGCCAATGATGTTGCTCAACTGGTAGGATGTTTACCTATCATGCACAAGGTCATGGGTTCAATTCCCAGCACTGCACACACTGGGTATGGTGGCCCTACAGAGGTGGAGTCAGGAGGATCAGGAGTTTGAGGTCAACCTCAGCTATAGTGTGAATTCAGGGCTAGCCTAGGATACCTGAGATTGTCTCTCAGAGACAAAAAGGTAGAGACAATAGTCTAATAGCAGCAGGTGCCTGAATTTTTGTATTATTATTGTTGTTGCTATTTTGTCCCAGAAGATAACAGGAAGCTAAGTATCCTTTATTAGTAACTCCATGCCTAGCCAGGCATGGTGGCACATGCCTTTTCTCTCGGCACTTGTGAGGCAGAGGCAGGTGGATTTCTGAGTTTGAAGCCAGACTCATCTATAGAGTGGGTCCCAGGACAGCCAGGGTTACATAGAGAAACTTTGTCTCAAAAAACAAAACCAAAAAACCCTGAACAATAACAGCAACCATGAAACTCCTTCAGTGTTTGGGATTGTTTTCTGGGATTCTATTTCTGAATGTTGTGGAATGTAGCGGTATAAGAATGCACTCTCTACTGGGTGCCAAAGGTAGACACCAATATAGTTCATCACTTTACCCAATCATCTAGAAGAATGTTGGGACTAGAGATCCTTGAAGCGTACTCTGACTGCCTGTTGGCTGGAGTCTTATGCTTGGATTTTTGTTATTGCTGCAGTTTTTAAGATGGAGACCGTGGTGGTTTGAATGAGAATGGCCCCACAGGCTCATAGGGAGAGGCACTACGAGGAGATGTAGTCTTGTTGAGTAGGTGTGGCCCTGTTAGAGGACGTGTGCCGCTGGGGGTGAACTTTGAGATTTCAGAACCTCAAGCCAGGCCCAGTGTCACTCTCTCTTCCTGCTGCCTGCCCATCCAGATGGAGAACAACCCCCCCTTCTCCAGCACCAGGTCTGCCTGCATGTCGCTATGTTTCCTGCCTTGATGACAATGGACTGAACCTCTGAAACTGTAAGTCAGCCCTAATGAAATGTTTTCCTTTATAAAAGTTGCCATGGTCATGGAGTCTCTTCACAGCTTTCTCCCCTTATGAGTGCACTCCAGTTGTGGTACTCTGTGAAATGGGCACTGTACACCATTTAAACGGAGAGAATGGGCTGTGGTGCTGATGGTGGTGGTGGTAGCTTGTTCAAGGTCACAGACATGGAATGGAACTATTGTTCATTTACTTAGTGTTGTCTGTGGGTGACTCAGAGGAACACCCTGAATCACACAGAAATAGACACACAAGCTACAGTTGGAATTTATACCTGCCTGATTATTGTGTGTAAGTACCTGTGTGATGTATATGTATATGTGTGTCTGTGTGTCTATATGTGTTTGTATGTCCCTGTGTGTATAAGTTTATATGCCTGTGTTATGTGTGTGTATGTATGTGTGTCTATATGTATTTGTATATGTGTCTTTGTATGCGTATGTGTTGCATTTGGAAGTTACAGAAAAACTTCTCACGTCTTCCTCTATCACTTACCACCTTATTGCCTTGAGACAGGGTCCCTCATTGAACTGAATGAAGTCTGCCGTTTTTCCTGCTAGAGCAAGCTCTCAGGGTAGGCCAGTCTCTATCCCCCAGTGCTGGGGATGATTACCCACGTAGCCATACCAGACATTTTATGTTGTTCTGAGGATTTGAACTCAGGTCCTCAAGCCAGCAGAGCAAGTCCTGCCCACCGAACCATCTCCCCAGAACCCTTCATCTGCCTGATTCTGAAACGTCTTGCTCTGTGATTTTCCCTGTTCTCCTGGCATTTTGTTAGTTAATATCACATTTCTCCCTTTAGAGAGAACCCCTGGCTTTGCCACAGAGTCCCTTCCTATCCATCTCTGGCTTGCGCTGGAGATGGAGGGCTTGCTTTTCTGTATCCAGTCACATGGACAGTGTGTGATAGATTGCAAGCTGAAGACCTGCCTGAGTTTCAGAGCGAGTTCAAAGCCAGCCTGGCAGCTTAGTGAAACTGTTTGTTTTTTGTTTTAAGTAAAACAACAAGAAGAAAAAGATGAGATCATAGCCTAACAGTAGAGCACTTACCTGACGTGCATAACACCTGGAGTTCAATTCCCAGGACTGAAAAGAAAATTCAAGGCTCAGGGTCGTGGAACAGGATTAAAAAAGGCGGAGTCCACGAGGTGCACCAATGAGTAGCAGGCAATCACCTGGCTGTGTCTGTGTAATGAGGTGACATGTGAGGGTACCTGGAATGACCACCACATGAGGACCAGAGCCATGTTACCACAAGCCATAGGAGGCCATAGATAGCAACAAGCCACCAGCCTCCAGGGACAGAGCTGGAGCAGTCCTTTGCAAGCCTCTGGAAACCAGGCAACACCTCAGCCTGGGGTCCCTGCTGTCTACGGTCCTCAGCTTTGGCTCTTGAGTCCAGCAGCTCCAGGAAACAATGTATTGCTTCAGCTGAAGACCAAATGCCAACCACTGAGCTGACTGTCCTTAGCCTCATACCCACCGAGTGGGTCTTTGTTAATCCTCTACGCAGTCTGTGTATTCCAACTTGTGATATAGACTCCCCAATTGTTTGTCTAACCTCCACCTGGCCACTGCTCTGCCTCCTTGAGCTAACTTCATGTCCGGATCCTGTCCACACTGATCTGACCCTCATTCTTATGGGGACAAACTTTCTATTCCTTCTGAAAAACAAGTCAGTCATCATTCAATAAATTATTAGTGGTAAATATCAGAGATGCATTAAGCGCCAGGATTAGAAAGGGACAAATTGTATCAAAAACTCTGCTCAGGCACTTTCGCTCTAGGAGGGTGGGGTAGGCAGACTGAGTATCCCCAGAATGTCCTGATTCTGGTCACTGAGACCTGTGACTGCGCCACCTCACATGATAAACCTAAGGACCATGACGTGAGACATACCATCAGTTACCTGGTGGCTCAGTCAAGTTACCAAGGTCCTTATGAGGACAGATGGAGGGACACAGTGCCCAGAAGAAGCAAGACAGCTGAGCTTGAGGATCAGGTCACGCACTGTGGGAGGTTGGGAAAGGGGAGAGAAGATTCTCCTTTGGCCTCCAGAAGGATGCGACACTTTGAATTCCAAAGCTGGGAGATAACTAGTATGCATTGTTTCAGGCCTCTGTGTTTTTGTAACTGTTCACAGCAGCAATAGGAAACTGATAGGGTGGAGAGAGAGAGAGAGAGAGAAAACAACAGAGGAGTGGCTGAACGTGCATGTGAATGAGGCGGGGCAGAACTGTGTTCCGGGTAAAGAGATCAGGAGAGGGAGGGAAGGCCAAGTTCTAAACTAGGAGACTGAAGAGGAGATTGGAGCAAAGGGAGGTTGGAGCAAAGGTTGGTCCCTAGCAGGGACCAGCTGATCAGTCACCTGGAGAAGAGGGATTAGGAAATGGAGCAGCCAGAGGAAAGACTGAGTGGAGATCCTCTGGGATTGGCTGAAGTGGCTCCAGGGCCACCAGGGATGGGTGGGGGTGGGGGCTACTGCCCTCACTGCAGGGTGATGAGAAGCCCCCTGGCCTCTGCCCACTAGGTGCATAGAGCTCCCCTTAGCTATGACAACCAAATGTGTCTCAGCGTGCGGCTGTTGTTCCAGAGGGACAGAAATCACTTACAAGTAAGAGCTGTTGCATTAGATAGAACAGAGTGACATGGCTAGGCCCTTTGGGGTGCTGTGACATGAAGCCAAGCGACTCTCTAGGAAGGAGTGGCTTTGGCGTTTGCACCCAGGGAACGGCTACAGGAGAACCTACTAGAAAATCAGACTTTCAGCACATACTTCAGCCCAGCCAAACTTAGGGACTGCTCCAACCCCTCAGAATCCCAGGTGCGAGCCATGCACACTCGATTTGCGGGGCACCAGCTTGGAATCCACGTGCTATGCTGTCTTTCTCAGCTGCTGGATGGACAGCATTCCTATGAACCTATTCATACAGCAGGATTCAGGGGAGCCCAGCCCGTGGGGTGGGGGGCTCGCTCTGGGCTTAATAGGAAGACTAGCTAGCGGCCTGGCTTCAACTGCCCCCTCCCCTCTCGTGATCTCTTGCTTTGGATTGGAAACATCTCATGGACATTCACATGGTAAGGCCTTCCCTCTCCATTGTCTTAGTTTGAGTTATGTCACATGATCCTTCCTAAGCAAATCACAGATTCACTCAAATCTCCCCTGAAACTAGGGCAGGGTCACCTTCCCGGAGCACACTATGCAGAGGCAGAGAGAGGGCAGCCTCCGAGCCAAGGCCAGGTTGCCCTAGCATATTGGTGACCAGGTGCTGGGGTGTGTGTGTGTGTGTGTGTGTGTGTGTGTGTGTGTGTGTGTGTGTGTGTGTGTGTTGGGTGGGGGTATCACAGTCCCCATCAGGTTCTTTAGCTTCGGATTCCAGTTACCAGTGCAGACACTTCAGGGAGAGCAGAACTAAAACAAGATAGATCTTAGGGACATGTGATCCTTTTTGATAGTTCTGCAGAAAACCCTTAAAGGACTGAAGGTAGACTGCCCCCCCCCTCACTTCCCCCCATATCCCCGATCCCTCAGGTGGGCAGCGTGCTGGTTAGAGGCCATAGCTGGCGTAGATGAGGGATCACTCATCTCAGCATCTGCAGCCAGCTGAGACATCTTTGGGAAGCACATGTGGGTTGCAACTCCAGGGGGCCGAGAGAGAGAGAGAGAGAGAGAGAGAGAGAGAGAGAGAGAGAGAGAGAGAGAGATGGGGAGGGAGGGAGGCAGACAAAGGGGCTTTCCTGAAAGGCTGCGGTGTCCACACCTGAGGTTACGGCGGGAGGGTGGGGACTGTGGAAGCTATCAAAATTAGATTAGATTTTTTTTTAAGGAAGAGGCCAGACAACAGAAAGACTGGGGACCCCACAGCAGGGCCTACATGCAAGGGACAGAGCACCAGGAAAGCCCAAGCTCTCCAAGTGCAGGCGAAGGAGGGCGGCGTAGAAACAGCCAATGCTGGCTCACCATCTCTGGGCTGAGGCCATGGGAACTCCCAGCCTTCCCAGCTCTCTACCGCACCCCCATTCTCAGGGGCCTTTTCTTCTCAATAAGCCCTCCCTAGTTCTACCATTATCCATATGTCCCTGGTCTAGTTGTTCATTCTAGGACACACAGAGTCTGGAAATCTCAGCAGGTGTTTTCTGTACTTCAATCCACACTTCTAACAAGGTGAGGAGCCATGCCTCCAAAGGATCCCTTGAATCCTGGCAATGGATGGGTGTGAGAGGAGCCTGTAGGGTTTGGGGCCAGCAGTTGGGGCTGCTGTGCTGATCCTGGAGTCCAGGAGTGATGTCTGCTGGCAGGACTCAGTCAGGATAAGGGAGTACTCCATCGAGGCGGAGTAAGGGTCAGCACAGAGACCTCTGAGGACTCTGTGGGCTGGAGTTCTTCACATAAAGCTTAGAGAGCACTGTGCTCTGGGGGAAACAAGGTGCTCCTGGTTTAGTCTAAAGCAGGTGGCTTGCAACCATGAATTGGGTTCAGCTAATGACTGGATCTTCGGTACAATGAAGGGTGTCTCACACTGGACTCGGGTGTCTTGTTTGATAGTTTAGGCCTGACTCACCAGCTAGAATGACAACCATCTGAGGTCAAGAATGGGGACAGATAAATCATCCTGGCATCTCTGCCCAGCAGGGTGTCCCCGAAACAGTAGGCGTCATAGTGTTTGTGAATATTATTTTTAGCAGCATTTTAACAATGTAATGAATGCATCATCCCGGCACAGTTCAAATGACACAGCCAAGCAAACTCTCATTTCTGCAACAATGGATGCGAACCTGTATTTATGAAAGAGGCTGTTACAATCATCATTACCATGATGATTTCTAAATTATACATGGAAATGCTTTGAGTTTGCATGAGACGCGGGCAGTTGAAATTAATTGCATATGAAGTTAGCATTTAAGGAAATGAAAATAGTCCTGAGGAGCCACCGAAAGAATGAGGATTATACAAATGAAAGCCAGAGAGCGGCTCATTTCCTCAATAGTCCCCCTGTGGACACTCCAGCTACAGGCTGGGTCCCCAGACTCACAAGGAGAGATGTTTCCCTGTGGGAAGTTCCTTGCCTCATCCTTTCAGTGAATTGCCCGTTTTCTTCCTTTTTTTAAGATTTATTTTTAAAATTTGTGTGCGTGCGTGCATGCGTGTGTGTGTGTGTGTGTGTGTGTGTGTGTGTGTGTGTGTGTGTGTGTGTGTGTGATGTGTGTGCAGGCCAAATAGAGCCAGAAAAGGGCATTGGATCTCCTGGAGTTGGAGCTGCAGGTTGGGAGCTGCTCAGTATGGGTGCTGGGAAGTGAGCCTGGGTCCTCTGCAAGAGCACAAAGCATTCTTTAAAAAAAATTTTTTTTTATTATTTACGTTATTTTACGTGCATTGGTGCTGGGCCTCTGGAACTGGAGTTACAGACAGTTGTGAGCTGCCATGTGGGTGCTGGGAATTGAACCCGGGACCTGTGGAAGAGCAGCCGGTGCTCTGAACCACTGAGCCGTCTCTCCAGTCCCCTCAAAGCATTCTTATTCCCTGAGTCGTACCTCCAACCACTGACTTGTCAGTTTTCTGACACAATGAAAATGAGACAAAACAAGGGTCAGCAGAGAGGAACCACGAGATGTGCCCTTCTCCACATCTGTACTCGCGAGATGTGCCTTTCTCCACATCTGTACTTGCGAGATGTGCCCTTCTCCACATCTGTACTTGCCTTGCAGAAGAGTTAGGTTGTGCCAGTCTCATGATACTGAAGAGATCAGAGGTTCTGAGGGGTCACTACACATCCCCAAGTGCAGACCCATTGCCAGGCCCGGTGACCGATGGCAGCACATACACCCCTGTATGGAACAGGGGACACTGTCCTTGACACAAACAGCTTCTGAACAGAACACTCAGACTTACTCAAGGGTAGGCCCTGACACACGAAGGACTGTCCTTCTCTGATGGGGCATGTGTCCTTTAAGAAGAGGCTAAGTCCGGGGCCCGGCTTGCTGCCAGCATCCTTGGGCAGGGCTAAAGGTGCTAGTCTCCACTTCCCCTTTATCCCTGCTTCCCCTTGGGAACCTCAGCTTTCTTGTACTGCAGACCATTCCTGGAGTAAGAGCAGCAGGTGTGCGGAGCCTGGGGAGGCTGCTGGGTAGAAGGGACCTGGGGTATGAGCTGGGCCTACACTTTCTAGTGACTGATGTCAGATCATACAGCCCAAACATCTCCTTGCTTCAGCTACTCAAGTTGTGGGTGCAGGTCAAGCTATCTAGCCTCCTGGGTCCCCAGGAAGGGGAGGGGGAGATGAAGCCCCTGAAATAATCCATCGGGGTAAAAATAACTGTCCTGATGTCCAGACAAACCATACTACACCGAAGGCTGCCAGGACGGCAGTAACTCGAATGGATAAATGAAAATGCTATCATTCAGCTCCCGCTTTGCTATAGCCCATCGGAAAGCATCTCTGGCTTTAGTTCTTTGGTACCACACTCTCACGGGGTGCAGCAAATGCTGCCCGGAACCATTCGAAGGAAGCTGTGCTGAGTGCGCAATCCATTCATTCCTGCTTCTAAACTTGGAGGAGGAACAGCTTGCTGTTTCATCTGAAACCCCAGCCTGCAAGCTCCCGTTAGACACCGAGAAGCCCCACTGTCAAGTTCAGAGCTGATAGGAAGCAAATGCATGAGGAACCCCACCAAACTGCGCCCATTCTGTTTGAAACTGAGAGAGAATGAGGAGAGGGGAGAAATTGCCCCGTGGCTGCAGATTCATGGCCTGCTCTCCCTGGCAGGTGGAGGCTGAGTCATGGGCATCCGAGTTGTGCCAGCATGCAAGCACAGACAGGTGCTTGCCAGGCTGCAGGGAAGCTGTGAGATGGAAAGTTAGGGAGTTCTGGGCCTGCACTCCTCCTCCTTGTTCATCATACGAAGCCTGTGTCTTCTGTTCTTGGCATATAATTTTGTCCTTCTCTGCTACCATGATGGTGACACAGAGACAGTCTGTAATGTTGCTAACAGGATCGTTCAAAACCTCAAATCCATTGCTGGGCATGGTGGCGCCCGCCTTTAATGCCAGCACTCAGGAGGCAGAGGCAGGCGGATCTCTGTGAGTTCACGGTCTAGGCTATGTACAGAGACAATGTCTCAAACAAACAGAAAAAGCTGCAGGGAAGTGCAAAGCAGAAGACAAAACATCTACGGTCTAGCAAAACAAACAAACAAACAAAAACCCTCCTCCGAGGCAAGGACTCTAACACTGACGGAAAAGTTCAGGTAGGGGGTGACACAAGGCTCAGGACTCAAATTATTGACTCAGCTGTCTGAGGTCGGAGACAGAACATCTGTGGTTTCTCTTCTGGAAAACACAGGGTGGACAGTTATCACTGAAGTGTCCCAGGTGACTAGACTCCTCGAGAATCCACCCCAGCAAGACTAACTTAAGGTTGCACTGTAAACGATCTTTGCTTATTTTGAATTCCTTTAATTTTATTCTTATGGTGCCAAAGCAATCCCTTAGTCTATTTTCAACTATTTTATAGGTTTTGTCACTTAAAAACAGCATTTGCTGGCTCCTAGGGTCACCCACCCAGTTTCTGTAATGATGAGGTTGATAAAATTGTGTTCACTTTTATTTTTTGAATAAGAGACACAAATGCTTATCAATGTGTACATTTCATATACCCCAACCCCAACCATCTCTGTAAGGATTTCTCAAGACAGTGACTTAGAAGAATAAGATCAATATTTTGTCTACTTTCATTTAAACTTACCTATTTAATGGGGGAAAAAGCTTTATGTGATGCCCATTTTAACATTTATAACCAAAATTAATTAATGTGAATGAATATCTAGGGAATATCTACCATGTGTTCAACTTCAGGCTGGACACCAACCATCAGAAAATCTACCCACTGCCAGAAGGGACTCAGAGCCCAGCAGTATGGGGTGTGCTCAAGTAAGGAACTGGACAGACCACCAGCTTGCATCCAATGCAGCCTTTCCCAGCTTTGAGTGACACAACACTGCGATGGCTGGACACGTTCAGCTGCTCGTCTTTATTCCACGCTATGTCTGGAGCCCGCATCCTTGGTATTGGCAGGTCAAGGATGCCAAGATGGATGGAGATGATAGATGGTAGCAGCTTAATATGAAGGCCAGCAGTCTGATGACATTAATTGCACCATACACATGGTTTGCAGTCAACAGGATTAGAAACTCAAAGGCCTGGGGCTGGCGAGATGGTTCAGTGGATCACAGTGCTTGGTGTACAAGCACGAACATCTGAGTTCAAATCCCCACAATTCATGTGAAAAAAGCCAGGGGTGGCTGAATGTGCTTGAAATTCAAGGGAATATGGTAATGTGTGACATTGTCTTCTGGGCACACACTGTATGTACCTCCTCACATTGGGGTGTACATATTTCACAGTTACACACACATACCAAAAACAGAACAAACAAAACAGAACCCTAAAGCACTGAGCACTTGCTCAGGACAGGAAGTGGGCTCAGCACTTTAGCTATATTACCAGTTTACCTTCCCAACAAAGAGTTTGGTTTCTTTATGGTTTCATTATCTTGTTTTACACACAGGGAAACTGAGGGTTGGTGGGGGGGGGCGGTCAGTGAGATCAAACAAAACCTTGCGGGTCCTCAGGAACTTTATTGTTATTTAGTATCATGTAGCTCAGGCTGGTGTCGAACCGGTAAATAGCCGAGGATGACCTTGAACTTTTGTTCTTCCTACCTCACTATCCCAAGTGCTGGTATTGCAGGTATGTACCACACCTGATTTAAGTGGTGCTGGGGATCAAACCCAGGTCTTCATGCATGTTTCCCAAGCACCCAACTGAGCTGAATCCCCAACCTCAGAACTGGACCTTGCTCATCTCCTCCATAAGAATTAAGTTGTAGTCAAATGCCTACAAAGAGCTCTTCTGTGTTTCCCACTGCACCTGCCAAAGCTCTCGCTGATCCCCACCCCAACACTTGTTCTTCTCAAAGTGAGCTGATTCTCAGCAACGTCTATAGGGCATGGTGTGCAGTCGACCACTGGAGAGGCCTCAGGCCTCAGAGCTTTCAATGAGCTCAAATGGGGGGGGGGGGCAGGATCAGCTGACACCGAGCAGCTTCATTTACTGCACTGATCCAGCAGTACAGACTCCTGAGTAGTGGGCAGAGTTTCGAAGTGTTTTTACAATGTTGGATCACTGAAATAACTAACGGGCAAAACACGGAGGGAGATGGCCCAGGAGACAGGCATGAGGGACTGAGCCTCTGCACCCACCATCAGGGTGGACCCAGACCTCATCGAAGCCCACACCACTGGAACCCACCAGAACCCACCAGAACCCCAATACCACCTTGTGCTCCGCTCCCTGGCTCCACAGAGGCCTAGAAAATGAACCAAGAAATCTGAAAGAAAAAAAAATCCAAAAAAAATGCCCCCACCAGTTTGATTGTATAAATAGTTTATTTCTGTTCACAGCATCATATATGCATTATAAAAGGGGGTGGGAACAAAGAGAATGGTGAAGACAGAATTACAGGAAAACCAAAAACAGAAGCCAGGGGACTGGGTCCCAACACCGTCACAGAGTGTGAAGAGAACAGCTCTAAATCAAACCGGCCTCCCTGTGCCCATCAGAAACCATTCCAAACCTCGCTTGGGGAGGCCAAAGTCCTCTCCGAAGGGCAGAAGCATCACCACCTTGATGGCATGTGATGGGAACTCCCCCATGGCACCACCACCACACAGTGATCTTCACTGGGCTCCCTCTTGTCACAGATGAAATGGGCTTTTTTTAAATTAGGTCAAACATTACAGAAATCAATTGAGACTCTTAACTATTTGCTGATACACCACAGGGTTTGACTCCACTGCACAACTACGAACAGCCAACTGCACCCTTAAGTACTGATAATGGGGGGGGTGAGAAACACCACAAAACCATCCCATGCCATCGTTCAAGCAGGCCAGGATTCGAACACTGACCTGGAACTCGGGTATTGTGAGCACAGGAAGGTTACAGTATTTGGCATAGGCAATGTCTCAAAATAAATATATTATTCTCTCCATATTGTGGAACTACCAAAATGTCAAAGTGCTTAAGAAATTGTGAAGAAAATAAAAGAAGGTGGATTTTTTTTTTAAGCTATACAGAATCTCCAGACCATGGGACCAGCCCATGAAGAAGCCAGGAATGCCCCGTTGCTGTGTAAACAGGTCCTGTAGGCGGTTCTGTCACTGCTTAGCTCTACTGAGGGTCTACAAAGAGACCAGCATGGAAGGGCTACCGAACACACGGAAGGAGCATGGGCTGCTAGATCTCAGCTTTAAAAACACTCGAAGGGCTGGGTTTCAAGCAGGAAGCCATGATTTCTGCCTGTGGTTCCTAAGTTGACTCTTAGTGTGTCAAGGACAATAGGAATAGGCTCATATTGTGACCAACTCCGTACTCACTAATAACCATGGCCTCCTTTGCACAGCAATGTGTCGCCATGCAGGGAAACCAAAATCCTACCCTAAAAGATGGATTCAGAGGGGAAATTAAAAATCAACAAAAACAACTGTCAGTTGTAAATTTCTCTTTTGATACTGTGTTTCAGGGTAAATGACAGCTTTTAATAAGCCAAGGCTCAATCCTGATTATAAAGGACTTTTTAAAATTACATTATTAAAAATATGTATTTATTCTTTCACTTTCTCTATTTTCCAAAGCCTCTTTCAAGTAAACTGTAAGTGCCTGAGTACCAGTGACCATGACGTCACGCGCCTGCTCCCTTCTCATCTCAAGCACTCACTGTTGTTTCACCGAAGTGCTGGCTGGCTCTGAGGCCAGGCCAGCTCCCACAAGGGTGAATTCCACAGGACTTCATCCTTCAGACTGTGCCTCCCTTCAAATCCATGCAAACGAGGTCAGCTTTTCCAGGGTGGGGTTTTATTCTTTTGGTGAATGGCATCAAATACTCTAACGACACATTTGGAGTAAAATACTGAAATCAGATAGGCTACCAAGACCCAGCTCAGAAATCGGAACAAGTCTCCACTTGCAGTACCAAGGGGCACAAGGGACAAAGTCTTTTTTTTTTTTTTTTTTACTAAGGTGAAGACTATTCATTTGTGGAATTGTTTTTTGTTTTGTGGTTTTTTTTTTTGTTAAAAAAAAACCATGTCTGAAACCTATCACCACGTGGTTAGGATTATCAGACATCCCTTCTAAGAAAACCATTTTGCAATTCCGCACACATCTGTAGCTAGTGTGCTCCTTCCAAACCAATCAGTAGGCTGAGAGAATTTCAAATTCCACACAGAGGGTCCAGTATTTATGCCGATTATGCAGTATGGAGGGAACACACACACACACACACACACACACACACACACACACACACACACACACACAGCATTAACGTCAAGAACCTCACCCTTTGAAACACCTGTACTACCACCACCACCTCCAATGGTTTTCTGTTTTTCTTTGTTTTATTGGTCTCTTTATGTGATAATGACCAACACATGGACAGGGCCTAGGCCATCTGGAGGAGGTCTCATCCCAGGCTGAACAGCAGTTCTCAACAAAATCACACACACCCACCCCTGGAAAGTGGCCATTCCCAGCCAAGGCCAGAAGTACAGCAGCACCCTGGGCCCTCCAGCTGCCGCATGGTCCAAGGCAGTTCTCTGGATGGACCCAAACAACCACCTCCTTTGGGCCCAGAGTAGGGCAAATGAAACTGCAAACAGGGACCTGCCCTGTGACATAAAACTACTCAGTTTGCACAGCTCCAGAATGCAAGGAGCGGTCACCCCACCCCCCCATCAGTACACCCCACTGCCTACCCGCTCCCACAGGGGTATCCCCAGGGTTCTGTGAACTGCATACCTCAGGTAACTCACACGTGATTCCCCCCGCAGTGGGGGCTGGGCAGCCTGAACTTCTAGCCCTGATGGAGGCAAGAAGAAATCGCTTTTGTCTCTGACATCCAAGCTTCCCACCTGGGGCCAGAGGGTTCACCACCAGACCCTCGCGTCCTCACGTCCACTCCCCGCCGGTTCCCCCCACCCCACCCCATCGGTAGCTCAAGCATTTAGACAAAAGGTCCCCTGAGCTGGGGTGGGGGGTGGGGCAGGTGGCGAGCTGGGTGGTAATGCAGCCTCCACACCCGGGTTGAGTCTCCAAGTCCCGTATTAGGGTACAGAGATTGTGTTTTAAAAATTCGAAGCATCGCTTTGGTTCGTTGTCTTTGTTCGCGGGCGCGGGTTCTCGCTCACCCAGACGTCCATTCATTCACTCAGTGGCTCGCTCGCTCAGCCTCGTTCCCAATCGCGGCTCGGACGCATTACCGTTTCTTCTTCTGCTTGAGAGACTTCCTGCGCTTCAGGATCATCTCATAGAGCTTGTCCATGCCCTCGGTGAGGCCCTCGCCGATGATGGCGCACGCCGGCTGGACATGGTAGGTGGTGGCCGGGATGAGCTCGTGCAGCGCCAGCTGCTTCTCAATCTCGGCCACCGGCAGCGACTTGGGCAGGTCCTGCTTGTTAGCGATGACCAGCAGCGGCGTGCCCTGGTTCTCCGCAAACTTGGTCACCTTGTGCAGCTCCGTCTTGGCCTCCTCCAGCCGGTCCACGTCCACCGAATCCACCACGTAGATGATGCCGTCCGTGCAGCGGCTGTAGGACTTCCACAGCGGCCGTAGCTTCTCCTGGCCGCCCACGTCCCAGAAGTGGCAGCTGATGCCCTTGGCGGTGCCGTTGCTCAGTTTAATCTTCTCGGTGTTGAAGCCGATGGTGGGCACAGTGTTCACGAACTCGTTGAACTTGAGCCGGTAGAGCACCGTGGTCTTGCCGGCAGAGTCCAAGCCCAGCATAACGATGTGCAGAGACTGGAAGGCCGAGATGTTAGAGGAGATGTTGCCCATGGCTCCTCGCTGCTGCGCCGGCCACTGCGGCTGCGGCGGGAGGGCGCCGCCCCCCCGAGCAGTCACAGGCCCGCTGCGACCCGGCGCACCTGGGCCCCGCCCGCCGCTGGACCCGCTGGGGCCTCGGCGTCCCCGGAACGTTCGGCCAGCTAGGCGCACTTAGACTCGGAGGAGCCCGCTCCCTGGCCCGCCCGCTGCGCGCCCCGCGGGCATCTTTCTCCGGAGGCTTTGTCTCCCACGCAGCCGCCACGGACAGACACCGTGGTGTAGGATGCCTGCTCCCTCCGCGCTCGCCCGGTTCGATCTGCGTCTTCCCCGCGCCGCGGCTCTGCAGTAGCCTGTGGCCTTGGTAGCGCCTCGGAGCCGCTTTGGCTCCGGCTTCCCCGGCGCGCCGCGGAGGCGCAGGCGGGGCGCGGGCTTCCCGGGGTGTCTCTGTCCGCGTTGCTGCCTTGCTGTCCCTGCAGTACCCGCGCTGCTGCTGCTGCTACAGCCGCCGCCGCCGCCGCCACCAGCCTGCTGCGGCCAGAGGGCGCTGGCCCCGCCCCTCTGGCCCCGCCCACCACCCACGCCCCTTCCCTGACACGCCCCGCGGTCTCCCGGGGTCAGGCGGGGTCTCCTCGGCGGGTAGCGCCTTTTCGCGCGCTCCCGTCGTTCGAAACTCGCCCGGGCGACCCTTCCCGCTGGCCGCGCCCAGACTATGGGCCCGGGCGCGGGCTCTTCCTCCCCAATCCGGTGACGCGTCTTTTAAAAATAGCTCCAGGCTCCGGAACCCCCGCCCCAGGCTGAGCCCGCAGCTAGCCGGGCAAGGGCAGCTTCTGCAGAGGGCTAGGGAGGTGAGACTGCGGCACCGGCGCGGGAGGGCGGAGGGGACCAGCTGACCTCCTTGAGCCTGCAGCCTGCCACCCGGATCCCACTCCCACCGCGTGGTCTCATGCATCATGGTGCCCGTACTGTGCCCTAGGCCCTAGTCCTTGATGCCAAACTCCCCTGCCCTAACTTCAGGGGGCGCCCGGGAGGCTCAGCTGTGAGTACCACCCACCTGCTTAGATAAGATAACTCCAGACAATTCTTTCTCAGGCGCCCTGCTTGTCACCTGGTTTTAAGCCCCCACCCCTGACACTGCTGACATCCGAGATAGGGTTAGAGTCTTGAGAAGGCACCCTTTGTCATTAAACCTGGAGAACTACCTACTTTCAGACCATGGGGGGAGGGGTGTGGTGGGGGAGGAGAGAGGAGATCCAGATCACCTGACTAGGCTCCAAGAAAGCCTGAGCTCTAGACAACCCTTGATTGTAAAACTTGTGTCTATAGCTTGGAGCTGATGGTGTGATGCGTCACAAATGCATATTCTCTGGGCTCCATTTCCTGACTCTACATTCAGTGGTTTTATTCTACCTTGTAAACATGTAGCAGATGCATATTATTTCTGGATGCAGAGAGAACTGGCGGGTGATTATGAGTGACACAGAGATTTGATGATGCTGGGAACTTGAAATGGCCAGCCAAGGAACAAGTAGTCACATCTCTGTAGGTCTGGCTTCTGTGACAGAAAAGGTAGCAAATACAGTCCAGGGAAAGAAAATAAAAATACTCATTTGTGATTTAAAAAAATTACACACACACACACACACACACACACACACACACACACACACGAGCATCTTCCTATCAAATGCTAGGTTATAATATAAGATTTCATTTGTACTTAAAGCCTCTGAGGAAAACACACCTATCCAAGGAAGGACGGCCTTCTCCCATCTTTGAATTCTCACAACTGCAAAAGCCAGTCCAGGCTTCCACCATCTAGACTCAGGAACAGGGACTGGTGATGGATGTTAGTGCTGGCAAGGTCCTTGCAAATACCCATCCTCCTTGCTGGAGGAAGAAACCCAGGTCTGAGCACTGGGACTTGCTAAGCGAGACCTCAGTGCAGACAGCCTGCCTAAGACCAATGTTGCATTGGTTCTGGGATGCCCTCCCTTGACAGGAGCATAAAATTTGTCTCAAATTAATCTCAAATTGAGCTGGCAAAAGGTCAAATATATTAATATATTTTCTGATACAAAAAATACAGTGACGGTTCTCTCTTCTGGCAGGACTGGATCCAGGAGCTCACAAGTAGACATAGACCAGATCTTCTCCACCTGTCCTCAGGTTCCCTCTGTGCTGGTCCTTTTAATTCTTATGGCCTCATATTCTTCCATTTAGAACCCAGAAGGAAAAAGGACTTATCCAATAACTCCGACAAAACCTCAGAGTCTACACTTCTCTTTGGCCTGCCTAGTCTGCCTCAAATCCAGCACTTCTGTCCAAGAACAGAACACATCGATTGACATGGCTCCAGCCTAAGAAGTGGTGGTTCCCACAGAAGAGTCGGGGATCCAAAAAGGCAGATAAGCACAAAGAAATGTACTGAGGGACAGTGTGAATGGCTGAGTGGGTGTCTGCAGCTAAGCATAGCAGCCTGAGTTCGATCCCTGGGTCCTACGTGGTGGAGGGAGTGAAAAGACTGACTCCTTAAAGTTGCCCTCTGACCTCCACATGTGCATGTGTGTGCAATCACACACACACACACACACACACACACACACACACACACACACACACACACTAAATGTAAGTTTAAAAAAATTTAAAAGGAAATTCATCCAGTTTAATTTGTGTCCTGTCTGTTACTGGGAAGGTATGATTTGTATTTTGGGAAGAATTTTCTCAACTCTCTCGTGGACATGCCCTAGAGAGATTCTCTCTTCTCCCTCTTTCCTTTCTGTCGCAGACAGGTGACTGGTCAGCATGGGACTCTAATGTGGAGCCTGGGACTCAGGCATTTGGGAAGGGATGGGCATGGCACTTCTCAGTTTGGCTCTCGCAAATGACTTCAGCATAAGAAGCTTTGGCGGCACCTGCTTCTGCCCCGGAATGGGACTTGCTTCCACTTCAGGAGAGTCGGAAGGGCAGTTTGGGTTGGATACAGGGCAGTTTGGGTTGGATGCGGCACTTGCCTTCCTCCTGCTCTTTTGATCACTGCTAACTGCCCCCGGGTTGTGCCCGCAGTCCTTGGATTTCTGCGTTTCACGGTGGCGCTCAGCAGTTAAGGGCTGTCTGTTGTCCAGTACAAAAAAGCAGATTAATAGACACTAATAGAACCTTCCAGAAGAGAGCCATTACACAGCCACTCACCATCTTTGAATAGCTGTGGCTCTACATTCTAATTTTGCTCACCAGGTAATAAGTTGATTTTACAGCTGATAATTTAACTCCTAACACATAAAATGTCATTTGGTTGAGGCAACTAGGAATTTCCTTCAAATGTAGATTTCAACTGAAAAGTCCTGGAGTTGTGGGGGAAAATACTCTTTACCAGCCATGCCTGCCGGACCCTCCAGATCCTCCATGAGCCTTTTTTTTTTTTTTTTTTTTTTTTTTATGAACATTCCTCAAGGTTGACAGACAAGTAGGATTCCATCTATTCCCTCACCAACCTGGAGCCTCCATCTCTGGAAATGTACTTAACCCATGGGGTGCTTTTGAGGGGAGAATGAGATCACACAGGTAGTGTTTGGCAGGGTGCCCGGCACGCACAGTACCTTTGATATGAGTAAGGAAACCAATATTAAAGAGCACATAGCCACTTTCACAGAGACCGTGGCCCTCCCTCGGTATTTCCCCCTGAGTGGACAGTACTGGGTGCACTGTACTTCGTTTTGATTAGGCAGACCAAGACATTTCTCAAAGAACAGTGAGTTCCATGTCCGGCCTGTGACGGATTTCTCAAGCGCGGAGCTTTTTCTGCTTGTCTCTATCCACAAGACTTTCCACCCAAAGATGGATTTAGTTACTTCAAGTAAACAGAATGGAATAACTCGGCAGTAACTTTGAAGTCGCATCCTATAAGATTCTTTTTCTCTCCTTTGAGGGGCTTAAGAGATACGACATGTCACCAACTAAAGTAGATCTCGAGTGAATCTAGTCTGGTTAATAGAGTAGGAAGTTACATGGTCATTGTTTTTGCCTTTAGTGAGACTAATAGTATAACACGCAAAGGCTGAGCCTCTGGGCCATCCTTTACCGTGAACTAGGATGGAGATCAGAACATGGGCACTTACAACTGCACGCATGCTCACTTGCCAGGATGATGACTGCGTGTACGGACTGGAAACCTGCTGCGCAATGCGGGTTCAGATTCACAACCTGTGCCTGATTGTGCTGATGCCGGAGCGCCCTCTAGCGAGACCCTCGAGGAATAGGCGGGGGCCCTTGGAAAAGACCAGAACACATTTACTGAGGGCTTGAAAGGTTGGATCACCCTGCCTGGGCTGCCTGTGGAAGTATCAACACTCCCAGAGACCACTAGCTAAAAAGCCAAGAAGGCAGAGGTGCCTGAGTTTGGGTTCAGAGCTTGGGGAATACCTGCCAGGGCCGCTGCAGCTTGTGGAGCCCAGGAGTGTTGGGAGAAGGTTCCAGGAGCCTGGCAGGGAGTTGAGGGTTTTGCTCAGTAGCTGAGTGTGTGTGTGTGTGTGTGTGTGTGTGTGTGTGTGTGTGTGTGTGTGTGTGTGTGTGTGTGTGAATTAAAAAAGAAACCAGGAATTGATGAGAAGGGATGGGAAACAGGCATCCAGGAAGCCTGTGCTGAGCTTAAAGATGGAAAGAGGCCGGCAGCTGGACGGCGGGAGCGAGGCCTGCACTAGTCCTGTTAGAGCCGGGGCCTTGATGAAGAGCAACCCCGTAAGTCTGAGGGAGTGGCGGGCCGTCAGTGTCCGCACCACCGCACAGTCCTCTGGAGACACTTAAGTGAAAAGTGACCGCAGGACAGGAGGCCAGGCAGAAGCAAACAAGGATCTCTTAGGCCTGGGGCTTGAGTTTCGTTCAAGCGGAGAAGAGCTGGGAATAAAAAGGATCTGCCGTTCAATTATCCATTCAAGCTCAAGATTTTAATAATTTTTTTTTAAAGTCCGAGTGTTTTCGTTTTCAGTTTTCACTAAGCCACAGACAGGACTGATCCAGTTCAGCTTCTCGTGTTTCTAACGATTACTGCTGCTGGGGTCGGGTACTCTCGTTGCTGATTTTGGTACAAAGAAAAATAGCCACCCCACCCCCGCCATCCATGTCATCGCTAGATAGGAAAATTCAGAAGCCGTTATTTATCAGTACCATTTTCATTTATAAAAGAGAGATAACTCTACGTTTCTAAGGCTAGCTGCATCGTCTGCCTCGGCCTCCCGAGTTCCAGGATTACATGTGTGTGCTACCACACCCGACTTTCAAATGTATTTCTTAGGTAAGATTTAAAACAAAGCAAAGCCAGGCACAAAAATAAAAAACAAACAAACAAACACCCCAAACCTTTTCCTAAGCCTTAAGTATTATCTCCTAAACTGACTGAGAGAAGGACTCCAAGACCCGAACTTGAGAAGTCAGGGGCTGCTGGGATGACTGACGGGTTCTCAAGGGGAGCACAACCTTTGAATGAAAAGACAGAAGAAGGCTTGGTGTGCAAAAGTTATTTCTATTGTGTTTAATAATGCAATCACCTTAATTAAATTCCTACTCTAATAATGAGAGAGAGAAAAATAAAAAAGAAGTAATAACAAATATCCAGTGATTAGAGAGCTACACCATGACCTGAGAAGTATCAGGTGGAAACTTGGCTGGCCCCTCCCCCCTCCCCAGGTGAACTGAGATGGCTTTATTTTCATTTAATTAAACCCCTCTTGGCTGGACCGAGGAGGCACGGAACAATTGTGCTCTGTGATGGTCTATCAGCTCTCCTAGCTGCTGCCAGCCCTCCCCAGGTTTAATGTGTGGTCACTCGGGATGGCTCTTCCTCTGGAGACAACGGACGGCTTTGTATGCAGCCATCCTCTGGTGGACATGGCACAGGCGACTGAATAGAGACCTTTGGCTCTTGCTGCTTGGCAGGCGAGCCATGGCCACTTGAGATTATTATTTCCTTCTTATGAGTTTGGAATTGTGTAAGCTAATATTTGTCCCCACCCATCACTGAAAATACCTTTTTCTTGCTCGCTCCCGCCCCCCACCCCCCACCTCCTGAAACTATTTGCCCAAAGCCATTGGTGACCAATGGGAAAACACGAACGGTTGTTGGCTCCTTTCTTACTTGGTCTTTTCAGGTGACACTCTATCTACAAATTCTTCCCTAAGAAGCCAACTAGCTTAGTGACTGTCCCTTCTTCACAGGATACAAGATGCAGGACTGACTCAAGGCCAAGATGGTAGAGATGCTCAGTTTCAATTTGCACCACACACAGGAGGACCTCCTAGCCATGCCGGTGAAGCACATGCCTTCTGTGTCTCAGATCATGACCTGTAACCTATGTTCTTGCTCACCAGCCCACAGAATGTGTGTCCCCAAGTCTTGTTTCTGCACATCCTCTTCCTCGCATCTCTCAGTATTAGTCTGTCTACTGCCCAGAGTTTCTTACTATCAGCAGCCAGAAGGTGAGTGTGGTGGCGCCCGCCTCCAATTCCAGCCCTTGAGAGGCAGACAGGAGAATTATGAGTTCAAGGCTAGCCGTGGCCACATAGAAAGATCTTGTCTCAACAAAACAAGGGTCGGGCTGTAGCTCAGTATTGCAGTGCTCACCTCCAGTGGTCAAAGCTTTGGGTTTGATTCCCAGACCAGCAGAAGAGAAGAAAAGATCCAAAGACCTCAGCATGGAGCACTGAACACATAAATCTATGTCACTGATCTCTCTCAGCTTATCAAGGCAGCACCAGATCTTGCATAGGGTTAGTGTCTTTCCCGTCTCTCTGACGCCCTCTGAGACCAGATGACTCAACTGGGCTCTTGAAATGAAGACAGTGGGTGGTTTTCACTAACCCTGCGTGGCCTTTCTTCGGTTGAACACACCTGCCTTGATCAAGCCTTTGAAGAATGCATTGTTTACTTCTCTTTTTGTGTATGCCTGGGGACCACCTCTCTCCACTCCGGGGATAGGGAAGAGGTTGCTGATGGAATTAATCTGAGCATGGTAATGAATTGGAGTCTTCCATTGGTGGTGTTTAGTACAGTCTGACACGGTGGAAGGGCTGAATTCCCAGGAGCAGCCTTCTGTTCACGGGGAGAGAAGTCAGGCCCGGCTGAGATCTCCAGCCTCAGCTGCTTCCTTCCATGTAGCTCTCACCACAGCGTTCTAGAGAAAGACAGAGAAGGTGGACTTGCCCAGTTTCATAGAAGCTGGATGCCCAGCCCATGCAGGGAGGTGCGAAGTGGAGGAATTTAGTTCTCAAAACCCAAACCTCTACCTCCACCATGGCCCAGAGGAGCATCAAGCTGACTCTTTGGGCCCATGGTTGCTAGGCAACAGTAGGGCAAACAGGAAAGAACCAACCCACAAAGAAGCCATGGAGATAAGATGAAAAGATGTTTACAACAGAAGTGAAAGAATAAAGTGGGAGGTGGGTCTTAGCACCTGCTTCTCAGGTCCCTCTTTTTCATTTCTGAAGTTTTCTTTCTAGCCAAATATATGCAAATTTTAAAGAAGTATAGACCTTTAATTGCTCACAACTGAGTAATCTTTCCTCTCTAAGGAAACGGATATTCATGAGATCCAGAGAATGAAGGAATGACTTGTTTTGGGTCATTTTTGATGGGATATAACATTTCCATAGTACACGTTATAATGGGTACACCAGTCTGGGCAATGGAAAGGAAGTCTCCATCTCCCAACAGGTGACATTTGTCAAGAGCTCCTGTGTCCTTCAGACACGTTCATTTTGGGGGAGTGCTCTGCTCTGGTTCTGAAATACCCACCCCAAAGCCTTGCTCGTCGTCATCTTCTGGAGCTGCTACGAAACACTAGGAAGTGGTATCTATTTAAGAGTTTTGGGGAGTGGTGGGAGGAGGCCCCTTCCTCCCCCACCCCTGCCCACTTCCCACACACCATGAGGTGAGCAGCCATGCTCCACCAGGCCCTCCCCACAACAATGGTCGGTCTCACTAAACACTCAGCAGTGATGGGGCTAAGTGGCTGTGAGCTGAGGCCTCTGAAACTGCGAGCCAACACAGACCTTTCTTCCTCTCAAGTGTTGGTCAGGTTCTTGTCACCACCATAGAAAGCTGACAGAGCCAGACCCCCACACCTCTCTAGAGCCCCACACAGAGGAAGCCAAGGGCAAGGACAAGGGCAGTGTAGGGTTGTCTGGCCAAGCTAAAGTAGGACCAGGAAACCTGAAGCCAAATATCCCTGAGGGAAAAGATAAACTCTGAGAAAAGAAGCTAGTAGGCTTTCCCTGCTGTGGTTATTGAAACCTTCACTTGACAGCCCAGACATGCCAGACCATGTGGCCAAAAAGTCCTCATGGGCCCTGGATCACCTTGCAACGGAAATCTTGTGTGCATTCCTCACCCTTCATCCCCAGAACTGTAGCATCCTACAGCATCATTGCACCCTTAGTTCTGTGGACAGCAGGCTAGACTTCTACTTCCTTCCCTCCTGAGTCAATTCTCCTGGGAATTAGTCCTGTCTACTCCCTGGCTACTGTGCCCACAGCTGCTAGCCAGTGTCTTGTCGACCCAGATGAACACAGGTTTGGCCCATTTGGGATGCAAGACAAACTGAAGACAGTAACTAGAAAACAGGCCTGTAGTTTGTCAACTCACGATGAGCAAGAAGGAAAATACAAAATAAAGAGGAACAAAAACAGAGAACTGAACATAGACGTAATTTATGAGCTATCGTCCCCCCTGGGGGAAGCTTTTGGTCACGCAATTTCCTTTGAGTCATCCACGACCTGTAAGTGACCCCTCCCCCATAACCCTGTCAGAAGTCCCTATACACTCACAGGCTCACCAAATTGGACTTTGGTGGTATCCTTATTTTGGTCTGTCTGTCATTGGTTCTTTATTTGGATTGAGTAGACCTTCGTGTTGAGCCTCTGTAGGAAGCATCACCTAACAATTAGACAGGTACTGATGTGCAATGTCCTTTGGGAGTTTTCCAGAAAAGGTACCCAAGAAACAATTGCGATGTTTCACTCTGGCCAGTGGAACAAAGAATGTGGGTAATGGAAAGGACACCTGGATTTTACTTCATTGTCAACCTTTTGTACTGTTCTGGTTTGTGCCTGAAAATACTATTTCTCAGTAACAACAACAACAACAAAAAAAACCTCAAGAAATCCTCACGTAGTAAATGAACACATACACAAAGGGAAAAGGACGCACAGCGATGCAGATGTCAGAGTCTGGCATTGTGTACTACCTTCTAGAAAGAGGGAAAATAAATAGAGCAGTCGTCCAGAGAGCGGATTCCCACGCTGGCAAATGTCAACTATCCACATATAAGCAATTGCATTGAGCTGCACAAGATAGGTGAGTAGCCTTCAAGCGTGACGGAGACTCACACCGGAGAAGGGTTTCCGGGCCAATTTGGGAAAGCATCATTTCCCTTCAGAGATGCCCATCTGTTGTCTCAAGGTCAGGCTGACAAGGAAAGACAAAGCTAATGTTTCTAGGTCCTTCCCTCTGAGCTGAAGGGCTGCAGGAGTTCAGCACTTCTAAACCTTCTGACCTTTCATGGGCACGGGGGTGGGGAGGGGTGTGGGGGTGGGGAGGGGATGAGGGAGTGGGGGAAGTGGGAGGATATGCCAGTCTTCTAGGTTGTTCTTCAGTTTTTGAATGACTCTGCAGGGCCAACTCAGAGATATGGAAGCATGGATGGAAACATACCTGGGAGACTGAGGACGTTTTGTGCTATTACTTTGAAAATTTAAATTCTTCTTTCTGCTGTGAATGGATGCAAATTGTCTTTCATAATGACATTTAATCTGCATCTCATTGACACCCTATGGCACAGGGAGTGTTGGGAAGGAGCTTGCTAGCTGAGGTTTTGGAGGGAGTGGAGAGCTGGTTTCACAGCAGGCTTGCACACAAATGCTGTATTCCTCTGGGCCAAACTGAGCACAACCATCGTTGAAGAGCTAGGAAGGAGAAGAACACTGGTGTGTTTACCTTTGTTGTGCTGCTCATGAATACCTACACAGTTTCCAGTGTAAAAACACCTTTCATTCCAAAAGACCAACAATGTGAGGTTAGATAGCCCGTGAGCCGTGAACGGAGCCTCTAGGTTCACAAGCTGCTCTCTAATGTACACACAATGAGTGAATCCGGAATGATGCTGTTCTCAGAAGGGGTCACAGAGGAAGGCATGGCTGGACGCATCCACCCGTATCAGCCCCACATGGGGAAGTTCCTCTCTTTTGCTAACCAAGCACAGTAGCTGCAAACGTCCTTCTCTCCCTCAGCTTCATCACCATGGGTTGAAATGATACGTTCCTGAGAAATCCTTCTAGACAGTGTTGACTTTTAAATAACTTTTTAAGGATACCGTGCGATGAATTGAAATGTGTGGACTATGACACTGTCATTTAGGGAGCAACTGAGTATGGGAAAGTGATTGGGCATGCCATTGTGACTGGTATTGATTTTATTTTCTCATGCGAAATTGACCTTTGACCTCCATAATCATTTCAGGGAACTTGTTACTCTTGTCACCCCAGGGCCAAAGAACGGTGTCAGCAGGTGTGATTTGCACTAAACATAGACATTTGTGTATTTTTCTTATTCTAGAAACTTCCCTTATCATCACCAATACTTGAGACTGAAAATATCCAAAGATTCTCTGAGAAACATTGGAGGGAAAGGTGTGTACTGTGTCTATTCAAGACGGGACCTTTCTTCTGTCCAGAATTTACTGACTACCTGGCTGTGGAGCTAAATAATTACACTTTCCAAAGATTTTCCTGTTTTCTTCTCAGTGAAAAAGAGGCTCAGTGGTTAAGAATACCTGCTTTCCTTCCAGAGGACCGGGTTCACCTGCCCGCACTCACATCAGGCAGCTCACAGCCATCTGCAACTCCAGCTCCAGGGGATCTGATGCCCCCTTCTGGCCGTCACAGATATAAACATGTGGCACACACACACAGACACAAGTATGCATAAATAAGACAAAGAAATAGTCAATATAGTGAAAATAAATCTTTAATGTAGTGTGATATAAAATCTTTAATTTACACACACACACACACACACACACACACACACACACACATATAAAAGATGTGGCTAGATACCCTAGTTAAGAATATCAAAGAGGAGTTTGACAAACAGATGGGAAGAGGGCCAAGATTTAGCACTTTATACTTCGAAGCCTTATTTTGAATACCATATTTACAATGTTAATCAGATCCATATTAAAAGTGAGCCAGGGGACCCATGAGAAAAAGGAAATGTGTTGTGATCTAAGCAATGATGAGAGAAGGCTATGGCTGTGTCTCTGAGTATACTGAAGGCCCTTCCAGGTAGATGCATGAGGACAACTCTTTAGCACAATAACCGTAACACTCATGCTCTTCATCTTGTAGTCAGCAAGTCTGCAGGGCACTTTCTTGATTAGGGATGGTTGTGGGAGGCCCTAGCTCACTGTGGGTGATGCCATACCTGGGCAGGTGGTCCTGGACGGTATAAGAAAGCAGGTTGAGCAAGCCATGAGGAGCAAGCTAGTAAGCAGCTTTTCTCCATGGCCTCCGCTTCAGTTCCTGCCTCTGGGGTCCTGCCTTGAGTTCCTGCCCTGACTTCCTTAGATGATGGACTGCGACATGGAAGTGTAAGCCAAATAAACCCTTTCCTCCCCACGTTTTTTGTCGTGGTGTCTATCACAGCCACAGGAAGCAAACCGGGGCATACGGGGGGGGGGGGGGGGGAGGGAGGTGCATATTCCATATTCAGGATCTTTCTTTGTCAGACAAACCTGATGCCTGCGAAAGCTCCTCAGTGGAGTCACATGACCAGAAAAAATCATGTTTTCTTACAGCAGTCCTCTTGCCCAACAATTCAAAGTCAGCTCTCCACCACCTACATGTTTTCCCTGTTTTTGTTGTGCCAGTGTTGAAGTGGTGTGAGTGTGGGGGTATGGTATGATGTAGTACCTCCGTGTGAGCTGAGGGTCTTCTATATGTGTGTGATAAGTGGTGTGTATTACATGGTACGTGTTCTGTGTGTATGATAGGCGGTGTGCACACACAGACTATGTGGTACCTATGGCATGTGTGTGGTGTGGTATGTGTGTTAGATGGTATGGGTAGTGTGCTGTGGTATGTGGGGACATTGTGCGTAGTAGGCAGTGGTAGTGTGTGTGGAAGGTGGTATATTGTGTTATATGTGCTAGACACATATACATGTAGTAGGTGCTGTGCATGTGCTAGGTGATGTAGCTGTAGTGTGGAATATGTGCTCAGTAGTATGGTGTGGTGTGTGTGTGTGTGTGTGTGTGTGTGTGTGTGTGTGTGTGTACGTGTGCGTGTGCGCGCACGCACTAAATGATAGGAGCAGTGTGGTATTTAATAGGTGGTGTGTGCATAGTATGGTGCACAGGCATGTACGATCTCTGTTTTGTGGTATATATATGATAGGTTGTGGCCTGTGTGTAACAGGTAGCATACAGAGCTTGCAGAGGACACAAAGAATGCCAGCTCATCTGGAACTGGGCTTAGAGAAAGTTGTGGGCCTCCATGGGGATGCTGGGAATCGCACCTGGGTCCTTTGGGAAGGCAGAAAGTACTCTTAACCCCTGAACCATCTCTCCAGCCTCTGTTTGCACCCCTTGGCTATGAGTTCTGTGTGTACTGAATCCCAGGAGGCTTTCTGGTGAATTTTCGGCCTGGGGGTGGTCTTAGGATTGCCAGTACACCTGCTTTCCTTGAGAAGTCAGGAACACAGTAGCAGTCCCAGTGACTTTGAAGGACTGGAGCGCTTGCAAAGTTCTCGGTATCTGCTATAAGGAGAGCTCTGGAAACCCCCAACCTTCCTGATTCAGCCCAGAGATAAGATTTCCACATCTTGATTTGCCCTTTGACCAGGCTCAATGACCATTCTCTAAAGGGAATCAGGTCAGTTTGCATACGTTCTAGGTGGGATCTGGTCAGGAGAGATGTGGGGTGCCAGGCTATCCACAAAGCTGCCTAGAGCCTTGAAGAAGCCATTTCATGTTTAACAATGCTTTCATTTAATTCCTTACTTAAAAAAAAACACAAAAAGTTGTTGCAATTTATAGCTATTATAATTAAAACAGAACTTTAAAAAATTCACAAGATGACTTTAACAGTCACAGAATTTATGGTCTAATGTTAGAATTTGTGCTATTTTTAAAATAATAGAAAAGTCTACTGCCCTCAGGGTACTGATTGCATAAATTACTCCTCTTGGGACAAAATATCCTACAAAAGCAGCTTATATTAGTTACTTTTCTGTGGCTCTGATAAAACACTATGGCCAAAGACAATTTAAGTAAGTTTGTTTTGGCTTACGGTTCCAGAGGGGTAAGAGTCTACCATGGCAGGGTGAGGTGTGGGGTAAGAGTCCACCATGGCAGGGTGAGGCGTGGGGTAAGAGTCCACCATGGCAGGGTGAGACCTGGGCTAAGAGTCCACCATGGCAGGGCGAGGCGTGGGGTAAGAGTCCACCATGGCAGGGTGAGGCGTGGGGTAAGAGTCCACCATGGCAGGGCGAGGTGTGGGGTAAGAGTCCACCATGGCAGGGCGAGGCGTGGGGTAAGAGTCCACATGGCAGGGTGAGGCGTGGGGTAAGAGTCCACCATGGCAGGGCGAGGCATGGGGTAAGAGTCCACCATGGCAGGGCGAGGCGTGGGGTAAGAGTCCACCATGGCAGGGTGAGGCGTGGGGTAAGAGTCCACCATGGCAGGGCGAGGCGTGGGGTAAGAGTCCACCATGGCAGGGTGAGGCATGGCAACTAGGAGCAGGTGTGGTGGCAGACGCAGGAGGCTGTGCACTCACATCTTGAACTGTAAGCACAAAGCAGAGAGAGTGAGCTGAAAGTGAGGCAAGGCTCTTAACGTCCAAGTCCACCCTAAGTGACACACTTTCTCCAGCAAGGCTGCACCACCTAAACCTCTCCGAGTAGTATCACCAAGTGGAGACCAAATTGTTCAAATGCTTGAGACTGTGGAGAAAGTTCCTCATTCAAACCACCACACAACTAAAGGAAGGAAGGGTTTGTTTTTGATTACATCATGAGGATATAGTTCATCACGGTGGGGAAGACATGGCGGCAGGAGTGTGAGGCACTGGCCACATTGCGTCGGCAGCCAGAAGCAGGAAGAAATGAACGCTGGTGCTCAAGGCTCTCTCCTTTTTGTTCAGGCCAGGACTCTGCCCCAAAGGATGCTGCCACCCACATTTAGAGTGAATCTTTGTGCTTCAATTAACTCAACCTTTGAATTCCCTTCTAGACATGTCCAGAGGTTTGTTTCCATGGTGATCCTAAACCCCATCAAGTTGATAGTCAAGGTTAACCATCACACTGCCCCAGAACTACAATCCCATCAAAATCAACCTGAACATTGGAGGAAGTGACACTGTCTGTCTGGCTTTTTTTTTTCTTTCTTTCAGTTAATGGAATAAAGCTTAAACCTTGGCAGTCAGCACTCTACACGGGTGAATGACTCCCAGGGACTCTGATGCTGTGATTGGCAGTCATAATGCATCCTCAGCCATGTGCTGATGGCAGGAAATAGCATTAGCAATAGTGTTGTTGTATAATTCTGAACATTCATGTGGAGACAGCACAGGGACAAACATACACACACAAGGACACAGATGGGCACACATGTGTAAGCCAATCACGGAGTGGTTGAGAGCCAAGGCTTTGGAGTCAGATGGACCTGAGTGGGAGTCTTGGATTTTCCGCCTGCTGGCTCTGCAAATACGGAGACTTGCCTAACTGCTCCCAGCCTTATTTTTTCCTCCTCTATAAAAAGTCCAGGGCTATGCCAGAATTCCGTGGGTGCTCTGAGAACTCAAAGAATTAAATCAAAAAGAGGCACTAGCCATGAGAAGTAGGCGGTGGTGGGCTACTGAGCATCCTTAAAAGAGCCAGGTAGTAACTTGGGGACTGTAGGTTGACACTTTCTATTTGCAATAAGGATATGTGGTGTGCCGCCCTGGAGGACTGGGTTACTTAACTTCTCTGCACTTCAGTTTCCCAAACAGCCTGGTTGGTATAGCCATAAAGTGGTCCTCTAGGTATAGCCTAGAGGTCCTGGTTGGTATAGCCATAAAGTGGTCCTCTAGGGAATCACATAAATTAGTCCATGTAGAGAACTCATAAACATGCCAATCCCAGCCTCAGCACTCAATAGATGTTCACTAGTACTATTACTATTGTCCCAAAATATCTCAGAGCTTTTCATTTCTAACGTCTCACTTTGCAAAAACTTTTTGAATCCAATCTGTTTCTTTCCTATCTAACAGGTTGTAATTTTTTCTGAAAAAAAAAGAGAGAGAAAGAGAGTGAGTAGTATTCTAACAAGGATGGGGGATAGAGGAGAGTCCACGTGACACCCAAACAAGGAAGTGATGATCTAGAGAAGTCAGAGGGTGTCCACAGGTGGACAAGAATATAGATACAGAGAAGAGCAACTGGGACAGAGTCAAGCTAGTTGGAGAACAGAAGGGCTGCTGTTGGGGGCAATACTTCACCGAGAACTTGGTAGCTCTATACTCTCAGAAGGAAACCGAGCAAAGAAAACTGGCCCAATGGCATGCCACTTTTCAAAGTCAGAAACCTCAGAGAAAATAACTGATACCCAACATGCACCAGAGAAATTGGTTTGGGGAACAGTCAAAGACAAGATGGCAGATGGTCTAAGTCCTCCATCTACAGCTCTAGTCAACTGAAGGCAGGACATGATTAGTTTGGCTGTAAAATAGCATAAGTATTAGACGGACATCAGCTGAGAACCCAGTCGTTGAATAGTTTTAGAAGTAGTGAGTTTAGTTCAAGGGTCGGGAAAAGATGGGTTCCCCAACAACACTTCTCAATGTTCATTGTGAATGTAGACCACCCAGGATGCTTGTTAAACATGGACATTTTTGGCATCCACCCCTAGTGATTCTGCTTTAATGTGGGGTTGAGAGCATGCAAGTTTTAACCAGCACTTCAGGGAGCTCAACACACATCATTATCCCAGTACATACTGAGAAGATTTAGCCCTTGGTGGCTTATAAGCAGACTTCTTCACAGTTCTGCGACCTCTGAGAGGGAATGGAAATTCCATTTTGTGTGTCTGTTTTCCAGGAGAGAGATTTCATAAGTTATTGTGGACTCTCAAATGATTCTGACTGAAGTCCTTATGGAATGAAGGGAGAAGGTCTTGCAGCTGGAGCCTACATCAGCTAGCTAAGGAAAACTGGCCAAGTGCAAGAGCTGTGTAAACTAAGACGGTCATTACTTCTCAAGAACAGGAAGAAGCAAGTTCAGATTCTAAACTAAACTGAACTATTGGGCAACAAGGGAAGAAGAAGATGTTGTATAGTGGTCTCAGGGCACTGGCATCCACCGTCTCCAGGCCCTCAGTCTGATGTGTGGTGCCGATGGCAGCCAAAGAGTGTGCAGCAGCTTGCTGGGACAGGTGTAAGCAGCAGAATGCATTCCCAGACTTCCTTGTGATGCTTAGCATCCAAGGGAAGGGACCACAAGGTTCAGGATGCAGGAGTGACTATAGTTATAAGGACGGAGAGCTGCCTTTCCAGGTGTCTTATCCACCCCCACAACGTTCTCAAGACCTAAAAGAAGGTTCAGTAATTGAAGGTGGAAAAATGAAATCAGAGCTGAGATGACACAAATCAGCAAAGGGAAAGAAAGAGGAAGAGGAAAGGAGGAGGGGGAGGAGTGGGGGAGGGGCTCCTATAAACGCTTTTCTCATTCAAATGTATTGCCGCAACCACATGATGGATGGTACAGCTGTTGGGGTGAAGCTGCCTTGCATTCTGCACTGTGAAGGACCTTCTGACCTTTCCCGAGAAGAACCACACGAAAGATGATTGGAAAAGGATCGACAGGCTTCCTCCCTTGCAGTGGTGTTGGCTGATCATCCCTGACTCTCTCTCTTCTCTCTCTGTCTCCATGGCTGCTTTGATCATGGTATGGATTTCTTTTTTCTTGCTTCTTTGCCCATGGAGAAGGACTCCAACTCCAACTCTTTCTTACTGCCCGCCCATCTCTTCCCTATTTGGGACGCTGACGGATAAACAGCTTTGGCTTCCCCTCAATACTGTCACTCTCAGTTCTCATGCCTGAAGGGGTCTGTGCTTGGGCTTGGAAGACAAAGTGTCTCTGGGCCTTCGGGGTGGAAAGTCAAAGCTAGAGCTTCTAGAATTGCCATCTTCCTTCTCTAGGGCCAGGCTTCCAAGAGCTGACCCACCGCCATTACCGTGCAGAGCACACCAGGGATTCTAAGAAGGGAATGTCACCAGATGAGTTTCTTGTGTGCTAACGGGTTTGGAAGGGGCTTCTGCCAGCAAAAGAGAAGTGCGGAAGGGGCTGGTGACAGAAGCCGGGGTAAACAAGGCCACCGGGGACGATGGGGGAACCATCATGATGTGAGGCTGCAACACAGGGCTTGGGGAGAAGCTGTGCCCTGGAGAAGCCAGGGAGGCAAGGGAGGGCAGAGGGGTATTTGTCCTCCCCAGATGTGTTCCTGCTGCCCACTGGCTGAATCCGGTCAGAAGCAAGAGAGAAGGGAAGCCTGGTAGCGTGCTGAGCCACAGAACTCAGGGTAGAGAGGAGAGATATAGATATGGACACTAACCAACGTAAGTCAGAGAAAAGGACAGGGACCAGAGGCTCTGAGCTGGCTGTGTGTGCAGAACGTGACCCTAAACAGAACTCTTCTGTGCGGAGCTCCTAAAACGAAGGGTCTGGGAGAAGATCTCCCCACTTGCACTCGGGTTTCTGAACAATTCAAAGCATCCTATGAAAGACTGAATTGCATCTCCTCAAATTGTATCTTGAAATCCTAACTCCAGTGTGACTGTGTATGGCAGGAGGAAGAGCAGCATGTGTTGACCCCAATGTGGCTCTTTAACGGATGAACTGCATTGAGCTGAGGGTAACCAAGCTGCAGGAAATGCAGGAAATGCCCTCTACCTCCTTCTGCCTAAAGGTGGAAGAACTCCCTCTCTCTTCCTTCCATCTCAGTGTGGGGAAAGGACTCTACCCTTTCTTCTTTCCAAATGTGGAAAAAGCTGACTACTCCCCCTTTAGTCTGAAGGCTCCAGAGAGGGCTCCAGAGGGACTCATCAGGGACTCAGTCCAATAGTTATGACCCCCTGGATTCCCAACCTTGGAGACCTGAAGTCACTCACTTGTCCCTGCTATTCCTCCAGAACATTGTTATTCTTTTTAAAGATGCTGTATGAGCTGGAGTTCAAAGCTGCCTTTTCAAATTTCTTGTTAGTGGGCACCCCTGTGTGTTATAGGCTTGACATTCATGTTGACAAACTTCAGTTTCTTTTCATCTTATCTGTCTTTTGTTGCAGAGTCTCAGGCAAGAGCTCAGAACGATGCAGTTTCCCTCCTCTGCAGAAGACTGGGCCTTTGGCAGGTGATTAAGCTTTGCTACAGTTAGAATGTTTGAATCCTTCCAGAATTCCTGCTGGATCCTACCACTTGATTTGTTCATAAGAAGATATGTGGACTTTTGAAAGGCAAGCCTTCAGGGCTCTGCTCTTGTGAGGGGTTGATGCCTGTGATGGTCTATTGTCAAGGTCAATTTGACTAGTGTCTTGGTGTTTCTAGGGCTGTGATAAAATACTATGACCAAAAGCAACTTGGGGAGGAAAGGGTTTATTTCACCTTGCAAATTGTAGTCCATCATGAAGGGAAGCCAGAGCAGGAACTCAGGGTCGGGACCTGGAGGCAGGAACTGATGCAGCGACCATTGAGGATGCTACTTACTGGCTTGCTCAGCCTGCTTTCTTATACAACTCAGGACCACCAGCCCAGAGATGGCACCACCCACAATGGACTGGGTCCTCCCACATCAATCACTAATTAAGAAAATGCCCACAGGCTTGCCTATAGGCCAATCTCATGGAGGCATTTTTTTTTTCAATTAAGAGTCCTTTCCCAAAAAAAAAAAAAAAAAAAAAAAAAGAGTCCTTTCCCAAGAACCTTAACTTTTGTGTCAAGCTGACAAAAAACTTACCAGGACAATTGGGTTAAGAATCTCTTAAGAGACACACCTCTATGTCCATGAACATGTTTCTAGAAAGGTGTAACCAAAAGAGGGAAGAATCACCCCGAAGAGCCTATGGGCTGGGGTCCCTGACGGAGTAAGAGAGAACAGGAATGGAGCACCACCATTCATCTCCTGTCTTCTTGGCTGTGGATGAAAGGGGACCAGCTTCCTCACACTTCTGTGATCACAACTGGGGCTGCTCTTGATACTACACTTCTCCAGTCATGATGGGTCATACCTCCAAACTGTGACCCACTTCTTTTTTTTTTTTTTCTCGAGATGGGTTTCTTCATGTAGTTTTGATGCCTGTTTTGGATCTCACTTTGTAGACCATGCTGGCCTCGAACTCACAGAGATCCGCCTGCCTCTGCCTCCCTAGTGCTAGGACTGAAGACATGCGCCATCACTGCCCGGCTGGGACCCTTCTTTTAAGTTGTTTTGTTTCCAGTCATTTTGTTAGAGCAATGGGAAAAGTAACTAAGACGATGTCTTTATGAAAGGAGTTTGGAGATCTACATGGTGCTTCGACACCTCCCAGCATGTGAGGACACAGACTTTGTTACTTTAAGGGGATGGGACATAGCAACAGGAGGCAGAGAACAGCCTTTACCAGACACTGAATCTGCTGGTGCCTTGGCCTGGGACTTTCTAGCCTTCCAAACTATGAGAAATGAATTCCCATTCTTTATAGACAACAGGGATTATCATATTCTGTTACAGCAACAGAATGGTTTAAGACAAAATAAAACATCATCATACAGGTGATCTGATGAGTGGTCCTGTGAAAAGGACATTGTGATGGCTAGCCTTAGTTGTCAGCTTGACACAACCTAGAATCACCCAGGAAGAGAGTCTTAATAAGCCATCATCTATGCAGGGTTGGCCTATTGGCATGTTTGTTGGGGATTGTCTTAATAAGCTGATATGGGAAGAACCAGTCCACTGTGGGTGGCACCATTACCTAGGCAGGAGGAATAAAACTGAGTACAGGCAGATAACTGAGAGTGCATGTGTCCATTTTTCTCTGCTCTTGACTATATGTGTGACATGACTAATTGAGTTGCTGCCTTGATTTCTCATAACCTGGAACTGTGAGCTAAAACCAACCCTTCCCCTCCTAAGCTGCTTCCCATTGTGGCATTTTATCACAGCAACAGAAATGAAGCTAGAATGGAAATCAAAGGTGTTTTCTCCCCCTTCTTGTAGAGTTAAGGCTGTGGAGCACATAGTGACAGGGTGGTCTGCAAACCAGAGAAAGCCCTTCTCTAGACACCAACCCCATCTGAACATCTTGAATTTCTCACCTCAAGATTGTAAGGAAATAAACACCCACTGTCTAAGCCTCCCAGCCTGTGGCATTTTGTGGTGTCAGCCTGAGCTGACTAAGACAGCTGGAAATGCCCACATAGAAGGCTCAGAAGTTGGTGTGGCGAGCAGCTAGACATCATCTAATGGCAGTGATAGAAAATGAAGGGTCTGGCTGGTAAGTATTCTAGTCAATTTTCTCAAAATTCAGAATCTTTCATTTTTAAAAGGAGATCTATAAATAACCTTCAGCTTGGCAAAGCAAAAAGAGTGTCTTCTTTGATCCTCAGTGAAGATTCTGAAGTAGGCAGGAGTCAGCAATGATGGAGGACTTCAGGGCAGGAAGGCCCAGGCCTCTATCATGGCAGTAGCTAGGCGGTCTGAAAGGAGCCCCATGCTGGTTAGTTTTGACTATCAATCCAATGCAACTGAGAATCATCTGGAAAGAGGGTCTTAATGAGGAGTTATGTAGAAAATGTTGACCTGTGGGCATGTCTGAGGTGGTTGTCTAGATTGTTAATTGACATAGGAAGATCCAGCCCACTGTGGGCAATTCATTCCCTAGGCAGAGGCTCCTGAACTGTATAAGAGAGGAGAAATAGAGCTGAGAGCAATCAAGGTTCCATGTGTTTATTCTCTCTTTGTTCTTTGTTGGTGGATATGGCACTTTGAGTTTTGCCTTGACTGTCCCAAAATAACAGACTGTAACCATGAATTGTAAGCTAAATAAACCATTTTTTTTCATTAGGTTGGCTTTGGTGAGGGTATTTTATTACAGTAACACAAACAGGCCCTGTGAGAAAGGTGACTAATTTCTCATTAACCCTTAACTGGGCCACCCAGTACATCATTGATCCAGGTTCTGTGGCCCCCACGTAGCAGTCAAGGCAGCCTCCCCAAGACATCAGTTGGCTTACACACGTTTTGGTCTTCAGTCCCAGCTTCTGTAGCAGGTATGGTCTGGCAACATTGGTGATAGATTGTCAATCAGAGGATCTAATATCCTGAGAACACTCAAAGCATCCTTGATGGATGAGAGCCCCAAGTTTCCCAGGGAGAGGTGTCTGGATAGTTAACTGATGCCCGGACATGGGAATCTCCTTACTAGTCACCTATTTGGGGCTTATCCTTAAAACTGTCCATTAGAACTGTGCATGGTGTTTTGACAACGCAGCAGACTGCTAATGGCCTATAGTCACGTGGTCCTCTTATTTTCCCTTCAGCTTCAGCAAAGAGAACTGGTGTCCATCCCCTTGTAGTACCCCAGGCAGCTTAGAGTAAAGCACATTTGTGCCTATGACCAGGGTTCCTGACACACCCCTCCAAGTTTAGTGTCAAACCAAAATGATGCCTATTCACGTGATACCAGTACCGAAGGACACCACTAACTTTATCCATCAGAGTTCCCTATGGCAAAATTCCCAGTGTTAATTCTGGTTGGTTTAGACAAGTATGAGTTGTCTTAATAGTCTTCTTTTAGCTCTTTTTATTAGGATGTGTGTGTGTGTGTGTGTGTGTGTGTGTGTGTGTGTGTGTGTGTGCGCGTGCATTCTTATACCTAGTTTTTAACAGTTACAAACTTGTGTTTTACTGGCATTGGCATTGTCACAGTTGCTGGAATCCATTTTTGCCATTCTGGAGAGTTTTTTCCCCCCATATTGTTTCTTTGGGATGTATCTTTAGGTTTTCCAAGAAAAGCGATTCTATTCCAGGGCGTGGGAACTCTATGTGTGAATGTGACGAGTGTAGTTTCTTTTCTGTATTGTCTTAGTAAGCATTTGGTGCATGAATTATGCTAGCTTTGTGAAATTGACTGACCTACATGAAAGAAAACTACAAAACTCTACTGGGACATAGAAAAGAAAATTTTTTAAAAAGTAGACTGAAGTATCCAATACTGGAGGGGAAGTGTGTGTGTGTGTGTGTGTGTGTGTGTGTGTGTGTGTGTGTGTGTGTGTGTGTGTAGACAGAGACAGAGACAGAGACAGAGACAGAGACAGAGGTGGTGATGGTGTATATGGTACAGTCTTAATGGGCAAAGGAGGATATTTGATGTCCTGCTGTATCTCTCTCCACCTAATTATTTTGAGACAGGGTCTCTCACTGAATCTAAAGCTAGATTAGCAGCCAACAAGCCCCAGTGATCCCATTTCCACCTTCACAGTGCTGAGGCTTAAAGCTTGTGCATAGCCACACAGACCTTTTTATTTGGGTTCTTAGGATTTGAATTCCTGTCTTTATGCTTGTACAGTAAACATTCTCACCCACTGCACCCACTTCCTAGTCGTGTGTGTGTGTGTGTGTGTGTGTGTGTGTGTGTGTGTGTGTGTGTGTATAGCAGTTAAAATGTTAATTCTTCCCAGATTCACCTTTGAGGTTTAAGCTTGGCTTCATCATCCCACTAGATTATCCTTTAGAATTTGATAACTATAGAGTTCACGTGGGTGAAAAACATCCAGATTAGAGTCCTTCTTCTATGTTGGGCTCTCAGTGTACTGCAAAGTGCTGCAATATACAGGTTATGTTTCTCAAAGGTCAATCATTTGCTTGATTTACTGTGGTTACAAATCTCACACAGTGACATTGTCACAGTGGTCAGGAAACGTGGCCCATGAAATTGATGCTTTGGTGATCAACAGCTTCTCTTTGTAGCTGGTCCAGAGCCACTTTGTATCTGGGTTCCTCCTTACAGTCTTCACAGGGAAGTGTGAACGGCAGTTACACGGATAATCTATTCTCTGCAGATTTTAAACTTGGAGCTGGGGAGATGGATCAATATACACATAGTCTGCAAGTGTGACGGCCTGGGTTCAAATGCCCAGCACACATGTATATGTGGGGCATGGCCACATGTGCCTGTAACCCCAGCAAATGGTGTGTGTGTGTGTGTGTGTGTGTGTGTGTGTGTGTGTGTGTGTGTGTGTGCAGAAACAGAAAAATTCTGGCCCCTCATTGGCCAGTCAGCCTAGCTGAAGTGGCAAATTTCTGGTTCAGTGAGAGGACAGCCCCATCTCAAAGGAACAAGGCAGAGAGCGATGGAGGCCCTGACATCCTCTTCTGGTCTCTGTAAGCACATACACGGCCACACGCTCCCATACATGTAACACACACACCACATGCAATACACACCACAGACGACCCACACACGCCACATACACACAGAAGTGTTTTTCTTTGAAAGCTTCCCTATTCTTCTGTATGTTCTTTCTGCGTGTTCTGTCATGGTGTGACATAAACCTTTCTACATAAGCTGGTCCCCATCACGCCTGGCTGTGCCTTTGAGAACGCTGCTCTGTGTCTCTCAGCTTATTTAGATCTAATGACCCCGTGACTGGAGCCCTCCTTTAAATGACGGATCTCTTAGTAACATGAAATTGCGTCTTTTGACCCATTTAATGCCTTTCCCCTTCCTCTTGGCTTCATTTTGAGCATTTCTCGTCCCTCTCATTTATCTGTGCCAAATATATCTTTGCCTCATTTTTTATATTTAACCTCTCTGAGTCATTTTATATTTAGATATGCCTTATAAGCAGAATGTCTTTAGACTGAAAAATATAATCCAAGTTTTCCCTCTTGAGAGGAATTTAACCCATACGCAATTACTAGAATAAGGAATCAGTTTGGTGTACATGTTATTTTCTACTTTTGTTCTTCTTAAAAATTAATATTAGCTTTTGCAAAATTAATTAATTTTATTTATTTATTTGTGTGTGTGTGTGTGTGTGTGTGTGTGTGTGTGTGTGTGTGTGTGTATGCCATGGCACATGTATGGAAGTCTATTGTGTGAATGCTAGGGATAGAACTTGGGTCATCAGGCTTGGGGCAGTCGCCTTTACCTGCTGAGTCATTTCGCCCACAGTGGTCTTAGTTTTAAAGTTCTTATTCAGTTAAACAATGTTTTCCTTGCTTTCCTGTTCTTTAGTAGCTTAGAGATTAACATTCTCATGCTAATTTTCCCAGTCATAGCAAGTGTCAATTAATCAAAAATACTTTTATTTACCTTCTTTTATTCTATCCTATCCTACTTATTTTTTGTGATGTTCCTTTGGGACCTAACTGATAAGCTAGGTGTACAGCAGTTTTTATATTTGCATCCAAATATAAGAAGTGCCATTAGTACCTACCACAAGCACCACCAAACTCCCAAGTTCCCCACGATCACACTCCAGGCCAGTGCTCCACACAGCATCGCAAAACACAACCACAGTTACCCGCCAGTGCCAGAATACAGCTATCTCCTTTCCAGCTGTTTACTTTCTATGTTATTCCATGTTTGGCCCCTGAGCCTAGACAGGGTACACTCATGAGCTCAGGCTCCCACTGCTGGAAGCCTGGAAGAAAGCTGATTGTGAGGGCAGCAGAGCGTTACATTAGGGGCAGGCAAACCTCCTTCCTGTCTTTGCCCACCTGGGAAAGAAGCCGCAGAACATCTGCCTGACTCTGCCCTGGAGCCACCTGTCCAAGGTGGCTTTTCCTCGTGGCACCTCGGAGAACTCCTGCTGATGAAATGCCAAGTTTGGTAGCATGGTCTCTGAGCTGGTCTGTAAGAGACCCTGCAGGAGACAGAGTGATTCCGGCTTCCCAGACGGCAAGCAGGAACCAGCACATACTACAAGTTAGGAACGTGCCAGGCTTTGAGAACATAAGGAGTAAACATAAACATACACATACTTGGAGAGAAGCCAGGCATGTGCTCAGACTGTTCCACCCCAGCACTGTGTGTACTGCCCTGGGCCTGGATGCAATGTGAATCTAAGACCTGAGTGGAGAGGAGGCATTGACCAACGGGGGTGATGGGACGGGTGCCAGAGGGAACAGCAAGTGCCATGGCCCCGGGGAAACCTAGAGTTTGGTCATGCACCTGGTAGGAACCAATTAAATTCTTGGCACCTGACCAGACCTCAAAGGATGGGTGGACACTCAAGTAGGGCCGGCTTCCAGTAAGATCAAAAGGACTGAGAGCCTCAGACCAGGCCCAGGGGCTCAGCACAGGAACAGCCTGGGGAGGGAGATGTGGGCCCCCACTACCAGACCTTAAAGCTGTGCTATGGACATCATCACTGTACCCATGGGCCACCAACTGGACCACATCTTGTTGTGGCCTCCTAAGTTTTAATGTACTTGCTCCAGAGTTAAATACTTGTGTCTACACCCCATTTTCCATGCCTTGTGGATTGGCACAGAATGCCTCTCTCTTGTTAGAGGGTGAGGCATCTTAGCCATCTCACATGTTGCATGGACTGAAGGGAAGCCTGGGAAGGACATCTGATTGACCAAGTCCAGGTTGTAGGCTCATGGGTAGACCTTCAGTGAGTAAGGTCAGTGAGTGTCCAGATGTGTAAGATTGCACAGTGAGAGGAGACAGTTATTTCCTCATGATCATGCTGTTGGAGGGTAATCCCCAAAGGAAGAACATTGTTCATTAGCCAAGCATCAGAGAGAAGACAGATGCCCCACAGTAGGAGAGTGGAGTCACTGTGGGTGACAGACTAGATTGGAAGGAGCTTGCTCTTTTTTTTTTTTTTTTTTTGGTTTTTTCGAGACAGGGTTTCTCTGTGTAGCTTTGCGCCTTTCCTGGATCTCGCTCTGTAGACCAGGCTGGCCTCGAACTCACAGAGATCCGCCTGCCTCTGCCTCCCGAGTGCTGGGATTAAAGGCGTGCGCCACCACCGCCCGGCAGGAGCTTGCTCTTTTGAACTCATGAGAAACACAGTGGCCCTAATGTGATCACAGGAGATGGTGACCTTGAACTAGATGGATGATGCAGCCTAGCCATCACTTCTGTTCCTCCCCTGTGAGTCACAACACAACATGATTCTGCCAAGGACTTTCAGAGACTTTTCCATCTGCCTCCTTCCAGCTGTCCTCTAGGGCTGTCTATCCTAGAAGGGACCCAGTGATGCCTGAACTCTGTGGATCTCACCCCCAGCATCAAAGCTATATATATTGTGTGTGGACAGAGGTCTGTGGGAACAGCCTTTCATTTCAATGCCTCACCGTAGGACATTGCACTTGTACGTGTGAAATCCATCCCTTGTGTGTGCCCCTATACAGAAAGGAGGTGTGTGACGCAGCACCAGGAGATGAAGCTCCACAGGATGGGAGGGTTCAAGGAGTGTTGATGACTGATGACTGGTCCCCCAGGCTGACCCATCAACTGGATCAGGGTCACAATGGCAAGCAGGGGAAACGAGCTGTTGGCCATGCCACACAGGCCCGCAGGGCCTCAGCTTTCGACCCCATCCTCACTGCTGGAGACAACACAGCCACCTAGGAGATGAGACAAGGTGTCAGGGCCACACACCATGCTTCTTGTCACTGGTCCATGGCAGTCCAGTGGTGTGCTCCATAGTTTGAAATACATCCTGTGCTTCCCATATGGATTTCTCGATTGGAATTTTATGTTTCAAGGGGTTCATGGGCTGGGGAGAGGGTTCAGTGGGTGAAGCTTACCATGCAAGCATGAGTAAGGACCTGGGTTCAGATCCCCAAAACCCACAGAACCCCAGATGCAATCACGCACATCTGTAATCACAGAGCTTCTTCTATGAGTTGGAGGACAGAGACAGGAGAATTCCCAGAAGCTTGAGGGCCAGCTAACCTGGTGTAGGTAGCTGTGATCAAGAGACCCTGTCTCCGATAAAAGGTGAAGACCGACACCCGACCCTGTTCTCCACCTTCCACACACACACCTGTGTGCCTACACCCTCTCCCCTCAACAACTGTATGCACACACACATGTCGTGGTTTGAAAGAAAATGGCCCTCAAAGGGAATGGCACTATTAGGAGGTGTGACCTTGTTGGAGGAAGTGTGTCACCATGGGAGCGGGCTTTGAGGTCTCTTTTTCTCAAGTGTGACAGTCTGCAAGATGTAGCACTCTCAGCTCAAGCACCATGTCTGCCTGCACGCCACCATGCTCCCTGCTATGATGACAGTGGACTGAACCTCTGAAACTGTAAGTGAGCCACCCTAATTAAATGTTTTTTTTTTTTTTTTTTTTTTGGTTTTTCGAGACAGGGTTTCTCTGTGTAGCTTTGTGCCTTTTCCTGGAACTCACTTGGTAGCCCAGGCTGGCCTCGAACTCACAGAGATCCGCCTGGCTCTGCCTCCCGAGTGCTGGGATTAAAGGCGTGCGCCACCACCGCCCGGCAAATGTTTTTTTTTTATAAGAGTTGCTGTGGTCATGGTTTCTCTTCACAGCAATAAAAATCTTAACCAAGACAACACACACACACAAAAATGTTCATACATCCAATACAGACTTAAAAAGATGCCACCACCAGGGTTACAGCTGTTCGTTATTTTGCATTGCATTTCAGTACTGAGGGTGGCCCCCTGGATGGTCTGGACTCTGAGGGCAGATAGGTAATGCTTAGCTTCCTCACAACTCTCCGAGTCATCATGGCTCCCACACTCCCAAACATGACGTACCTCTGGAGCTCCTGGGGCATTCAGCGGGTGAGATCTACAGAGTTCAGAAACAGAAGATGGCCTGGACTGTGAGTGCTTTGAAAGGGTCCTGGAGGCAGGGTGGAAGGGCGTTCCCTCACTGGACAACCACTTCCCAGGACCTCTTTCTAGAAGCTTATAGCCCAGGAGAACTGGCCTGGAGAAGGTGTGGCCGTAACTGCTGCCTCCTCACGAGAATCCATCCCCATCCTCTGTGGCTCAGAGCCTGCCTTTTTTTTTTTTTTTAACTTTTTAACTTTTTATTTTTTATTTTTTGTGGATTTCATATCATGCATTCCAGTCCCACTTATCTCCCTGTCCCCTCACATCCACTTTCTGCCCTTGCAACCTTCTTCTCATATCAAAACCAAATTTAAAAGAAAAATAAAAGACAAAACAACAACAACAACCAAAGGAGAAGAATTTTGTGGTGGAGGCTGCAGTGTGGCTCGTTGAGTCGCACAGTTCACCCTTTAGTCCATTCACGTTGATTTGCAAATGTTCACTGTCACGAGTCCCCGATCTGGCTTGAGGCCTCTGGTTTCAGAGTCTGCTTTTGCATCTGGGGTCCTGAGCTTTCCCCTCAGGTGTGGGGCTGGGGAGATGCCATCAATGGCTCCTCTGTTGGGGCAGGAACTCAGTCCTTCTAGCCTTGACTGATCAAGGCTCAGGTCCAGCTGTGGCCTCAGGGCTGCTCATGAACATAGACCCAAGACAGCTGTGTCCTGTGGAGACCTGAATCTGCGGATACCCATGAGAATATGAAACACTGATGTTACCACCTTTCTCTTCGGAAAGAAAGGGAGAGGGCTAGGGAGATGCCTCAGTGGGAGGCTTGCTCTGTAAGAGTGAGAATCTAAGTTCAAATCCCCAGAATCCTTGTAGAGGCTAGACAGAGTAGCATGTATCGGCAACCCTAGCACCTCTGGGATGATGTGGGAGATAGAGACTTGAGAATCCTCAGACGCTTTCAAGCCAGCTAGCCTGGGGTATTCAAGAGCCGTGAGATCCTGTCTCAAGGTAGAAGGTGAGAACCAATAATTGAGGTTGTCTTCTGTTTCCACATATACGCCATGGGACATGTCTGCCTGCATTCATACATACATACATACATACATACATACATACATACATACATATAAAAAGGAAGAGAAATAAAAGGAGGCAGTCAGAAAGGAGGAAGCAGGCATGGAGAGACAACAGTTAAGCACAAGGCAGGTGGAAAGACCAGTTCCCAGGCCGCAGAGCGGGATGAAGCTCTGAAACACGACCTGCCATCTTGTAAAGATGGATACGGCCCCGGGCATTGCATCTGGGCACCGGGGAAGGGCACTGGAGCAAGTCCCTGCCCCCACATGGTGTCCTGGTGGTTTTCATGGAGACTACTCTCCCTGATTCCCTGCTGGGCATTCCCATGGCAACTAAGCAGGCATCCTTGAACAAGGGAAGATGGCCACTGATTCCACTTCATGTTCTTGCCAGGCCCAAGCTCCTTGGGAGTGGGAGTCTCCAGGACGACCACCCGTGGCCAGTGGATCACATGCCTAGAGTGCTTGCTGTCGGGGCCTTTCCAAAGGAAATCTTCAGGCAGGGGAATTCTTACTGTACCCTGCCCAGGAGGCCTATCGCCTGTGAGTCTGCTTCTCTAAGTGCCAAGTGTCAAAATTTTCTTTCCTATGTATCTAAGAGAAGTAGGAAGAGGAGGAAGAGAGGGAGGAGGAAGAAGACAGGAAGGAGGAGGGAGAGGGAGGAAGAGGAAAAAAAGGCTTTGTAAATTCAAAATAAGTCTCTAATGCATGTTAACTGCAGTAAAGAATTGGAAGACCAGGAAAGGGACGGAGCTGGCTCAGCAGGGAAGCGCCTGTCACACAACCCGAGGGCCGGAGTTCAGATCCCCAGAACCCATGTAGAAGCTAGGCAAGGGAGCTCTCATCTGTAACTGCAGTGCTGGGGGTGGAGACAGATAAACCCCAGGGGCTTGCTGGCCAGTCAGGCTAGCCAAAATGGCAAACTCCAGATTCGGTGAGAGCGTCTATCTCACAGTAAGGTGGGGATCTAAGAAGACACTTGATATCACAGTCACGTGCACTAGCAAACACACTCTGCACATATGCATAGAACATACACATTAAATAAATATGATAAATAAACGGTAAATATGTAACTGCTTCTGGTACCAGAGTATTGAGACAATGGCTCCCCGAGAATCATAATTCCCCCAGGAATTTCATGCTGGGGGAGGGTGAAGTCAAAATGCCTAATAGCCAATTATTGCCCTCCTTTGTGTGTGACCTAACGTCTTTGTGACCATTAGGCTAACACATAACATAGAAACAAAGCTGAGTTTCCGCCATCCCAAAGGCTAAGACAACGTCATTAGGTGGCTCCTGAGGCCAGTAATAGAATCCCTCTGCTTTGCTGTACCCTCCCTTCTGATGTTCCCACCAGCGTACTTCAACTGTGCTTTGATTTACAGCTTTCCTTGTTTCGCTATTATAAAAACTGCCATCAACTGTGCTGACGTTGGACCCTGAAATTTGGGGTAACCTGAATTCATGTTCCAGGGCCATGGTCACTCGTATCTTGCTCCAGAATAAACATTCTCATCCTGGTTGAGAGAAGAGCAGCGTTTTCGGGGCTGGAGAGATGGCTCAGAGGTTAAGAGCACTGCTTGTTCTTCCAAAGGTCCTGAGTTCAATTCCCAGCAACCACATGGTGGCTTACAACCATCTGTAATGAGATCTGGTGCCCTCTTCTGGCCTGCAGGGATATGTGCAGGCAGAACACTGTATACATAATAAATAAATAAATCTTTAAAAAAAAAAAAAGAGCCGCGTTTTCACATTGATGTGGTGAGAAATTCAAAGAGCAACAAAACAAAGGTCATTCTCAATAGATACTTTACTCCTTAAAAATATCCTTAAAAATATACAGAATCGGGGCTAGAGAGCTGGGTCGGAGGTTAATATCACATACTGCTCTTGCAGAGGACCTGAGTTTGGTCCTCACACCAATGAAGTGTAGTTCACAACTACCTGCAACTCCAGATCCAGGGGAGCTGATTGTAGGGATAACGCCCGCGCTACCACCACCCGTTCACCATGTCCGAGCGAGGGGCTGTGGATTAAAAAATAAGGGACAAGAGACAGCGAGTCATTCGCCACGGTTGAATGCCGAGTGCCAGCCGAATGCCGTTTATTGAAAGAGGGAGGAAACCTTAAATACAGGCTTACAGCACAATGGTGGATCCCCGGAGGGCAGAAGTTTGCTACATTTTTTGCATCTAAGCTGTTTACACCAAATGCAGGATACAGGAACAAAGAACCTCCGGTAGAATGTTAGGTGAGAAGGAAACCGGCAGGGAATCTGAATAGGGAGGACCTCTGGTCAAGGTCGGCAAGCAAGGCGGCAGCCACTCACAGTGGGGGGCCAGGGCCCACAGCTGATGCCTTCTTCTGACCTCTATAGGCATCTGCGCTCATGTGCACATAACCATATACAGACATACACGTATGTGTGTGATTAAAAATAAAATAAAAACAAAAAATATAGATGGGAAACCAGGCGTGGTAGCACATGCCTTTAATCCCAGTGCTTGGGAGGCAGAGGCAGGTGGATCTCTGTGAGTTTGAGGCCAGTCTGGTCTACAAAGTGAGTTTCAGGGCTACACAGAGGGACCTTGTCTAGAAAAACCAAAACCAATATATATATAATATTTAAGTTATTACCATTTCCTAGCTGAAATAGAACAGCAGTAAACATGGCTGAACAGATGTCTGTGGAGAGGGTGAGGAAGGCCCTCTCCCTGGAGCCTTCAGAAGACCCTGCTGACACCTCAGTTTGGACTTCCAAGCTTCTGGAACGATGAGAGAACAAATTCCTATAGATTTCTGTTTGTGGTAGTCTGAGAAGCTGAAGCAAGGGCCAAGAAGGGGAAATCCCTGGAGGCCAAGAGGAGTGGACCAGCAGACAGCGATGTAGGAGACAGAATTGTAAACATTTGTGGCCTGTCTTTCTTTCTCCTCACACACTCGTGGAAATTCTTTCACTTCTCAAATTTTCTCGCACAGTCTCCTCCACCCCTTCAGACCAACACTGGCCTCTCCCCAGACTTCCTCCTACAGGTAGCCCATCAGGATAAAAAAGGGGGAATTTTACCGGCAGAGAAGAAAATAATAGAGGCAGAGGTGTGGAAATGAAGACGAAGGGGTTGAGAGTTGTCTTAGTTAGGGTTTCTATCGCTGTGAAGAGACATTATGACCACAGTAACTCTTATTAGGAAAACATTTAATTGGATGGCTTACAGCTCAGAGGTTCAGTCCATTATCATCAGGGTGGGACATGGAGGCATGCAAGCAGACATGGTGCTGGAGAAGGAGCTGAGAATTCTACATCTTTGATCTGCAGGCAACAGGAAGGGGTCTGGGGCACTGGATGTATTTTGAGCATAGGAAACCCCACAGCCCACCCCCACAGAGACACACTTCTTCCAACAAGGTCACACCTACTCCAACAAGGCCACACCTCCTAATAAATGAGCTTATGGAGGCCAATTACATTCAAACTACCACTGGAGTTATGCATGTGTTGGGGAAAGAAGGATGGGGTGTAAGCTGGAGGATGAGAAAAAGGGAGAGGTGTGTAAGCATCTGTGGGTTACTGAGGGGGTAAGAAATGAGGCACAGGACTCTTGGGAGAATTGAGGTATCTCATGAGTTGGGAATAGGCACCTCGTGCTGTTGCTTAGGAGTAGTGTGTCCTTGCTTACAATGTTGCACAGAGTCAGTCCCCTGTTTCTTGGCTTATGTGCAGTCAACATAAAGAAATAGCATTGCCTTTTATTACGGGGCCATATGAATCCCTGCAGGGTAGGTTTCAGGGCGCCTCTAAAATGAACATGGCTGCAGGATTATGGCACATGTCCGTCTTAACTCAACTGATCCTAGTTTTCGGAGGGTAGTTTCAGAAGCAGGAAGCCTGGGAGATGAAGTGACAAGACCATTGAAAACACACGTGACACTGATAAATACGGATGTTGTGCTTTGAATCTGAAATGCCTGCCCCCCAGGTGGTACTATCTGGGGAGGTTCTGGTGTTGGGTCCAGGGTCTCGCCATAATGGGGGACAGACCATTAAAGTCTATTAAACCAGAAGCAAACTTTATTCCAGAAAAATAAAAATTAAAAATTAACAAAACAAAACGCTGCGGGGCACAAAAGCTTATCAGCCAGCTGAGACCACAGCCAGTGTTGGAATTCTCGGACTGTGGCAATGGAGAGGGTACTGGCCCCTTTTATAATGTAGGCACGGGATGCATGCTAGGAGTCATGTAGGACAATCAGGCATGGGGTGCATGTTAAAAGTCACATAGAAACAACTATGAAAAGTTAACTTTGGTCCAGGCAGTTGTTGGCTATAAGGGTTAAGGGGGTTAAAAGTTAACCCCTGGCTGTTGACAGAGGGGCTGGCTGTGAAGCAGAGAGCCATTGTTAGCAGTTAACCTTCAGAGCTGATGATCATCACTTTTCATCTCTTAAGCTTATAATTTTATATTTCTACATTTCTGGACCCTTCCCTGGGCGCTTTGGGAGGTGTGGCTTAGCCAGCAGAAGCAAGACATTATGGGAGAGTCTTTGAAGGTTATCCAAACCACTGGTTCTTGCTTTGCACCCTGCTGCCTGCTCTGCTGTCACGTGACCAGGCTTACCCTAGCCTTGAGCAAATCCCTTCCCGCTGAGACTCAGCCTGACATTTGCTGCAAGTCAATAGCACTTGTCTGTGCCACCCCCAGCCTTGGACATCAGCCTCACCTGGGATGTGGCCTTTTACTGCTGCATTTGGCCAGGTCCTCTCAAAAGCCTCATTATGGTGACAGAAAAGGCAGTGGCTGTTAGGTTCCTGCTCTCACTCTTCCAGGTCTAACGTCTTACGTCATCAGGGGATGCGGGCAACTGCGTATCACCGAGTGGTCACACAATCTCCTCCTTAAAAAGCCGCACACAGACCCCCACTCTCTCTCTCTCTCTGTGCTCCTCTTCCTGTGTTTCCTCTCTCTGTTCCTGCTCTGTTCCCTTCCCCAGGCCTGGGTCTCTCCCCCGCCTTTCCCTCCAATAAAGCTCTAAAAACTAATATTGGGTTCTGCCATGGCCTGTGACTTCTGCCAACCAACCAGCGCCGTTCATCCTTTCAGTGGCAAGCTTTGGCTGGAAGGTGGAGAGTAAGGCTGACTGTAATGCTGCCCTGGGGCTTCCTGGACTGGTCCCCATGGAGCAAGTCTCTGCCTGGTAGCTGTCCCTCCCCAAAGCCCTCGAAGTTCCCCTGACTCATAAGAGCCAGACAGTTCATGCTCTGTCATATCTGCTCTGCTGGAGGCTGCTGAGCACTCAGATCACCAAAATGATTATCATTAATAACTATCTAAGGGACCGATTAACATTCATACCACACTGCATAGTTTAGATGTGGAATTTAATTTCCCCCATAACTAATTTGTAAGTATACAGTTAGCTTTCCCCCTTAGATTTGTAGAAGAGTGAGCATCCAATATTTGATGTCTTACTGTCATTAAAAGGGAACCAGGCCTCAGCCCCTTTTCCCTGATTTCAAGGTCTATCAAAGACCCACAATGAATGAGTAGAAAGTGGTGTCTGCATCCCAGGTGGAACTTACCACATGGTATCACTTTTTGTTTAGAACATGGCTCATCCCTGGAGCAAAGTCTATACGTCAAAACCACCAGCTGCTGCAGCGTCTCCTTCTCTGTTGCTTAGGATACCAGTGACTGGTCTAGTTCTGATTCACTGATGCCCAAGTAGTCCAGGAGGCCAGAGTAAGGACCCAAATGGGGCAGAAACCAGGTGGAGATTCAAGCCAGGAGGCCAGGAGAGCATGGAAATTCCAAAGAGCAAAGCTTAAAGTGCCAGGAGTTCATGGTGAGATACCAAGGAAAGGGGGCCATTGCATGTGGGGGCTGAACAGGCTAAGGTGTGATGGAACACCTGGATGTGACAGCGTAGAAAGATGGGGACTCTGGTTTTGCTGGACAAAAAGCATACGGTATACGGTGATTAGCTGACTGAGCCTGGAGGAGGAGAATGGCCAGCCATGGTCCAGCCTCTGCTCAGGGGTCCAGTAACAAGAGGGAAATAACAATTGGCCCAGAACTGGAAGAACCCCCTCAGGTTAGAAGACACTGTCTTCTTTCCAGGGCCCTCTGAGGTCTCCAACAATGACGGGATGTGCTGACTCACTGGACCTGGTCTCAGGCCAGTCAGACTTCCCCCGCCTCTGCATGGACCTTGCAGGCACCCACATCCTACATTGTCTCTGTCAACTTGAGTGATTCTTGCCATATTCCTGACACTTGCTTCTCAATCATAAGCATCTTTATATAAGAACAAGCCCCTCAGGGTTCCCTTGGCACTGCAAATAAAACCACAGATAAGACAATCAATTTGTGGCCGGGATGATGGGGCAGGGTTGGGTAGCACCCAGACTAATCTCTCCATCCTGAGTGAAGCACACTGGCCAGCAATAACCAAGCAGGATGTTAGAAGCCAGGACACAGGCACCTGGGACTTAGCTCTGGTTGGCATCTTGAGGCCCATAGAAGGTCCCCTCCCCTTGAAAATATTCACAGTGGTCTCAGAGAGACAACACAGGCCCCATCTCAGTAGAACGAGCCTGAACTAGGCTTCCCTGACATCTGGGAATATGTACTTAGTACTCTGAAAGTATCTTGGTGTGTGCAGATAATGCGTTTGTACATATGAATATTTGTATGCATGCAGGCACACATGTATGTGTAGATATACACACACAGACACATTTGTGTGCATGCATGGGAAAACCAGGTCATCCTCATTCTCAGCAAATACCATCATTCCCCTGCCCCACAACCCCGCACTGCAGAAACCTAGTGTGGCAACACATGCCTGAAAGCCCATCACTCAGGAGATCAGAGGTTCAAGGCTAGCCTCACCTGCTTAACAAATTAGAGGTCAGCCAGGACCTAAGACCCTGCCTAAAAAAAAAGATGTGTGTTTCAGAATTATTAAGAGCAGGTTTTAAACATTCTCACTGTAAAGAATGAGCAGAAACTGAGGTGTTGGCTTTGCTAACTGGCTTAATTTTTCAAGCAATGTATACATAGATCTAAATGTTACATTACACTCCACAAATATACAAAGTCATTAAAACGAACTAATTGAGAAGTTAAAAATAGCCAAAAGAGAGGCTAAACGGGGCAATTCCCAGCTAAGCTGAAGTACTCCTCGGAGTAACCCTTACTCCTGCTTAAGTGACCATGTTCCCTGTTCTCTGCTCCCTGTGGGTCCTTGGAGCCCCCCTCCAAGATGGAACTGCAGAGCCAGGGGGTGGATCCCAGCCAGGCCTGATGGACATCCATTCAAGGCCAGCTCCTTCCTTCTAAAAGGAAGACGTAACTTCTCGGGGCTGTTTCCAGGGTATTCAGGCTACACTCAAGACAAATGCTGGAGTCATATGACTGTTTATGATATTATTAATAAGGAGCACCATTGGGTATCTACTTCCCAGGTCTGCTGCCTAAGCTTTCCCTGATGGATGCCCGAAGCCACACAATGCCCTTCGGGTCCAGGTCCTGCTTCCTGTCTATCCCCCCATGAGGGTCTTTCAAGCTCCATGCAGCAGTGTTTCCAACTCCCTCAGGGATTACTGCCTCCTTACGTGGTGTGTCCATGGCAGTATCTGTGCAGCCATGACAGTGGGTTTGAAAACATTCGAGGATTTCCATACTTGAACATGGTCTGTGACAGTGAAATTTCCCACTGCTGTGAGTGAAGCAGGGTTGGAGGGCAGAGTCATTTTTTCATTATTATGACAACAACTTGGCTCACATTTTGAGGGTGCAGTCAAAGACATGGGATCAGGGACATGGGGCAGCTGGTCATGTTGCTTCCAGAGGCAGGAAACAGAGAGAGATGGACGCTGATGCTCTCAGCTCAGTTTCTTCTTTTCGTTCAGTCCAGGACTCCAGCCCATGAGATGATGCCACCCATATTGAGGGTGGGTCATCCTACGTCAATCAACCTTATCTCATTCCCTCATAGGCATGCCCAAAGGTTTGTTTCCTTGGATTTTAGTCCCATCAAACAATCAAGCTTAACTGTCATAGAGGCTAAGCTATTCCTGCTCTATTTGACATTGTGTATATCCCTGTGGTAGTCTGTGAGAGAGGATACCCCAAGTATGATGTCTTGTGTAGAATGAGGAGGAGGGGGAGGGGGAGGGGGAGGGGGAGAGGGAGCGGGAAGAAGGAGAGGAAGTTGCAGTATCAGAGGGTAGAAGTCCTGGGCAGAGTGCAGTCATGTAAGAGAGACACAGCCACCATCTGTGAATCACTCTTCTCTCAACATGTCCTAGAAAGGAGAAAATGGTGGAGGGGGTGAACTCTCAGGCGACAGGACAGAAGCACGGACAGCTTTGGACACTGAGCGTTATCTTCTATGCGTTTATTGAGTGCCTGCTGTGGGCCCCAGAATGCTTTGGTGCTGGGGAGATGTTGGCGGGTGTCTCAGTTATCTTCTCCACTGCTCTGATCAAACACTGACCGAAGGCGACTGGAGGGAGGAAGGGGTTTATTTGGTTTATTGGTCCACCAGCAAGGGGAGCCAAGGCAGAGATCAGAAGGCAGGAACTGAAGCAGAGACCGTGGAGGAGTGCTGCTTACGGCCTCGCTCTCTCTGGCTTGCTCAGTTGCCTTTCTCACACAGCTGAGGCCCATGTCTCAGGTGCACTGCTCACAGTAGGCTGGGTCCTCCTACATCACTTAACAATCCAGAAAATGCCAGACCCCCCCCCCAACCCCCACATGCCCACAAGTTGACAGCCAAGAATAACTGTCGCAGTGAGCAGGGACTCTGTCCCCCCAGTGAGTTTCTGCCCTTGGAGGGTGCCACACAATAAGCAAGGAGACCTGCAGAAAACGATGTCCCCAAGACTGACATTCAGTACTAAGGATGTGGTGCCCAGGCTGGTTAAAGAGGGAAGGGGGAAGGCTCACACAGGGCATGAGTAGCTTGTCCAGTGACAGTTCCACGAGCAATGGGCAGAAGTCGGGTGAGGAAGTGCTAAAGACGTCAGGGAACAGCAAGGAGCAGATGAGGGTCCCCTGAGTCACTGCGGACCAACAGAGCGTATATGACGTCATCTGGATGGGTAGGGTGTGCTGGACCAGGTAGAGGACTTCGTGTGACATGCTGTCTGCTTTTCTTGCAGTCAGGAAGATGATAATCCACTTTGTGAAACGCCATTGTGCTGAGCCTTTCAACTAAGCAGCAGCCAATCCTGGCTTTCGCTAGAATCTCCCCCATTCCCTGACTCTCCATGCCCTGAGAGGAGAGCTCCTGTAACCCACAGTAATACCTACACGCATTGATCTGAACACAGTGCCAGTAAGTGGCCATCACACACACACACACACACACACACACACACACACACACACACACACACACTGCAGTTAAGAGAATGAACGCATAAACAACGGCCTCCACATTGCCTGGCTGTTCCGTAGAATCTGAGTTTCTAGGTATGGCGTTTTTCTTTGAAATGAAGCGTCAAAATAAACAAAGACAGCTCCTCAAGGATTCCTTATGTGGAAGCAGGATGCTCAGATCCACAGAGACAAGGAAGAGTTTCAGCTGGCTGGGAGACCTGCCTCCTGGTGGCCAGAAGAGGAAAAACAAGTGAGCCAGGCTCTGAAGCTCACAGCCCGCCACTGCCATCGCTCTGGTCTTCCGTCCCAGCAGGGTGTGCTCATAGATGTGGAAGCATTTAACACGTGGCTAGTGAAAACAAATGACCCCGCAACCCACGGTATTCACTGATTTAGGATTACTGTTCTCTTACTTCACACACACAAACACACACACACACACACACACACACACACACACACACACGCCTGAGCACACTTGGAGAGAAGGAACTGAGGTGCAATCATGACCAGAACCCGGGATTAGACTGCTAACCTCACATCTCAACAGATCTGGCCACACTGGAGCGGAGGGATTGCCCCTCACTACTGGGCCAGAAAACCGCTCCTGGGGTGATCCGATATCCCTCCAGTGAGCAGAAATTGTCAGAGTGCTTCAGTGGGAGGGAATGAAGACATTTTGAAAGATGGTGAGAAAATATATCTTTAAAATTGTTTATACTTACTAATTTTTAATACAATGTTTTTATTAATTCTTTGAGAATTTCGTACAAGCTTGCACTGTATTTTGATCATATTCACCCCCACTCCTTCGGCTAAGTCCTTCCAGATCTACCTCCAGCCCCCAGCCCTTCCCAACCTTGTGTCTTTTTTTTTTTTAATAACCAGTCCAAGATATTTTGACCATATACTCCTAGGTGTAGGATCATCCCTGGAACACAGTCAACCAATCAGAGCCCTATACCCAGAAAACTGACATCTCCTCCCCAGGTTATCAACTGTCAATAGCCCCTCATCTAGGGACCAGGGCTGGTGAGTCCCTCCCCTCGCCACGCCGGAATGTTGACCTGCTTGATCTTGTGCGGGCAGTCCTAGCTGCAGTGAGTTTGAGAAGGAGTGGTCCTGTCATGTCCAGAAAATACTGTTTTGCACTGGTTCCTCCCCTACCTCTGACTCTTACGCAATCTCTCCCCCATCTTTACAGATGTTCTGTGAGTCTTGAGGTTAAGAAGTATGATATGGGTGTCTCACTTGTCACCGAGCACTCTGTGGACACCTAGTCTCTTCGAGTTAACCGATTGTAAGTTTCTGTGCTGGCCACCGTCCACTGCCCAGAGGAGCTTCTGTGATGAGGACGGAGAGCTGTACTAATCCATGAGCACAGAGCTGTGCAGTTAGAGGACTGTTTGACACAAAGTCCGTGTGGCAGAACAGTAGTAGTAGCTTCATCCTGAGGGCCTATGAGTTCTCTAGATAAAATACGTTTTCCCCACCACCCCAATAAAATACATTTTAAGTCACAATATTTAAGGACTTTTCTGGCTCGTGTGCCCTGATTTTCAGCAGGTGTCTTTAATGAAGCTCAGTGCAGATTCCAGCTAGTTCATCTCACTGGTCCAAGTACGATTCTTTTCTGATTTTTATTTAACTATTTTGTGTGTGCATGTTTGTGTGCAGGGTGAGCACGCATTCATCAGCAACTGCGTGACACATGGTGGTCAGAGGAGAACCTTGGGTATTGGTCCCCCCACACCATCCGTTTTGTTTCTTTGTAGAAAGGGTTTCCCCCGGCCTGGAACTTGCCTACAAGGTTAGATCGGCCATCTAGGAAGCCCCACTTGTCTCCGCTTTTATTCAGCACCGGGTTACAAGTGTATGCCACAATGTCTGGCTTTTCAAATGTGGGTTCTGGAGGTCAAATTCAGGGCTTCCGTTCTTCCAAGACAGGGAGTCTGCTGGCTGAGCCGTCTCCCCAGCCATAATACTTTCCCAATAAATCTATCTGTGTCTCTGTCCTCGCCTGACTTTTAGGGGCCTCCTTCAACTTTGTCTCTTGTTTCTACCGCTGCATGGCACTGTGTATTCCAGCTAGATGGTTCAGGAGCTTCTCGAAAATTTTCCTGTCTGCCCCTATCTTCACAGGAATTCCAGGTTACAGATTCTTGCCACTGCTGTGTCGAGCTTTTTACGTGGATCCTGAGATGAAACAGCCCTGCACAGCATTAGAAACAAACAAAACGCAATCTCAGTGTCACACAAAGGAACACAGAAACAAAGCAAAAATACCTTGGCCGAGCAATTCTTTTTTGTAAAGAGGGCTCACCATGACCCAAGCCAGCCAGCAAGCACTCTGGGCCAAGAAGGCTTCAGTCTTTTATCCCTTATGTAGGACATGACTACATCTCATCCCATTGGCGGGAACTGACCTGGCTAATCAGCATAAATGCTCAAAGGAATGTACCCCCACCCCCCCCCCGTCCCGTAGGAGAGAAACATTTTAAATAAACCAACCTAATATTGCATCTCCTCACACATGACCGACACAGAGACACAGAGCGTCTTAACCTAAACTGACAGTTTTTGGGGCTAACTGGGTTTCTGTCATGTTTTTCAAAGTGTCAAATAGAAACACACTTTCCCAAGCCACTCCCAAAGCAGGATTTCCATGTCAATTTAACCAGATTTAAAACCCATTAACGTTAAAAACCTGTAATCTTTGCGAAGAGATTCTTTCCGTATCTTTGGGTTTAAAACACAGTCGATGAAGTGTGAATTCTAATTCAGCCCTCAACTTTCATATATCTGAACAAATCACATAAATGACGTGTATTTTAACAGGACTATGAAGCTTAACTAAATCACACGAGAGTGTAAGAAATCCATGTTGGAAGACAAGAGTAATAACCTTGCAAAGATAAGTGTCGTTAGCATGGAAAGGGCAGGGGAAATTAATGGAGTTTTAAGGTCAAAGATACATTGAGGGGTGTAAAACCGTCAAATCTCCCCTTGTGGGACTCTTCTAATGAATCCCGTGACCATGACATTCTCTAAGGTGTTGTCGTGCTCTCCAGAATGTCAAAATGGGCAGCCGGTGGACGACAGTGTCCATCTCTGGGGAATGCAAACTAAGAAAGCCCCCAGACAGGGCTGCTTACATTGTGCTGCTGCTCCATTCTGCCACTAGAGGGTGCACGCGGCACACAGCATAAGTGTAGCCAAGGCTGGAGGAGAAAGGAGGAAGAGGCAGAGATTGCCAGGGTCTTACACACAATAAGCCCTGCGGTGACTGTGAGAGGCGATTTGAAATGCACAGTGCTCACACCATACAGTCTAGAGCACAATCAGCTGAGCACACTTCCCATACACGGCGTCACCTTGCATGCTGGACAGACTTCTTGTGTGCATAATCAACCCTTTCCCATGAAGTTTCTGTGGGTGTCTGCTTTACACAAAAAGTCAGTGGGGGAGGGGGGAGGAAGTAACTTGTGAATCTAAAAACCAAAGGAAGCTGACCTCAGTTGTACGTACCTATAACCTCAGCACTTGTAGGCTGAGGCAGAAGGATCGCTTGAGTCCAGGAGTTCACAATCCACTGAGCAGCACAGTGGGACTTCCAACTAAAATAACAATCACTTAAAATAAAGAAGAAAAACTTTTTTTAAGGAAACAAGCTCCCCAGATCCCAAAGGACACACCTTTTCCAGGGTCCAGGAAGGAGTGGGGCTCGGGCAGGATACCCTTTGATTCTTACAGTTTTATGACCTCCCTACAAAAACAATACCCTTCCTTTGAAGTCAGTGTTCTGACATTCTATCTGTTTCTGATAAGTTGTCCTCTGTTTCCCACTGAAGATCAGCCATGACATCACAGAAGGAAGACAGAAGGAAAGACCCCCCCAACTGAGATAACCAGTGACCCCAATAAAGTGGAAGGGAAGTCAGCTGAGCTGACAGACTAACAGAGAACAGCCATGAATCCTGCGCTGTCCTTGACACAGAGGCTTCAGTCCCCTTCCGTAAAAGAACACCACTTTTGACCAATAAACAAAAAGTGATTTTCTGTTTATCTTCCGGCTCTCCCTTTGTTTAACAAAGATCATGGTGTGAAAGTAGGGGCATAGTCCTTCCTCGGGCAGGTTGGAGTTAAAAGCTACTGTTAATTTCTTATCTTTAATTTTGATTGTTAAATGTAGAGATAAACTCAGTTTTATAAAGCTACGTATAAGAGAGAGTTGAGTAAGAACAGAATGCCTCTGCTTTTAAATACGAGTGAGAGCTAAAATATATGTAAGTGTGTGAGTGACTTGAAAAGACAGGGAGGGCTGTGGCTCCCAGGATAAGATGTGGGGAGCTAGAGCTTGGGTGTCTTCCTCAGTCACGATCAACCTTGTTTTTTGGGAATCTCTCACTGAGCCTGGAGTTCAGCATGCTAAGATGCCCCAGGATGCCCCTGTCCCCAGCTCCCCGGCACTGAGATTATAGGCCCATACCGTGACACTTGGCTTTCATGTGGGTGCCCCAGGACGCCTCTGTCCCCAGCTCACTGGGATTACAGGCCTGTACCGTGACACTTGGCTTTCATGTGGGTGCCCCAGGATGCCTCTGTCCCCAGCTCACTGGGATTACAGGCCCGTACCGTGACACTTGGCTTTCATGTGGGTGCCCAAGATCGAACTCAGGTTCTCATATTTGTGCAGGAAGCACTTTACCAACTGAGTCACTTCCCCAAAGACCTGATGACCTTCTTGGCATGAGCCAGCCACCTACCTGTGCCACAGAACCTTAGACTCAGCCCCCAGCCCCCCACTGCCCCAGTAACCCTGTTTCCTCCAGCCTCTCCATTTATTCATTCAACACATATACGCAGTGGGTTAAACTTCACCCGGTCTCCCTCAGCGTTCTTGCCTCTCACTGGGCATGCTCATGGCCCACCCCACCCCACCCCCATGATTAAGGGATCCTCCTGTAAAAGCCTCAGAAACGCAGTCACAAATGCTCCCCCCCACCTCGGTGGCAAAGCTCCTCACCTCCCTGGCAAGGGACACACACGTTGACACACTTGCCTCGCTCTTACCCTTCCTCATCAACCCAGCACAAATGTCATTGGAACAAATCCCCACCCCTACTTTCCATCCTGTAAAGCAGCCCCCATCCCATGCTTGCAGAGTCCTACCCACTTCCTTACAGGGAGCCCTGTGGATTGGGACTCTGTGGGCCAGGCGTGTATAGTTTATAATAGTGTGTAGTTTGTGACGGCAGGAGTGTGTAATTGTTTACGGCCTGTGTGGTGGTTTGAATGAAAATGGCCCCCATAGGCTCACAGGGAGTGGCACTATTAGGAGGTGTGGCAGTCAGGAAAACTCTAGCTACAAATGGCGTCCAACGTGGTGGCAAGAGTTTCCACCTAAAAACTGAGAGAAAAGATTCTAAAACGGAGCTAAAAACAGTTCCTAATTGTCTCTCTCAAATGAGCGGCAGCTGCCGGTTTGAGCTACTGGCGGGTTCCTAGTGTGCGTGCTTGACCTGCAGTATGGCGGGAATGAGGCCTCTGCAAGTGGCACATTAAGCTGCGTGGTGGATTTAGCCTTTGCTAGTACAAAACAAAACAAAACAAAACAAAAAAGAGGTTTCTGGGCTACACGCTGCTTTGATAGAAGCATAGACCCACTATTTCTGAGAGTTGATGGCTCCCAGAGCTGGCGGAAAACGTATCACCGCCATGTTGGGAAGCTGAAGTGGGCGGAGCCAGCAGCCACAGCGCCAGCGCCGTTTCAGGCTTAGAAGGCTGCAGTTTAAAGCAATAGGCTCAAGCTAATATAAAAAAATAAGCCACGTAAAGATGGCTACCACACAGAGAATCTGGATCATGTTCTCTTTGATATTCATAACTGAAGAAAAACATTTGATTACAAAAGCTGTTGAGTTATGCCAAAATGTATATTTTAAAAGTACCTTGACTTCAAAATTTGGATGTAAGGATATGTTGCTTTGGAAAGGAGGCTCTGCTTTTGTTTCCACAGAAAGTCAGAGGCTATGGATTTGTTCCAGATTAAGATACATCAGGTTTGACCAGCCAAGATCCCCTGAAAGGTCTCCGATGATACCATGGCCCAGATGATCCAACATCCAGAACCGTTTCAAGGCAACTGGCTCAGACGATACACCCTCATGGACTACTCCATAATCCTAAAATATTCTTTGTGTCCCCAGAAGATACAGCGCCCCCCTCCAGCAGGAAGTAGTAAGAGAAGCTACGCCCAAATTCCCAAATATACCAAGCTGACTTTAGAGATGTGTAAAGGTTAAAACCTTCCTTTTTAAGAAAAGAAAAGGGGAAGTGCTGTGGGATGGTCTGTATGTCAAATGTGTTGCTGATTGGTCAATGAATAAATCACTGATTGGTCAGTGGCCAGGCAGGAAGTATAGGTGGGACTAACAGAGAGGAGAATTGAGAGAACAGGAAGCTGGGTGAGAGAGACACTGCCAGCCGCCATGATGAGAAACAGCATGTAAAGATGCCGGTAAGCCATGAGCCATGTGGCAAGGTATAGATTAATGGAAATGGATTAATTTAAGCTGTAAGAACAGTTAGCAAGAAGCCTGCCACGGCCATACAGTTTGTAACCAATATAAGTCTCTGTGTTTACTTGGTCGGGTTTGAGTGGCTGTGGGACTGGCGGGTGTCAGAGATTTGTCCTGACTGTGGGCCAGTCAGGAAAACTCGAGCTACATGTGGCCTTGTTGGAGGAAGTATGTCATTGGGGGGTGGGCTTTAAGGTTTTGGATGCTCAAGCCAGACCCAGAGTCATCTGTTTGTCCTGCTGCCTGCCCATCCAGATATAGGACTCTCAGCTCCTACTCCAGCACCATGCCTGCCTGCATTCCACCAGGCTTCCTACCATGCTGATAATGGACTAAACCTCTGAACAGTAAGCCAGCCCTAAATAAATGTTTTCTTTATAAGAGTTGCCGTGGTCATGGTGTCTCTTCACAATAATGGAAACCCCCACTCAGGCCGCCTGCTTTGAGGCAGGAGTATGTACATTGCTCGGTGAAACACCTGTGCCACCCGAGGTGCCAGGTACAGAGTGGGCATCTTCTGCTGTCCGTAGAATGAACAACTGAAGAGTCCAAACGGAGGTGACTATCCAAGCTGCATTTCTGAACAGGTCACTCCCAACAGACCTCAGATGACACTGACACTGTTTTAAATTGAATAAACTGGAGCCAAGTGGCTGCATCCTCCACGCTCTCCTCCAGGAACTCAGAAGTGGTTCACTGGTTTGTCCTCTGATGTGTCCTCAGAGCCCTGATGATCCCGTGCTACAGTTGCTGTGTATCTATCGACATTAGGCTACTATGTGGCCAGGAGGCTGGGACCCCACATGTTCAGGGCCAGGGAGCTGTGTGCTCTGAGACAGTGCTGGTGGCCTAGCAGGTAGGAGTCACTGCATAAACAGGAGGGAAGGGGCCTCAGTACCTGGGGTTCTAGCCTGGCCAGCACCAGGCATGACAGCATGCTAGGGCTCCACCATGAGGCTGAGCTAGACACCCATCACCTGAACAGTGGCGCATCTCCCTCCTGGTCTGACCAACACAGACAGAAGGGGAGGAGGCCGAGGGGAGGACGCAGAGCCATCTCGGGTGTCCCACTGTTGTGCCTGTGACAGCGACACTGTAGATGGAGGGAACAGTGGAAATGGCCTGACTGCCGACACGTCCAGCTGTTGAGTTGGCCTCTGAGTAGCAGAGGTCCTGGGAAATGGAGAAAGGGATGGCAGCCTCAATCAACCCTGTCCAGCCCACCTGGGATGTGCCCATCTCTCACTAGGTAGGGAACTCTGTGCCAGCCAAAGTGAGTGAACAGACAGGTGGACAGCGGCCCAGTTGGGGGGCAGGAGATGGATTCCTATAAACAGGCCTTGTTTGAGTCTTTTTAGACTCAGCCTCTGATTTGTCTGGCTGAGCCTTTCTGCACAGAACACAAAAGCTTGAGATGCCTCATAAAAGCAGTAGGGGGCAGGGATCGTGGTTCAGACAGTAAAGGTGCCTGCTACCAGGCCTAATGATCTGAGACCTGTCCCGCATGGTGTAGCACAAATTCTAATTGGTCTTAATAAAAACCTGGAGCCAGATTTAGGGCCAAATGCTGAAAGATCAGAGAAACAAAGGAACAAGCCACAGCCAACTCTCACCTCACCAGTTCCTCAGCCAGAAAGACTGAGCTCCAGTCTCCTTCTGCCTTATATTCCATTCTCTGCCCAGCCATATCACTTCCTGTCTCAGCCTCCCTAGTGCCAGGATTAAAGGCGTGTGCCACCACTGCCTGGCCTCTCTGGCTAACTAGTGGCTGACTTTGCCCTCTGATCTTCAGGCAAGCTTTATTTGTTAGAGCATACACAAAGTATCACCACAGCATGGGTAGCAGGACAGAATCAACCCAGATAAATTGCCCCCTGATATTCATATGTATTTTCTCTGTCTGTCTGTCTGTCTCTGTCTCTCTCTCTCTTTTTGCACACACACACACACACACACACACACACACACACACACACACACACACTCATGCACAAGCACATTACCAGTAGTTTTTCCTCTGTGCTGACAGGAACATTCTGCCTCACAGCTGGACATCCTCTGGATTCCACTGATGGTGGATACTCACTTATTTCCAGTTTTGGGGTTTCACAGAGAAGTCTGGGTGAAGGCTAAATTGCAGGCCTTGGTACAGACATGTGCTGTATTACTCTTGGGTAAGTACCTAGAGTGGAATGATTGGGTCTGACGGTATCCGTTTGCTCTTTAAAGAAATGGCCCAGGACTGAGGAGATGGTCAGTGCATCCATCAAGTCTTGCTGTGCAAGCATGAGGAGCGGAAGTTGGGTCTCCAGAACCCAAGAGTCAGGCAGGTGTGGTGAGCATCTGTCATTGGGGGACAGAGACAGGGCTCCCCAGGTGAGCTGACTAGCTAGACTAGGCAGAATAGTGTGCTCTGGATTCAGTGAATGACCGTGCTTCAGTGAATGAAATGGAGAGTGATCCAGGAAGAAATCCAATATCGACTCCAGGCCTCCACATGCACACACACACATACACACACACACACACACACACACACACACACACACACACACACACACACACATTCACAACACACACATGTAAATACACACATGCACACCACACATACATATGCCAATAAGGAAGAAATGGGCAAATTGCTTCCAATATGCCTGTGCCATTTTCCCATCCCCTCCAGCAGTGTGAATAGCTTGCTGTATCTCCACACCCCCGACAATACTTTTTAATCACAGCCATCCTGGTGGGAGGTATTCTGTCTGATCGGCTTTGTCCGGCAATACCCAGGAGTCATGCTCCTACCGCTGCCTCTCCAGCCTTGGTGTAGTGGTTTGAAAGACAAATATCCTCCATAGGTTCAGGTGTTTGAAGACTTGGTCTGCAGCTGGTGTGGTGCTGTCTGGGGAGGTTTAGGAAGTGCAGCCTTGCCCGAGGAAGTTCATCACTGGGGATGGGCTTTGAGAGTTCAAAGCCTCGTATAACTTCCAGTTCACTCTCTATACTTCATGATATGTGTTCAATATGTGAGTTCTCAGCTCTCAGCTTCCTGCTCCAGCCTCCATGTCTGCTGCTCTTATCCCGCTGGAATCATAAGCCCAAATAAACTCTTTCTTCTACAAGTTGCTTTGCTCATGGCGTTTTATCGCAGTTACAGAAGAGTACCTCATATGCTCTGTCCCCCAGAATCTTCATGTAAGTTCCTGGCCACCTCAAAGGGTTTTCAGGTGGTGAATCAGTGGTTCATTCCCCGTCCTCTCCCAGGTGTGCTCGCATTTTAGTAGCAGCTTTCTGGAGAGAGAACCTGTTTGTAGTCGAACTTTCTTTGGATTGCCAGCTCCCAAATAATGACACGGAGACTTCTTATCAATTATGAAAACTTGGCCTTAGTTTAGGCCTGTTCCCAAATAGCTTTAAAACTTAAATTAACCTGCTTATATTAATCTACACTCAGCCATGTGGCTTGTTAGCTCTCTTCCATATTGTAAGTCTGACTTGCTCCATGTCTCACTGGTGAATTCCCTGAACCAATCAGATTCCTTCCCAGAGTTCCTGTCTCTGCCTGGAAGTCCCGCCTATCCTCTCCTGCCTAGCTACTGGCCATTCAGCTCTTTATTAAACCAATCAGAAGATGCCTTAGGCAGGCAAGGAAGGACAGAGATGCATCTTTACACAGTGTGGTCCAATATCCTGCAACACCTGTTTCCCTGGCTTTTATCTGATTGAAGCAAGGCACCCACAGCTGCCCGAGGTGACAGAGTCCACAAGAGGAGTGGATGAGTCTCTGCAGTGCTGATAGCAATGAGGCCCAGGACACCAGGACACAAACACTTGTTTCCTTGTGGCTATTTCTGCTCCTGACCAAAGGCACTCATTCAAGGAAACAGAGGCCATGTCATTCCTGGTTGTACTTTACTGCAGTGACAGATAGTGACAGCCCTGTCCTCCAGCCCAGGGCCAGCAGGAGGGTTAATTCCTGAAGCAGGGGCCTGACACGGAGGCACCTGCAAGAGGGATGTTGCTGCCTGAAAAGGGAGAGCTGAGGATGCGTGAGGAGAGTCTTGAGGGAAAGGCAGATTTCCCAGGAAGGGAGCGGGATGGGCAGCAGGATATTCCTGTGCACAAGGCCCAGCCGGGGCCAGCATGAGTATAAAGGTGCCCAAACTCTGAGGGTCCTTTAGAGTTTGGGGGAGACGACAAATGATTCCGGGGACCCCAGGAAACATGTTCATGTTACTTCCTTATAGGCCAAAGAGACATTTTTTTTTTTTTTTTTGAGAGTTCTGGTCATAGTTATAGACATAGGCATGGCAACAGCCTGGAGGAGGGGATAGAAGCAGGGAATGAGTTTCCGGCTGCACAGACTACCAGCTGATAGTGTTCAGAGCACCAGATGGCTGCAGGTTGCCATAGTGGAGAGAGGTACAGGCCCAGAGGGAGGGAAGAGAGCTGGTCAAGTTCCAAGGAAGAGATGATTAGGTCTTGGTGAGTGATCCCACGAGAAGGCCCGTGGATGACTGAGCACTCACCAAAGTGTGTGACAGGAAGAGCTCAGGCGGGGGGGGGGGGGGGGGGGGGGGGGGGGGGGGGGGAATTGTGCAGATCGGTCAACAAGCCTGGGCTTGGGGAGTGAAGGTTGGAAAGTTTGGTGCAGGGGATGGGTGGAGGGAGGGACTGAGGGGGTGGGGACGGGACCCTTTAGTGTGAAAACTGCAGCCCAGGAGGGCAGAGGGACGGTGGGGGATTTCAGGGTGAGTGGGCGTCATGATGTCCTGAGTGATAATGACACTGTCAGGGAGTGGCCAGCAAAGCCACCCCAGGTGCCAGGGAAGCTACACAGTTACCTCTGGAGATCCTGTGCGGGTTTGCTCCCTATGGTACCCCAGTCTATGGATGCTCAAGTTCCTTACACAAGGGTGCAGCGATTGCTCATATCAGATCTATAACATCTTCTATACTTCATTAAGTCATCACCTGAGTTCCCACCCTGCTCATGCTCAACATGACACCAATGCTGCTTTTCTGGCCAAGATAGCCAACTGGCTGGCTAGCACAATAAAGGAGAGGGGAGACTCTGGAGGGAAATGTAAGTTCTTGATGGTTGATACACATGTTATAGTTTATAAAAAAACTGCCCCCCTTTTCCTTTACAAAAGATTTTTAACTTGTTCTGGTGAATTTGATTAAATTTAGACTGTGGCTTTGGGAAAACTCGTGGCACAGACCTTCCTGGGACCCTTCCGATTAACCTCCTGCTGGAAGGTCCCCCAAACAGACCCACTTCTCCCCAGTCACCACTCCTTGCTGTAATGCACGGACCCGGCTGTGATTTGCCCTTGCTTTTGGTGATACCATGCTCTAGCCTGTAATCACACCCATTTTGCACATGGCGACGGATATCCATTAAGTCCTTGTCTCATATGCTCTGCCAGCACACACACAAAGCAGACGTGAGGGCCTGTGTCCTCTATCACTGGTTTACAGGAACAGCAAATTACAGTTGTTAGAATATCCACAGGGGGGCCCTCCTGACATTCTAAATGCAGACCGGCTCGAAGTAATTGGGGGGCAGAGAGGAAGCGAACTGAACTTGTGTAAACAACATCTCAATAGTCTGGAGAATCTGTGGGTGCTGCATCTGATCGGGTTAGCATTGGCTCCATGAGGCCATCCGCACCCATGGGAGGGGGTCGGCACAGAAAGACTGAATGCTTTTTTTCAAGTCTGTAGTCTAGAAGAGAATGGGGTGGTTTTAACACAAAAACCTGGGCCAGCATCCTGTTTTTGAATATTTTATTTTATTATGTAAATTAAAAAAATTAAATATGATTACATAATTTCTCCCTCCTTCTCCTGTTACCTCCACCCCCCAATTCTGCCCTCTCAAATTCATGGCCCTTTTCTTGAATTATTACTGTTTCTTCTTTTCTTTTTCCTTTTTTTTTTTTGTTTTTCAAGACAGGGTTTCTTTGTGTAGCCATGGCTGCCCTGGAACTAGCTCTGTAGACCAGGCTGGCCTTGAACTCACAGAGATCCATCTACCTCTGCCTCCCAAGCACTGGGATTAAAGGCATGCACCACCACTGCCTGGCTTTATTACTGTTTTTTATAATGTATAAGTGGATAAATGTATAAATACACCCTGCCGAGTCCATCCCATGTAGGTTGCGTGTATATGATTTCAGGGCTGTCCACTTTGTACTAGATAACCAATTAGGGAGTTCATCCCCAAGTCAGGCCTCTCCCTCATGGGGTATGACTTGTAGTGCTTTACCTCAGGGTGGGGCCCTATGAGGTGCCCCCTTCCAGGCTGGCATGTCTGTTGATGTGGTGCTTGCTCACGGCTGTTTGGGCAGCCATACTGTCAAGGTATCAAGGGTGTAGCTTCCCTGCTATTTCTAGGAGACATAGTCTCCCAGTAGAGTTATTGGTCTTCTGATTCTTACAGTATTTCTAACCCCACCCGCTCCCTGCCCCTTCTACAATGTCCCCTAAGGCTCACTCAGTACAGGAGTTGGGGTGTGGATGTATTCGTTATCTCTGGGTACCTCACAACTGATTAGTTCTCTGCATTTTGACCAGTTGTGGCTTTAGGCAGTGGTCTCCATTGCTGTGAGGAGAAGCTTCTTGAGGGAGGGCGAGCACTACCCTTATCTGTGGGTATAAGGATAAGCACTTAGGAATTATACTGGTTTCATGTCCTACTCCTTAATTCTGCTTAGACTTTAACTTAAGCTACCTAACAACAGCCCAAACCATCTGAAACCTCTCTCTCCCTCTCTCTTTCTCCCTCTGCCTACCCCGCTCCCGCCCCCCCCCCCCCCCATGGCTGTTAATAGCAAACACCACTATTATATCTCAAGGGCTTCACCAATGACGGGATGTCAGAGTCCTAGGAACAACAATGAAAACCCACAGACGCACTGAGCATGCTCCCAGCGGCTTCTCGCGGGTCCTCCTTTGTTTTCAGAGGACATGGCTCGCACAGGGCCAAGCAAGCACAGGAGGGATCAACCTTCACAGGTTAGGGGAATGCTGAGGAGATGAGTTAGTGGTCAAGTGCTTTCCTTGGAGTTCAGTCCTGGAGCTCAGACAGAAGTCAGGGTGGTGGTCTGTGTTTGTCAGCCCAGTACTGGGGAGGCAGAGGCAGGAGGACCCCTGGGGCTCACTGGCCAGCAAGCCTAGCCTACTGTGAGTTCCAGGCCGTGAGAAACCCTGTCTTACAGGCATGATGAATGGTGCCTGAGGAATGACATTCAAGGCTGACTTCTGACCTTTGTATGACTGTCAAACAGCTTCCTGCGTGTATACACACACACACACACACACACACACATACACACACGTGCGCAGGAGAGGGTGGGGCGAGTCCTTGCAAGACAAATTAGAAAGTAGATTATACCCTTGATTACAACTGGAATGCTTAGCCACGTGTGGTGGTGCACACCTTTAATCCCAGCACTTGAGAGGCAGAGACAGGGAGATCTCTGTGAGTCGGAGTCCAACCCGGTCTACACAGCAAGTTCCAGGACAGCCAGAGCTACAAAATATAGAAAAACCACCCTAACAATTGAAATGTTAATTTAAAAAAAATCACATCCTACTTCCCATAGTTACTCAAAGATACCAACACAAATACATACCAAACAGAACCTAAGATCAGAGGAAGGAGCGGCCATGCCCTGTCATGCCTTGTCATGCCCTGTCATGCCTGGCAGGAAAGTCCATTCACACAGGGAATCTTCTAGGACCTTAACGAACACTTCTGGGCTTGTCAGGAATGCAGGCTCCAGACACCCCCCAGATCTGCTGGCCTAGAACCCCCTCTGGAATGTCACCTTCGGTTCCTATCTTTGGGTCTCCTGAGTCCCAACAGAGACTATTGCTAGGCAAAGTTGTGGTGATTTGGTTACCGTTCACAGAACCTGGCAAGTATCCTTCAGGGCCGTCAAGAGTAAGGCTCTCCAAAGAACTCTTTATAAAGTATCCATTTTGGTTTTCTCCTAGGGGCCCTTTAAGATATGGCTGAAGCAGGAGAGTAATCTAGCAGCTTCCCCCAAGTTCACACTTGAGTGATGTGGTGACTGACAGACATCAACTTCCCACTGCTTCTTGGGGACCTCCAAATCCAGCTGAAGAGAGGTGACCTTTTGAAGACAGCCACTTGGTCTGGAGTAAAATTATCCAGATGCCACTAAGCCTGTGAGCCAGAGGTGTGGATCACTTCTGCTGCAGGAGCTGGCCCGAGGCAGGCAGTAGTTAACACCCAACCACGTGTTCCTAGGTCACATCTGTCCTCCTCCGGAGCTTTGTCTTGTCCCCTTTTCCTAAGCCCCCGTGAGAGACAGTAGCAATTAAAAAAAAAAAAAAACCCAACTTATTTATTTAGGTTTTTTTGAGACAAAAAAACTGTGTAACCCTGACTGGCTGTCCTGGAACTCACTCTGTATACTAGGCTGGCCTTGAACTCACAGAGATCCACCTGCCTCTGCCTCCTGAGTGCTGAGATTAAAGGCATGCACCACCAGCACCCAGCTGAAAAAAAATTTTTTTTCTGGCCAGAGATCATAGTAATTTATCTGTTTCTCAATCCAGCCTGTTTTAAAATCAGCTTTCCCTGATATTCTCATGGTTGCAATTTGTGGGCAGAGATTTGACACCAAACACAAAGAGCCAGCATGTTCCCTAGTGATGAACTTATATATCAGGAAAAAAAAAACCCAAAAAATCCTACATGGCCAAAGGGTTACATAACATTTAATTATCATAATTAAGAGAGGAGCTGGAGAAAGAGAAAGCTATCAGCCAATGAGAGTGATGTGTCTTGGCCCAGGGGGGTTGACTGCTGAGCCAGACACTGTCTCCAACTTGCCTTTTGGTGGGCATTGTGGGCAAAATATAGTTCTCAGCAGCTGCAGGAGGCTCCAGCTAGATCTTACCTTCAGTAAGGAAGGAAGGCTGACCCATGCCCAAGGCACAGTAGAAGGAAAGCAGATCCTCTCTCCATCGTCTTCCCTGGGAGTCTCCCACCTACCACCTCGCTCTGGCCTCCAGGATAGGGGACGCGGTAGAGGTGGAGTGTAGGGATTTCAGGGTCAGGTCACACTCTAGCCATCTGGCCACATGATATATTTGCCCTGCGGGGTGTGTGGAAGCCAGAGCAGTAGAACTCATCACTGTTGTTAGGGAAAGACCTCCTGCCAAAGACAGAAATAATTTGAAGGTTCTGGAACACCTCTGTCAGCTTCAGACATAAACATGTCGGTTACTTCTGATATTTTGTCCAAAATGATACCGGGATATAGTTGCCTTAATTCTCAGAAAATCAAGTGTTCGATTGTTGAAGCCACATGACCAACTCTTGTCTCATAAAAATTACCTAATTTTCTTCATCTCAGGAGTTCTGATCCATAGTGCTGTCAGGGCCACAAGGTGGCGCTGTGGAGGCCTGAGCTGATTGAGGGAGGCCTGTTCACCTCCATGCAGGAGCCAGAGCCACACTGCTGGAAGTGTCCTCTTACATGGGTGTCATTTTAGTCACCTTGGCTCTACCCAGCAACATTTGTGAACACTCCGAGGACACACATACTCCACCGGAAGGGTGAAAGCCTCAGCGCCCTGCTGAGCAATAAAAGCTCCCTTCAAATGGGGTGTGAGAGCCAAGCATGTGTTTTTAACGGGCACACCAGGAGTGACTCGGGTTCTGCTCCCAATGCTAGGACAACCCTGCCCACAGGCTGGGGAGCCAGGCCTGCCCACCAGCCCATCCAACCCGTGGTTCACTAAGACTCCTTGGGAAGCCACATTTGGTGCTGATAAAAAGAAATCTCTGTGCTTTCCTTGGGAGGAACTGTCAAGGCACGGTCCGGTCGCGTTGCTCTTCCCTGGATAGCATGGGGCGGAGGAAGACTCCAAAGCCAAGGCTGGCTGTGAGACTGTGCTCCACTTCCTGAAGAGTAGGGAGTGTTCAGTTGCGGTCTCCAGTGCCTTTTAGAATCCTGCTTAACCATCCGTTTTCATTACCAGCCCCCTCCTCTGAGTCAGAGAAATTACAGCTCACAGACTTGCCTAATTTGCATGCTTCCCAATTATATACCTTGATATAAACACCAGAATCCAAGCGTTTAGTTGCAACAATGGCTGAAGTCTGGAGTAAACGGAGCCCCTTAATCACCATCAGACGGATTCTGTCACGCAAACAAAAGAGGACAGCCAGGCTGGTCCAAGGAGCTGGAAGTCTCTGGTTTTTTTTTTTTTTTTTTTTTTTTTTTTAGTCCCACATGCTTGGAGCCAGAGGAGGCATACAAACAAAACAAACACAAAATTCAAGCAGTGAAATGTGTTTGGTTGTTCTCTGGAAGTCTTAAATGCTTCACAGAAGAGAGGGTTTTTTTTCTCTTCTTGGCTATTTCTCTGTTCCCAGCCCTTTAGACCTGAAGATTCTGAAATCTGGAGGCTAAGAGATGTTTTGCTGTTTTGGGGCTAATGTGTTACAGGGGCAGAAGAGAGATTATGGTTGATAAAACAAACGCCCACTGTGCTCCCTCCCTCCCTCCCTCCCTCCCTCCACCCGCCCCCACCCAGCCCAGGCCAGCTGTATCCAATCTGGGAAGCTGGGGTGGGTTGTTTCCCATCTCCGCAGGGACACCCCTCAGGCTCACATCCCTCCTAAATATGGACCCAGGACCTCACTCTCAGCTTGGACATGCACAGTTAATGGTCATTTCCTCCTCTTTATGCCCTGTAACTCTCCCAACTCCAAACATCTGCATTTCGCAGGCTGCTGTCCTCCATGCACCGCTGACATGAAATTACATGTCACCAAGGCCAGCCACTCCCACAGTGATGCCAGATTTCCTGCCCCAGCTGGGCTCTCAGAGCTGCTTGCCAATTACGTCTCATTTGTCCTCATAACTCTTTTCATTTCTCACCACAGAACTGTTAAATACAGGTACTCTTGTGCCGACAGTGGGTTGGTGTCCCATAAGCCCGTCCATCCTAAGTTGCAAGTGACCAGCTGAAAATTCATCCAAGACTCCTACTGAGCATCGCACTGGGAGCTGAGGTCTTTGCCAGCACCTAGCATCGTGGGAGAGGCCTGGACCACATGGCACTAACCTGGATTCAAACTCAGAATGGGAAGTGGGGTTTCTGCTGAGTGCTTATCAGTTTTGTACCACCATAAGGTCAACATCCTGAAGTTGGAGACTGTCACCATGTAAAGTGCTAAGCATGTGTGTTTTGCTTCCAAGGGCTGCTGGAACGTATCACCAACAGCAGGGTGTCCCAAGCAGAAGGTTCTGAGGAGCAGTCTGCTTGGGCCTCTCTCCAGCTTTCTGCCCCTGTTGGCCTCTGTCCATGTTGGCCTCCTTTCCAGCATCTTCTCTGAGGGATGTCTATGTGTCTATCTTGTTATAAAGCCATCAGCCATTGGATTCAGAGTGACTATCCTAATCCCCATGAACTCATCTGAACTTGAGCCTATCTGCAGTCTTCATTTCATAGGGTCCTGTTTACAGGCTCCAGGTCTTGAACTTGTCTCTCGGCTCTGCCCATTATAACAGATGTCCAACATTCAGAAACACTCACCACATTTAAAGAGTTCTTACCAGCCTCTATACTTCCTGCGTGTGGAGCCCTGTTCTAAGTCACTCCACACTGTGTGGAAAAAGCAGCCTCAGGCTGTGCCCTGCCCTGAGGGACTCCACTTTACAGAGCCAAAATTTGCTTCGCCTGAATGCAGATGCAGAGGCTGGGTGACTTCTCCTCTCCTTGTGTTAAGCATCATCACCCATCCAGGACAGGTATGAGACATAGGTTGAAAAATAGTGTATTCCCGCAAGCCAAAGGGTGCCACTGCTAAACTTATTCAGGTGGCCGGGGAACACACGGGCACACATGCATGTTAAAGCGGTCAGAAAAACTCAGCCTGAGAACTTACTGAACACACCAGATCAAGCGAAGGTAGGATACCCACATCCAGACCCCGTAAAGAAAAAGATACAATGCAACAGACACCGCCTCACTGGCCTGTCATCCAACCACCAGGGCATCTATCAGAGGTCTGAGAGATAGAGACCCCCTTATTGTCCCAGGGCTGCAGCTTAGCAGGGGTCTCCACTGCCTGATTCAGACTGCTTGAATTGCCACCCACCCATCCATCTGTCCATTTGTCTGTCCACCGTCTATCAGAACACAGGCTCTACACCTTCTTCTTCAACAGTTCAATTCTTCAGTAGTTTGGCCAGATTCCAGGGCTTCAGTGAGCTCTGCATGCTCCCAGTAGCTCTGCATGCACTGATCAAGCTCTCCAAATGGTTTCTTTCACATTAATAACACCTGATGTGTCTCTCTTTGTCCCTGGACCAGATCTCTGCCTCCATTATGCCCGTTTGTGGCCATTCTGTAGCAAACACACACACACACACACACACACACACACACACACACACACACACACACACATATTACTGTATGAGGTGGAATATACGATTTGAGAGTATTAGTAATTAAAATTGGACTAAAAGAACCTGTGACTATCAAAGGACATCGGGGCTCCTTGGTAAATATACCCAAAGAAATTGACACAGCTTGTGTATCTTTAAAACCTATTTATTTATTGTATAGGTATGAGTGTTTTGCTACATGTACGTATGTATATTCTATGCATGCCTGTGCTGGTGGAGGTCAGAAGAGGATGTTGGATTCCCTGGGATCAGAGTTCTGGATGGTTGTGAGTCACCAAGCGGGTGCTGAGAACTAAACCCAGGTCCTCTGCAAGATCAGCAATTGCTCTTAACTGCTGAGACATCTCTCAAGCCACCATAGTTTGAGAATTTATTATTTAATAGTTGTCACATTGTGGAAAGATGCAGATGTGTTCATTTGTGTGTGTGGCATGTGCACTCACAGCTTGCATTTTCTTCCTTCGAGGGAAACCACTCTGCATGCGATTCCTCAACTTCTCCCCTCCCCCTAACACATCCCCTACTGTTGCCTGCCAGGGTCTTCCTTGTGTTTCTGAGGCTGTCCCTCTTGGTCCTGCCTTTACTCCTGGTTTAATAATTCTTCTGAAACTGGCCCAAAGTCTTCTGTGTTCCCTACAATGTCCTTTCTCGTATGCCAGCTTCCTGACTCCCAGGAGAGATCATCTGTGAGGCCTTCCTAGACTTTCCGAAGCTCACTGTACCCCTTAACCATGAAAAAGTCATTATGAAGGTCAGGGTAAACATGGAATTGCTCCTTCCTGGAAGACTTTGCAGAGGTGTTTGCATGCTGGCTTCTCTGGTCACTTCTCTTCGAATCTTTCATGAACACACCACTGAGCATCACTGCCTCTTAAGCTTCTGACTGGCCTGTGCCATGTTTCACAGCATGCGGGCTGCGATTGCTGGGATTCTGATTAAATCTGTGAGGTCACTTGCTGTGGGTCCCAAAGACCATGAAAGTGCCCCTTGTGAGGACAGGGAGGGATTTGAGGACTGGTGGAGGAGACAGTCTGAGGCGTGGCAGAGCGAAAAAGACTGAGGATGACTGAACATACGCCACTTATTTTTAACACCAGCACCCCAGGATTGTAAGCTACATAAACTTTATCTACAACAACATAGTGAGCACAATAGTGAGCCCCAAATAACCCTAGAGTTACTGGTGAGTAGATATTACATCCCAAGCAAGACATCAAGAGACGATTTCCTCCTTAGCTATGTGTTCTTTCTTCTGTGATGGGTTTCTGGGTTTTAAAGGAGAGGGCATGTGGCCATAGACCTGTGGCCTTCTCTCCTGGGATCTTTCATGATGTTACTATCTGTGATTTTTTTTTTCAGTTGTCAACTTGATACAGTCTAGAATCATGCGGGAAAGGAGTCTCAGTTAGGGGTTGTCTAGATCAGGCTGGCCTGTGGGAAGACTTGTACACACTGTGGGTGGCATCATTCCCTAGGTAGGGATCCTGAACTGTCTAAGAGTGGAGAAAGCTAGCCGAGCACTAGCATGCATTGATGCATTAATCCATTGCTCTCTGCTCTTAATTACAGATGTTATACAATTGGCTACTTCAAGTTCCTGATACTTCCCCTGCAGGGAGGGACCGTGACCTGGAATTGTGAGCCAAAAAACTGCTTCCTTCCTTTAAGCTGCTTTTGCAGGGGTGTTTTATCTCAGCAACTTAAACGAAGCTAACACACCATCCAAGCATGTTCCAGCCTCCACCACAGCAGGTCCAGGGACAGGAAACTCACTGCCTCTGAGGCAGGTCCTTGCATTGCTAAACTGCTCTGGCTTCAAGGAAGTGTCTCATTTTTCCTCAGTTGTGCCAACACCAGGCGACCTGAGGCTTTTCCTTGTCGCTGTTAGTTACTGTCTGTAGCTAGAGTTTTCCTGCCTGGCCCACAGTCAGGATAAATCTCTCTCACCTGCCAGCCCCACAGCCGCTCAAACCTTACCAAGTAAACACAGAGACTTATATTGCTTACAAACTGTATGGCCATGGCAGGCTTCTTGCTAACTGTTCTTATATCTTAAATTAATCCATTTCTATAAATCTATACCTTGCCATGTGGCTCATGGCTTACCGGCATCTTCACATGCTGTTTGTCATCATGGCAGCTGGCAGTGTCTCTCTGACTCAGCCTTCCACTTCCCAGCTTTATTCTCCTCCTTGTCCCGCCTACACTTCCTGCCTAGCCAATGGCCAATCAGTGTTTTATTTATTGACTAATTAGCAACACATTTGCCATACAGAACATCCCATAGCAACTGTCTTTACACATCGTCACCTGCCCTGGGCACAAGGCTTCTTTTCAGTTAGTCTGACATTGAGTTCGTCATGTTCACAGCACATCTGTCCAGGGACCCCTGTTGAGATTCAGTCAGTTGAACTTTGTGGCTTCTGCTCACAGCTGCTAGAGTCATGTGTTTAGGCATGCCATGTATTTCAAGATCATTTCAAGATCTGGGGTTACCAGTGCTAAATTTTCTCACCTTGGTTCAGATTCCTAATTAGTAGCTATTAATTACGAGCAGGTCCCAGAATTGTCTTTAAGGCTTTCCCAAAGCTCAGGTGTCTGCTTGTCTCTTCAGAGTGACTGCAGAATGCTCATGGGAATGTGGGTCATTTTCTCCATTTGGCAGGTCTTGGAGCCCAGCATGGTAGCCTGAAAAGAAGGTTGGATCCAATTTACAGATGGCTCTGAGTGCAGGGCAAGGTAGGCTCAAAGGCACACAGTTTTGTTGCTGTTTATATATTTTTGACCTGATTAAAATAAAATGGAAGCTAACAACAGCTACAGGAGAGAGTTAACAGTTCAGTACAGACTTCACACGCAGCAATAAGAACAGTAGGACTGAGCTCAGTAGAGCAGACCTGTAGCTTCTCAAGAGGCAAGTTCAAGGCTAGCCTGGGCTACAGAGAGTTCAAAGGTAGCCTGGGCAACTTAGTGAGACCCTGTCTCAAAATTAAAAGTAAAAGGAGGAATTGGGATGCACCTCAGTGGTAGAGCACTTTCCTGGCCCGTGAGAAGCCCTGTGTTCAGTCCTCAGAACCAGGAAAGGGAAAAGAACAAAAGGCAGGACAAAAGGGGCAGCAGCAATCCCAGTGACAAGGAGGCTTACCGTTCCTAACGAGGAGAGACAGGCGGGATGGGCCGTGGAAACACCGTCACGGTGTGTCTTGTGACCAAATGAATGAAAAATCAGACACCGAAACAGTTCTCCGCTCTCTCTCCCTCTCTTTTTAAATGTGAAATGGTTGTTCAGTGCTCTCTGAAATATTCAGGAAAGCAGGCGCTTACATGCTATTTCCGAAGACAGACTAGCAATGACTTTCACTTCTGTGACCCTGTCAGGAAGAACAACGCTCTGAATGTCATTTAAGGTATGTAATTGCCACAGTCACCTGGAAGAGTTTCCATGAGGGAGTGTCTAGATCAGGCTGGCCTGTGGGCGTGTCTAGGGGAGGCTGTCCTGAATCTGTTAATTGATGGGAGGAGACCCAGCCTGAACGTGCAGCACTGTTCCTTGTGGTTGGGTCCTGAACTGTATAATAGAGGAAGGGAACTGAGCAGTGAGCATGCGTGCTTTGGTTTTCTCTCTTCTTGACCATGAGGTGTGATATGACCAGTTGCTTCACATTCCCACCTTATCAATGTCAGTCATGCTCATGGTCTTTGACGAAAATCTAAATAATATAAATGTCCAGCACGAGAGAACTTGCTAATAGAACCATGGTTGTCCCCGGGAGAAAGCCTTCTGGCAGTCCCCTCTAGAAGTGCTGTCTCTCTCTCTCTCTCTCTCTCTCTCTCTCTCTCTCTCTCTCTCTCTCTCTCTCTCTGTGTGTGTGTGTGTGTGTGTGTGTGTGTGTGTGTGTGTCACGGGGTGGGGGGTTTCTAGATCAAATCCTCACTGTTCTTTTATCACATTCCACTCTGGGTACCCAATCTTGTGCTCATCTTCAAATCGCTTGCTGTAAGGATGCTTTTCCATAACCTGTGTGTCGTGTAGCTCCATTACCAGCTCAGTGCATAACCTGCAGTAGACATGCAATTAGTGTTAAATAAGTAAGAGGGGTGCATGTGTGTGTGTGTGTGTGTGTGTGTGTGTGTGTGTGTGTGTGTGTGTGTGAGAGAGAGAGAGAGAGAGAGAGAGAGAGAGAGAGAGATGCCCCAGACTCACTAACATAATACTGAAAGCATATCATATGATTTCAAAACTTCTTATGTAACAACATTAAGAAAAAGGCAGAGGAGAAAATGAAGAAGGCAGAAGATCTTTTATATTCACAGTGATGACAAACTCACCTATATTAAGCATTCAGAGCAGTCTGTATGTGTGTATGTATTTTAAATCCCACTGCTGATTCTTTGGGAGCTCCCTTCATGATTCAGTTCTAAGAAATGTCTATCCCCACTGACTGACTAAGATGCCAGCCCTTCCGGAATGGCATTAGTCACCTGTGACAACAACTGGGTACCTGACAAAGTGGGCTGGGGATGTCTCTGGGGGGAAAGGCACCTGCCACCGGAGCTTGACAAGCTGCACTGGATCGCCAGCAACAAAGGAGAGAAATGACTTGTCCTGGCTTCACCTCTGTTGCTGTGACAAAACACCCTGACAAAAGCCACTTTCAGGTAGGAAGAGGTTATTTGGCCTGAAATTCCAGGTCACATAACAGGGAAGTCAAGGCAGGAACCTGGAGCAGGGAATACATCACATCCGCAGTCCAGAGCAGAGAGAGAGAAACAAGCGCATGCTCACTGCTCAGCTCGCTTCCTCTGTTCTCACACAGTTCAGGATCAAACCCAGAAGACAGTGCTGCCTATCCTGAGAGTATACATTTTATTCCCAGGCCAGCTAATTCAGTGTAGAAACTCCCTCACAAACATGCCGACTGGCTTGTTTCCTTGGTGATTCCAGATCCAATCAAATTAATAATTAATATCAGCCATCACAGACGTTGAGAGACTCAGTCGAAATGGCACAGCCTGATGGGGGTTGTTCCCAGGCTGCCTGGCCCCAGAGGTAGGTCTCCTGAATACTGCACTACATTGCTTGTAGTGTAAACACAGGCACAAAAAAGAAGTCACCAAAAACTCACACTAAAAAATATCCTACCAGACTAGGGTGTAGTGAAGTTGTAGAGCACTTGACTAGAATGTTTGAGGTGCTGGAATCCATCCAGAGCACCACCAAAACAAAACAAGAAAATAGCAAAGTCAATGAACTTTAGTCAAGATGGCCTTTGCTCAGTGGGGCTATAGGGATTTGTTCTTTATTATTCATTTTCCATATTGATTCTGTATGACATTCACTATGGAAAATAATTAATCATTCTTTTAAAAAAAGATTAGTGACAATCAGGTGGACATGTATTTGCGAAGTACAAATCTGCATTAGAATGCACCTCAGTGTCCTGCTTGCAGAAATCATAAGAGAACCTGTCCATAGAGAATGTCACTGGCAGGTGTCCCGTACATGGAGGCCCAGCTGAAGTGATGGTGGAGATGAGGGGAAATGCCCTTCACAACTCACCTGGGACTCAGAAGTCTAGAAAGGAGTGACCTAGACATCAGAGGGCCATCACTACAGTTGCTGCCATCTTTCACGGTGACCATGATGTAGTAGCTATTAGAAATCTCATGAAGATGAGTTCAAGGTCACAGAAGGATGTGTGCAGCCATGAGCAGACATATCACTTCCTGTTAGAGTCTTCAGCATCTATGAGGGTCACAGAACCCACTTCTTAGGGTCACTAGGGGATAAGCGTATTGCTATATTGTTAGATGTTGCTTTTATTTTCATTCCAAGGCAAGGTTTCTCCATATTCCTGCAATGTTGGAAAGAGCTGTGCATACCACGGAGTGGGTCACAGAACAGACTCACAACAAGCTGGATGGATGTTAGCATAACTGCAGATCACCAACCCAAAGCCATATAGGCAAGTATCCTATCAAGCATTCAAGCCGTCCTAGGCTTGGTCCATTGGACTTCCCTCTAGTGCTGTTGACTGGGAAATTGAGACTTGTCTTTTGAATTTCCACATGCCAAGGGGGTGGAGTTAGGGTCAGCAGGACAGGGACCATCGATTCTAGGTGGCCAGGGGTTAGTGACCATGGCATAAGTGGTCTCCTTGGCATCTCACTATAATTTGACATTGATTTCAAGCTGATCTCAATGCAATGACACTGTGACAGGATAATGGCTTCAGGCCTCATGCTGGTGGCAGCTGACATGTTTATCTTCCTCTCTGGGGCACTGATCTCCTGGCCAGGGTCAATTACAAAGACTGTTCAGAGAACTATGACTGATTTAAGATATTTTGTGAAAACACAGTTTGGGTTCGTGGCAACGAACTTATTGCAAAGAGTTCTTTGCTAAACATTGAGAATTCTCAGATGACAAGAATGAATGTTGCTTGTTTCAGGGAAAATAGAGACAAGCAGGAACTGTTTCCTCGGGGCTTCCCCATTGCTTCGGTCCTGTTGGCATTTCAGAAAGGGGGAGCTCCCTCATTCATTTTGTGGCTTTGAGTACAGAGTTACGGAACCAGTGCTAATGAAGGGGCATTATAAGACGCAATTTCAAACATCTATATTTTTCCTAGAGAGACACTTAAGCCATGGTGGGTAGGTAAGAGGGAGGGTTTGAACCATCGTTCATCTTTGTCAGAACTCATTAAAAAGCATGATGTCAGTCTTCACTCTCTTTTTCTCTAACAGGAGTATTTAAAATCTCTTCTGTCCACCTGCCACACTGTTTCCCCATAACTACATTATCGTACTCACACTCTGCCCCTCCGCCCCGCCCCAGCTCTGTGGAACAACATCAAGGCACAGGACTCTCTTTTCTTCTATGTATCTTACAGCCCACAGACTACACAAAAGTTTGTGTCTGGTCACATCATACAACTCCGGATTGTCTTTCCCCAGCATGTGATTCTAGCAAACTGGTCCAGGATACTTTAAACTTAAGTTACAAATATTTGTATGCCTGTGGCAAATTTCTTCAATCTGGATCCTTGATCTTAGAATTATTTTTAAAAGATATTTAAATGTGATTGCAGGAAAATAAAACCCTCTTCTCTTTCAAAAGCCTCAGTGATAGCATTTGCACAACTCTGATGCTGACTGCTAGGCCCCATTTTTAAACTCAAGAACAGAATTGCATTCCTGGGCTAGTTAGAAGTCAGGCTTTGTTTTATTTTTGTGGCCTGAGTTAGGCTCTGCTCTGGATGACAGTTCTAAGAATGTTCTCTCACCCCTGAGACTCCTATCTCATATTCCTGTGGGTTGTCTGCAGACATGAAAGCTTTCCTGAAGCCAGACGAACCTTCTGGGGGGTTCTGTTTTAATCTGTAAACACGCTAATGATAGGCAAGTTAAGATAATAAGTGATAAATCATTAATGTGCAGAAACCTGGGGGCCACACACAGTCAGGCTCCACGGAGGACGAAGCAGGAGAACTGACACAGAGAAGCAGGGCTTGGGAGGCTATTGAGAGGACGTTCACAATGAGGGGGGCTTCCCCGTCAGGCAGACAAGCTACCCCCCAACAGCTGCCCAGGAGCCACCTCTGTCTGGGTCAGATACTAGACTCCCAGTTGTTCCTTAGTAATTTCTAGAAAAAAATGGGAGCTTTCGAAGAGAAAAGCTCACTGATACCACTACCACTAACACAGGCACTTCGTTCATGCGGACAAATGTGAATTCCATCCTTCAAAAGGGCAACCTTTAACCTCAATTCCATCTTCGGTTTTCTCTGGAAAGCCCTGTCAAAGATCAGAGAAATCTTTCTCTAGGTGGCCTGTTCTGGAGTCCTACCTAAGCAACCCCATGGACATTAGGTTACAAGCTGCCAACTTCAATGCTAGCCACTCTAAGAAGGCAGATCCCACAGCCCGAAGAAATCAGGCCACACCTCCCAGCAGCTCACATCGTGGGGTAGAAGTCTTATGTGTGGCCTACCAGCTGCCCTGTAACTTAGGGCCCTAATCAGTACCCCGCTCCTCCACGTTCTTTGTCAGGTACGCTGTGCTGAATCAAAGCACGTGAGTGAAACTCCTCTCCACACTGCAGAAGGATCTAAAGGTCACATCTGTTGTTGTTGCTCGGGGAATTTCTCTGAAAGTTTCGCTGGCCTCTCCACCAGCATCCTCTCACGGTGGCTATCCCTCTGACTCTTATTTTAAGTTATTCCTCTTAAGGAGGCACCTCGCTAGGTCTTAAAGGGTAGCCTTTCCTCCTTGTGAAGATCCTGTTATGATGTCCTGAACACAGTTATACTGTTCACAGTACAAAATCCAACACTTTTCCCCTCAAGGCCCAATAGTGGTCTCTAGATATCCTGTCCTAATGAAGCTAATTCCTGAAAGGTAATTATATGTCAGCTCTTTCCCTGAACCAGACATCTTCATTCCTGTATCTAGCAGGCAGAGAGCAAACAGTGTAGCAAGAGTGTGGCTGTTAATGGGCAATGCTATAGGTACATATGGAAAAAGTTTAAGCGTGTAGCTAAGTCAAAAGAGTGCATGCCTCACATACATAAAATCATGGGGTTCAATTCCCCAGCACTCATAAACTGGCCATAGTGGTGCACAGCTGTAATCCTAGCACTCAAGAAGTGGAGGCAGGAGGATCAGAAGTTTAAAGTCGTCCTCAACTACATAGTGAGATCAAAGCCTGCTGTGGGATAACCCCTCTGCATGCTGTGAATATGTTTTATTACCGTGGTTAATATAAAGAAGCTACTTTGGCCTATAGCAAGGCAGGATAGAGCCAGGCTGGAAATCCAAGCAGAGATACAGGGAGAAGAAGGGTGAAGTCAAGGGGGTAGGGGGATGGAGTGCAGGGTGTGGAATGCCAGCCAGCCGCCAGAGGAGCAAGGTATATTAGAACACAGGTAAAGCCACAAGACACATGGTAAATCATAGATAAACAGAAATGGGTTAATTTAAGTTGTAAGAGCTAGTTAGTAATAAGCCTGAGCAATAGGTCAAACAGTTTGTAATTAATATTAAGCCTCTGAGTGGTTATTTTAAAAGTGGCTGTGGGCCTGGGTAGCATAGAAAAGCCTCTATTTACAAAAGTCAGCCTGGCTTTCATGAGGTCCTGTCAAAAGAGAGAGGAGGGAATTTTCATGACCATTGTCTCAGCCTTGGGACCCTTTCTAGGGGTCATTTACATACCATGTGCTTTTTCTGTGCGTGTTCCCTTTTGTTGAATGTAGCCATGCTCTGAGATTTCCAGCCTTTCTCATTGCCTGGTGTTTTAGTTAAGATTTCTATTACTGTGATGAAATCATAACCAAAAGCATCTTGGGAAGTAAAGGGTTTGTTTCATCTCACAGCTTGTAGTACATCATGAAGGGAAGTCAGGACAGGAACTCCAGGCAGGAACCTGGAGGCAGGATCTGATGCAGAGGCCACAGAGGAGTGCTGCTTACAGGCTTGCAGTCCATGGCTTACTCTCCACGGCTTGCTCGGCATGCTTTCTTATACCACCCAGGACTACCAGCCCAGGCTGGCACTACCCACAGTGAGATGAGTCCTCTCACATCAATTGTTGATCAAGAAAATGCACCCCAGGCCAATCTGGTGGGGACATTCTCTCAGTGGCGTTTCTTCCTTCCCAAATGACTCTAGCTTGTGTCAAATGGACACAAAATTAATTAGCACAGCAGGCTTCTTTCATATGCCAATCTCTCATTCTTCTGCCACAGGTACTGGACTGTCTGCAGAGCTCCAGAGGCACTCAGTGTGCGCTGAGGGAGAGCATCCATGGAGATCCTGTGACCCTGGCTTCTATGGTTGGTCCTTGGGCTAACTGAGGCCTTCGTAACTGCTCACACAGAGCTCACACAGCAGTCTTGTCCTCAGTCTTAGAGAAAAATGTCTCCTGAATCACTCAAGAAAACACAAATTTCCAAATTGGAAAAGGAGAAAATCAGGGCTTCTATCATAGGCTGCCCTTGCAGCTTAGTGACCTCTTATCCCAGGGGCATGCCTTCATGAAAGACTCCATATCCCAGAAGACCCGCTGTGGGGACAAAAAGATGACTGTATGGAGGACGAGAAGACTTGGGAGCCACTAAGATATGCTCCTGTCCTTTCCTAATGATCATCCTTCTGCCTAGACTTTCAAGGATAAGGTGGAGTGGGAATGCAGCTGAAAGCAGAAAATTCAAAGAAAAACAACTTCAGCCTTGGGATTTTCGATAGGACTACAGGCCAGGCATAATTTTGATAGCAGTAGCCAAACTACCTGATAAAGCCATTATTATCACTATTAGTTTATCCCATTGGCTGCAATGGAAGAAGAATGGCTGGTCCTTTATCTGGCAGATGGGTCAGTTTAGATGTGGCTCTGATCCCCTAAGAGGGGACAGAGCTTGCGTTGACTCAGACAGTGGAGGGCTGTTCTTAGAGGGAGTTCTAGGTTTGAATGTTGGAGCTCCTCTCTTTTCCCAGGGGTTGAATTCCAAGAGAGTGAACTTCCTGTCTCCCCGAGGCCAGTCCACATGCCAATTGCCACCACAGTGGGCTTGTTAGGACCTTTCTCCCCTACCCAAGCATTCTCCAGAGATAGACAGCTCTTCACCATTCCAAAGGAAGCCATGGGAACAAGACAGGTCCCTGACTAGCAGAGAAAACAGAAAACGAGTCCTTCACACCAGAGGTGAAAGGAGACCAGACCAATCTTGGAAGACTTGTCACGACTAGGGCAACATTTTCCCTCTATCACCTGAGTGACATGTACTTAGGGGTCTTAGAAAGGGTGGGGACCAGGAAAAGGGAAAGAACAAGTTTGTCCCCAGGGACCCCAAAGCAATTCTTCCCAAGCCCCAGTCACCCTGTGTCTAAAGTTGGATTAGACGCTGAGCTCAGTGTCATGAGTGTCATCGTTTTCTCTAGTTACTGCTCGGCACCAGGGCTGCCAGCCACAGGGCAAGTCTGTGATTTGCAGGCTGAAAGGGAGCAGCTGTGACTGCGGGGACAGTGGTCAATCGTATGAGGCAGGACAAAAGGGGTCTGCCATTTGTGACTGGCACAACGGTCTTCTTTCTCCCCGTGTTCGGGCCTGCAGTGGAGTGCGGTTGGCCTCCCTCTAGCACGGTCACAGAGTGGCCCTGTCTGAGGTCCGGCTCTGAGAAGCCCTCTGTGCTCTGCAAGAGACTGTTTCAGGGCCTGCTCCCGATGCCAGGGCTGCCTTTCCTCCCGGCTGACACCAGAGGTATACTCACCAAACTGGCTTGGTGTGGACAAGCCTATTAGTGTAGCCTGTAGCCGGCTCTCACACCACGCCTAAGGAAGAAAATGAAGCCCCTGGAGGGAAGGAATTTGAGCCAGGTATTGACTATGTCTTTAGTCATCAGTGCCTGGTGGTTATTACTTGTCAAAAGAGCTACTCAGACCCAGGCAGAACCACACCCCAACAGCAATTCCAGGTGGACCAGAGCAAAACATGCTTAAAGGAGATCTAAGTGTGGGGCTGAGGAGACGGATCAGTGAGGATGTTGTTTATTTCCTAGGGGTCTGGATCTTGCTTATTTTCTCAGTCAGTTAAGGAATTAAAAGTCAACAGGTGAAAAAAGGCTTTCATCAAGGCTAAAGAAACACACCATGAGGACGCCTCTCTGTGAAGCAGAGGGACCTGGGGAGCCCAAGCCTGACCTCCCTTGCGGGCTGGGGACTTTAAGGGCCTCTGAGGGATTTTCATTCCCTAATTTGGGGCTGTCCAAAAAAAAGACGGGGAGGCTAGCAGGTTCCAAATCTGGGGTAAACATATCCTTGTCCAGCGTTGGACTTGTTGGACCTGTCTATGGGAGGCGGCCCCTGCTGGTAGGAGAACCCGCCCCCCCCCCCCCCAGGCCTTTGTCTCAGGTCAGGAGAATGAGGGATGTCAGAAGTGTGTACTTTTCTTATCCTTTTCCATCTGTCTGTCTCACTCTAGGCCCCCAGGTAAAGTGCTTGCGGCTCAAACAAGAGAACTGAGTTTGGACCCCTCAACACCCAGGTGGAAGCGGAGTGTGGTGGTGAGTCCCTGTCACCACAGCCCCGGAAAGGACAAGTGAAGTTGGAGTTTTTACAGTAATTTTAGTTCGGCCGTGCATGCAGTTGAAGTCGTCAGAGTTTGAAACAGTGGTTGTCAAGTATCCTATGCTCAAAGCTAAAAGCCACACATCTTGTTCAAAAGGCTTCAGACATTTAAAAAATGGAAATACCAGCAATATTTACTTTTAAAATTTTAAACACATTCATTATTTGTTTGCTTGTTTCAGACAGGGTCTCATGTAGCCCAGGGTAGCTCAAACACATCTAACCAAGGATGACCTTTGTATTCCTGGTCGTCCCCCCACCCCACCCCCCCCCCCCCCCCCCCCCGCACCTCCCCAGCTCTGCGATTGCTGGTGCTCACTGCCACGTGCAGCTTAAATATCAGTTGTATTTAAATCACTCATGTAAATATTCATAGAGAGGCACTGAAACACCAATGAAATGGACAAACACACAGTCAAATATATTCAAATTATGGTATGCAAATGACCAATAATGATGTGACAGGTGCCTTCCTTTGCTACTGTAATTAAAGAGAAAAACTGAGCAACAGTGTCCCATCACAGACAGCCATCACACACAGTGATAGCATGTGAGGATGTACACTAAACCACCGAGGTGTTTACACACCAGAAGTGCCAATCGCCCACCAGCGTTTGTGACAGTGAACGCACTCTCGACACAGGCTGCAAAGAAAGTCATTTGTCGTTAGACGTGCCCTGCCTTCCAGGGTTCTTAGTTTATTAATTCTTCTAGAAGTTTGACCTGAGCAGATATTTCAAAATGCAATGCTCCTATGTAAAATGCCCTTGGTTAGATCATTTATAGTGGAATCGAAAACTGGAAATAACTGGAAGGCCCAAAGAGATCGTGTTCTTATAACACAGACCACGTGTCACCCTTTTCAGAGTTCACAATTGCCTGGGGGACTCTCACTCTTTCGTATGTATTTGCTCTACCAAAAAAAAAAAAAATACAGTATTGTGTGTCTGTGGCTGTTTGGCCTTTTTAATACTATGTGTTTTTTTTTTTTTTTTTTAAAGCAAGATTAATAATTTTCATCATGACAGTGATTAATTTTTCATTTGCTCACAGATACACTGAGTATCTGTGGGCTGGGGTGGTGGTTCAGTTAAAGGCTCCACCTGCCCTGTTAGTGTGCCAACCTGAGTTCAGGTCCCCGGAGTCGATGTAAAGGATGGACTGGGCAATCTCAGTGTAGGTGGGGCACAGAAACAGGAGACTCCCTGGGAGTTCACTGCCAGTCAGCCTGGTACATGCAGCAGTGAGCAAAGAGGGGTCCTTCCTCAAACAAGGTGGATGATGGATAAACACCTGAGGTCATCCCCTGACCGCCACATATACCCTCATTCACACACACACACACACACACACACACACACACACACACACACACGTTTTATTTTTAAGTAGTTTTTTTTTCCATCAGTACTTAAGATAAAATTCTGGGCCTCATCTGTCTTAAGCAACTAGATTCTCTCTCCAGATTTGTGAACATATTTAGAACATTTAAAAAACCATTACAGAGACCCATATTATGCAGCTTGTGGTTTTATTTTTTCATTCTAACATATGTGTAAATACTTTTTTTTTGAGGGGGGAGGGAATCATTTGCCTTTTATTATTCCAACACAGAGGAGGTGTCTGTCATGAATGAAAATGTCAGAGCCTTTTCATTCGGAATACACCTTTTAGTACTGGTGAGGAATTACTTATTCATGGAGCTCAGCTGCATGAAGGAGGCCTGTCTCCCGTGCTGGCCTCCACTCTGCATTATTAATATGCGATGTTTACAGGAGTCACACACCAAATGAAGAGAACTGTGTTGCATAAAACTGTGTCGGGTTTGGGGTTTTATTTTGTTCAATCAGAACGCTTTGGAGAACAGCCATTGAACCGCATTATTATGGTAAACATCACACATTTATGTGATGTTGTGGAAACAATGACATGAAAGTGGGTGACTAATGAGTCAAAAGAGCAGGTGTTTGAGAACTGCCAGACACAAACACACACACACACACACACACACACACACACACACACACACACACACGGGGGGGGGGGGGATAGAGAGGTGGGGGAGATTCCAAAGGCAGGAGGTGGCTCCAGGGAGGCCCTTGATGGCTGACAGAAGCCTCCAGATCCGTCTGAGCTGCTACCTTCAGATCCTCTGCACTGGGCACTGTGGGGCAGCCCCATCACTTCTGTGCCTCTGTAGTTCTGATCTCACTCTACTACACATGTAAGAGGGTTATGCCCATGCCTTCTGAGTACCCAGAATCTCACCAAAGGAATCAAGCAGTTGGAACTTGGAGGCCAGTGGCCTGTGATGCAGTACTGTAAAGCCGTGGCCTCCTGTGAGTCTTCAGTAAGTTGAACGGGATGACCACACAGCCCAGCAACCCTGGCTGCCATGAGTGCATGCTCACAGCACCACTGTTTGCTATCATGAATCTTATTCTCCATAGCCATGAGTGAGCAATGGATAAAGCAAAAGAGATCTATCCATGCCATGGGATGTTATTTGGCCATAAAAAGCTCTGAAGTACTGATATCCAATACAACACTGATTAGCCTAAAAACACCACAGTAAGGGAAAGAAACTAGTCACAGAGAAGCCCATGTGAAGGAAGGGATTCCATTCCCACGCAATCCCAGAAGAGGCGCCCACAGACAGACAGCAGACCGAGGATGGCTAGGGCAAGGAACAATACGACTGGCTGCTTCATGGATGTGGGATTTGCGTTTGAGAAGTCGGATGTGTTTGGGAACTTGAAAGCCTGCATGGCATTGTGAATTTACTAAATGCTGCACCTTGAATGCTGTGAAACACCTGATTTGGTGTGCTGGTAATGTCACTTCAATGACAAGAAGTTCACACGATGTTGTTGCTTAGAGCTGGCACCTCAGCGCTGCAGAGACAGGTGTGAGGTGCAGTTGAGTTGCAGCAGCAACCTTGGGGCCCTCTAGAGAGGACACCACCACAGGCATTGGGAGGGAGAGCAGAAGTGGGCGAGGATACAGGATGCTGATGGGTGAGGACAGGGGACCAATCAGCAATGCTTGGTGGCGTTCCAGTGTTGACAGACAGTCAGGTTCTCCAAGAGTCCTTGTGTCCTTTGGCGAATTATTTTTTGTCATAACTGGATTGGCTCTTTGCCTCCTACTGTTCAATAGCTTCCATCTAAGCAATCTCTTTCTAGAAAAAAAAGGTGTAGATAGATGTGTCTTATCAATATATGAATCAGAGACTCATCATCACTGCTCTTTGGCTGAACGCTGAGGTTTAGCAAAGTGCTTCAATCTGGAGTGGGCAGCAGGCAGATCAGCCCTGCCTTTATGTTTCAAGTGTTACACTAACCACAGTGACACGTCTTCACTGTTTCTGGAGCCATCCAGTGCATTCACTGTGTTCACTGGCAGGGTCTCCCATGCCCATTTATGGTGTTCAGACTTAAGTGTGTCCTTCAGGCCCAACCACTTGCCAGAGAGTGTTGAATCAAAGTCATTTGTGGTTTACTCCATGCTCAAGATGGACTTTGTCATATGCCAGATGAGGCAAGCCCTGGGCTGAGAGGACATTTTCTTCCCTCTCAGGTGCTCAGAACCCTGTGAGGTCAGGAGGACCTATCACCAGCCCCACCTGGAAGTGTAGGGCCCTGGCCCCCAATTCTGGGTGGCTGTTGCCTGCTTGCCGACCTTGACCAGATGTCCTCCCTATGCTGATTCCCTGCCAGTTTCCTTCTTCCTGAACGCTCACCGGAGGTTCTTTGTTTGTGTGTCCTGCATTTGGTGTAAACAGCTTAGATGCAAGAATGTAGAACATTCCGTAGCGAACTTCTGCCCTCTGGGGATCCTCCATTGTGCTGTAAGCCTGTATTTAAGGTCTTCCCCCTCCTTCAATAAATGGCATTCAGCATTCTGCTGAATGACCCGCTGTCTCTTGTCTCTGTTTTTTAATCCATAGCCCCTCGCTTGGACATGGTGAACAGGTGGTGGGAGCGCAGGCGCTACCACAACATGGCAGGCCATGAATTCTGGCTGTGGAAAGGGAAAGGCTTGCTCTGTGTCTTGCGGCCAACAGATGCAGAGTTGACTCCAAGGCAGAGAAAGCACCCAGTACCCTGCTTTCTCCTGTTTCCATCTAGGAATTGCACGAGGATGAATATTTGGATCACCGGGAGAAAACAGACACAGTGAAAAAGTTTATAGGAAGATCAGTTGGCAGAAATGGAGTCCTTCTAGAGTGATGAACAGGAGTGGCCATGACAGGAATCCTAGCTGCTCTTCTCTCAGGCCCTGGAAGCCTAGCATATCCATCAACCTGGGACAAGATCCTGAATCCGTTATGTGGCCTTTCACCTTTTTCCCCACCAGAGACTGCAGTCAGGTGACCTTATTACAGGTGCTAGGTCAAATGTTCCCATAGGTCATAGCCTCAAGGATGGCCAAAGAAACAGGTCTAAAGCTTCCTCCATCTCATAAGCAGGTACTCCTTGCAGACATCCATTCACCCCAAAGTCCTGTTCTACCAGGGTCAACATAGACATATCCATGAGCAAACTTAGACCCATCTTTGAGCAAGTTCAGGGTTCTTTACCACCCCCCTTCAATATCAGGCCAGTTAGTCCGGTGGGAAATTTGTTAACCACTGTTTTTGAGGTGATAATTTTAAAAAGTGTTTGATTAGGACCTGGAGAGATGGCTCAGCAGTTAAGAACAGCAGCTGCTCTTGCAGAGGACCAGAGTTTGGTTCCCACAGCAGCTCACAACCATCAGTAACTCCAGTCCCAAAGTATCTGGCACCCTCTTCTGGCTTCCACAGGCACTGCACACACACGGAGCACAGACATACAAGCAGGCAAAACACACTTTCAGAAGGCAGTGTTTACATCAGGTGGTACAAAAGATTCACCATGTCCCTCGGTTGGTACCCATTATTAAAGGGATGCTTCAAAGCCACTAGCAAAACTCTCCAAGAACATACAGGGTTTCAGATGCAGAAAGTTAGCCCTGTTTGAAACTGTGACCTTGGCTTAGGTTAACAAATTCAAACCAGATTGTTCTACTCAACTGGAACCCCCAGGATGAAATCTGTCCCTTTGCTGTGGCACACAAGGCCCATGTCACATGGCGCAACCAGCACCTGACTGCACTGCCCTTGGCACCTTCACTTGGTACCTATATCCTATGCCATGTAAAACAGGCAGATCCCTGTTCTGAGTGCAAATCAAGACTGCCGTGTCCTCTCCTGCCATGGTAGGTCCCACACGCCAGCACATCAAATTGTGAAGGATTCATTCCTGGATCCCAGCGACAGGCCATGACAGGACCTGGTGGTGCCACTGCCTGTTCCCTCAGTCAAGGTGTGTGTCCTGGGGCAGTGCAGACTGTGTGCTGTTTCCATTCTGTCCTCCTGTCCCAGCCTTAATAACATGTAGGGGCACCGTGGGTAAACGATGAATGGACTGGACTCCCTGACATAGCGAGGAGGCTAAGCCTTAACGAGGACTTTGCAGTCAGAGCCATTGAGATCTCCAGGGCCGGAAAGTTTAGCCTTAGATTTGGCAGGTCCAGCAGTTCCAGGTTTGGAAGGGCTGCGTGGGTCCTGAGGTTAGGCTCTCACTTGGGGGTGTTGCTCTTGCTTGGGGGCCCCATCTTCCATAGGAAGCAACTAGAGGCAGGAAAGGCACTACCATCTTGGATCTCCATTCCACAGCTGGAGGGGGAAGAAGTCTAACTGAGGTGGTTTCTCAGCCTCTCGAGGGCCTCTAATACTCCACAGTTGATGAGCCTTTCTACCCCCCCCCCCTTTATTCCCCACCACCCTACCAGCCACCCTACCCACCCCCGAAGCTCTCAGGGCATTGTAATCTGGGCTTGCCCTGACTGAAGGGCAGGCAAGAAGGCCACACTCTGTCTGGTTCTCTTCTCAGTGATTTCTGTCATCCTTCCTCTACCTCCTAATTACCTCGGTATTCTCCAGGGCCAGACTTGGTCCCTCTTCAGATTCACAGTCTCTCTGGGCAATTCACCTCTTCTTCTGCCCTTAATTAACATGCATTTGCTGGTGGTAATTACAGATTGCTCTGGCTCAGAACTCTAACCCGAGCTCCGAAACATAGGCGTTCGCATGAGCCAGGCATCAGCACATAAGGACAACCAAGATGGTGGATTTTAAGCGGCGCTTCCATCCTCCACAGGCCTGTGCCTCATCTTTCCACACCCCAGTGAGAAGTCTGGGTTACAGCCATAGTCTCCCCCAGTTACTACCAGCCTCCTGGGTACTCTGGAATTACCTGCATCCCTCTTCCACGCCCATCCACCTGGGCTGCAGCCTCAGCTAAAGGCATCCCCCATTCAAGGCTCTCTCCAAGCCCAATGCCATTCTAAGATCCACCTCTCAAATGCTCAAGTTGAATGTTCTGCTTGATACAATCTGGCACTTTAATAAGTCTGCAGAATTAGTCCAAACCATTGCCTGGGTGTGCGCTGCCCTCCTCATTTGTACCATTGCCTCCTGGGCTTTCCTTTACAAAAGTGTCAGCGCAGACTGGAATACCTAGGAGAAGTGGGGGAGGCCTGCTCTCCTCAGCAGCATCACGCCCAGCCAGAGTCCTCAGGCCTTTTGCGGTGGAACCATTCCTTCTGAACTGAAACACCCCTTTTTAGAGAGAGGAAGGAGGCTCATGAGATTCCAGGAGCAGATAAAACTTATGAAGATCACAAAGCTGAGGGGCCCCCAAGCCCCTCCCCAAGGTTCCAGAAGTACAAGCAATTGCTGGCAGTGGGGAGCATCCTCTTAGGTAAAGTTGTCTGCAAGTTGGACAAGGACATCAAGGACGCAGTTTTGGGGAGTCATTGCCCATGCTGGAATGGGCTTGGAATCACCCATGCTCATATAAACAGCCCTAGAAACTTGACTGGTTCATTAACCTCGACTTGGGTGGTGTCTGTGGCTGAGTCCTGGCTGACATAAACAAACATTTGTTCACATTTCCCCAGGAAAAGTCAGACAATGCTTTGGCTAATCCTCCATTTCAGACCAGCACCATCCCCTCCCCCTCGAGCTGAGACCCACCTACTCCTTTTTCAAGCAAGCTCAAGGGTCACATTCCCAGGCAAGCATCTAGAAGCAAGTGCCACATGGTGGCTGCACAGAGCACATGGATTAAGCCTGTATCAAGGCTTGGTCACATAGATCTGCCGCCTCTTTATAAGAAGGACATATGACGCAAAGTGTCCTGAACGCTGACAAGGAGAGGCGTTGGGATAAGCAGGCCCAGCAGCAGGCCCGACTGGCCCAGACAGCATCTAATTTAAGCATCAGTTTTCTAACCTTCCGGGAAGTTCCTCAGCCCCAGCATGCAGAGATGGTCTGTCTTCACACAGGAAACCACAGAAGAAAAGCCAATGGTGATAGGGACGGAGTGGGTAGATGACAGAGGATGAGCTGTGTGAAGTGCCAGCCTCACAGCAGGAAGCAGACCTTTCCGAAGTGACACCCCTCCTCCCTCATCTGCCACTGTTGGCACCTAAGAAAAAAAGGAAGGCTGCCCTTATCTCTGAGACCCTGCGATCCCCACGCTTAGACAGAGCATAGCACCTGGATATGTGACGTTTTAACTTGTCCTGTTGATTTCTGTGCTTGTTTGTTTGTTTGAAACTGATCTTCACACGAGTGTCCCCAGACCAGAGGAGGCTGCACAGCCCTCTGGGTCTCAGCACACAGCAGGGAGGTGGGGAACAGGGAGGAGATGACACTTGGATTGCGCCTTCTGTTCTCAGAGCATCCTTTGAGTATCCACAGAAGGAGGCTGGTGAGAAAAGTTGATGTGAAACTGTTTTTACACGACAAGTGGAGACGTGTGAACCCTGGGGTGTCTGTTTCTAAGGCGCCCGAGGCACACTGGGCAGGGTGTCAAGACACACCTTCAGCTAAGAGATGAGAAATTATGAATGTGTACTGAGGAGACTGCTCTAGAATACTCTCCAAGTTCTGCAGAATTGTTGGCCTCACTCACCGAGTCTGACCTTAAATGGGTGCTTGGTGCTTGGTGGGCATGCTCACCCATGCTCTGGAGAGCTGCTTAGGTGGAGTGCCACTGCTCCAGGTGAGATCGGAGACCACCCTTTGTAGTTGCGAGGATCCACCCTAGGGCCTGCACTACGACGATGGATAGGAACCCATATTTGAACAAGTCTCCTCTGTGGTGCATATTAACTTTTGAGATGGACCCTTTTAAAGGACTCGTTCGTCCCAAGATCATGACCTCCACTGGCTGTCCAAACTCATAAGAATGGGGCCTTCCTGCCACCCAAACAGCACTTCTTCAGCGTTGGAATAAGTGGAGGAGTCCCTTGCCCCAGAGCCTTCCTGGACACTACCTATTGCCACCAGGTGACTGAGTCCTTCTTCAATCCTGTGTTGAGAATTTTTATCACACTGCATCATGACTTGGCTTGTATGCCAGTCCCCTGGCTAGAGAGGCCAGACAAAGGTCCTTAAGGTAAAAGAAACTGGGTATTGTTAAGGTGTGATCCTCTGGTGAGTACCTACCTGAGTATACATCCTTCGAGCCCACATCCTAGACCAAGCACCATCAAACATTTGAATCCTCCCCTTTGTCTTTCTCACTATTTTTAAAGGAAAGGTAGAAACCCAATGAAACATTCCTTTATCTGACCTGTCGAAACCACCTCGACACCTTCGTGCCTGGGTAGAAATCCTCAAGATAGCTGATGCAAGCCTGGCAGGAGAGAAGTCATGGTGTTTCTTCCACATGGCCAGTAGGATGTAGTGGGACATAGATCCCAAGGTGGCTGTCATTCCAACACAGTAGCTGTATCCCTTTGTCCATGTGGAGTTCTAAGGATGTGGGAGTCAGATGGAACATGCTGTGTATGCCAAGGCTACCTAGTGGTCCTTCTTTGTCCTCCTCAGGCTTCTTGAAGACATTCCTTAGATACAGGAACGTACTGAAGCACTGGACAGTCCTCAGCCCAACAAATCAAATCTTTTTGAGCCATGCAGAGTAGGAAGACAACAGCAACCATGTCTAAGTGAGGGCCCTTGCATGTGGACAGGGGATGTCAACTCAAGGCCAGCTCTCTGTGTGTGCCCATTAAGTGTGCACCACAGCACGCCACTCCACACTTCACGGCAGGCTCTCCATCTGTGCCAGAAACAGGGCCCTCATCTGATGGCATCTGCCTGTTTTGTTCACCTCTGCCCTGGCTGGGGACGTTGCTGAGATTTACAGGAAACAGTAGGATATTAAAATTTTGTTCGCTGAAGCGAGAGAATAAATATTATTCTCATTGTTTAGATTTCAGATTTTGTAAACTCAAAGGAAAAGCCTCTAGGGAAAGAAAAATAGAAAAGCTGACATTAAACATACCCTCCCATGGTCCAGGGCAAGCTTGTTTTTTCAGCCTCTTAGGGAATCTCTCCATAAAGGTCTTTTCTAATGAACATAATTAAGTTGACAATTTCTTCCTAGCTCAAAGGCACTCAGATCTGGGTTTGCTTCAAGATTAGTTGGGAGCTCATTTGTTTTACACATATAATTTCAGGCAAGGTGCCAGCTCACGGCAAGAGTATTTGCATGGTTACAAATACTGTCCCCCAAATGTCCCTTCTGATTGACTCACACCTGAACCGGAGAACACTGTGGGTGAGTCAAGCTGCACCTGGCTTTCAGCAAACTCTGGCTGCCCTGGCCGGGTGCCTTTGTTCAGTACACACACTTCACAACTGCACATGGCAACTTAACTTGCCCTGTTCTTGGGTTCCAGTGAGTTCTGACATGGAGGCTCTAGAGCAGTGGTTCTCAACCTTCCTAATGCTTCGAACCTTTAATACCATTCCTCAGATTGTGATGGTCCCCAACCATAATGTTATTTTCATTGCTTCTTCATAACTGTAATTTGCTGCTGTTATGAATCATAATGTAAATATCTGTGTTTTCCAATGGTCTTAAGCGACCCCTGTGAAAGGACTTTTTGACCTCCAAAGGGGTTGCGACCTGCAGATTGAGAGCCATTGCTCTAGAGCAAGTCCGTCATACTTAGCCAATGCATTCACGACTCCTGAGGTGTTCATGGGGACAGGGGACATGTGGGATTCTAGGTGGAAGACAGTATTTGATAATGTGTCGAGATGTACTCAACCTCTTGAATCACTGTTGCATACTGGAGGACCAGCACGAGTGTGGCTTGGAACTGGGCTCCGATGTGAACCCAACAGACTCACTAAGAGACTTGACCTCACCGCTACGCCTGCCAAGCCTTAGGCACATGGACCCAGGCAGGAGCCTTTCTCAACCTCGTTGGGCATACTTCATGCAGTGCCCCATTCTGTACCAGTCTCTGTACCATTGGTTCACCTGATCCTGTGTAGTTGAGATGCTGTCTCCTGAGCCTGCCAGGCAGGCAGACCTTATTTCCAAAGGCACACACCTGTGCTCCTCTGTCTTGGTGGTGGCTGCCCTTCAAAGAAAAGTGCATGATATTCAAATGGCCTGCTCTGTTACAGAGTGCTGCCACCAGCCTTGGCTCCTTGTCATATCCACAGCTGCAGTGTGGACCTCAGCCCCGCTGAACGTATTGGCTGTCAGCAGGGTTGGAGATCCTGAGGCTCTGCCTGTGGTAAGTGAGGACGCAGCTGATACAGCAGAGGGCAGGTGTGAGCAGGCCTTGCTGCCGTGCCGTGTCTGAGGTGCGTTCATAGAGAATGTGGAGACAATAGCCCTGTGTCAACTGATGCCTGGGTTTGTGTCTCACATGCTCACACACACACACGCGCGCACACACACACACACACACACACACACACACACACACACACACACAAAGGCTGCCTTCATAGTGGAGGTCAATGTCACTGTCTCAGCTATTCCTGATACTCACTTCAGCCTAAGAAATATGAGCTCATGCCAACAAACTTATTATTTATTGAGTATCTACTATTCGCCCATTAAGCCTCATCTATAAGAACAGGCTGACTCTCTCTCTCTCTCCCTCATCTCTGGTACTGGGGAACCTAACTCAGTGCCTTGCACCCACTAGGTAAACACTCTACTATTGAACAACACCCCAGCTCTGTGAATCTCTCGTGTGTGCATTTATTAGGCCAAGTAACCAGCTCCCCCCGGCCTCTCCGTGTCTCTTCCCTGACTTCTTGGTACTTTAACTGTCCCTCCATCACACAGCTACCTCACTCCCAGCTCCTGAAGACAGTGCCTTCTTATAGCAGAGCTCCCTTCTCAGGGGATAGTGAAGGGTTCCTGGAAGAAGCCCGCAAACCTGCACATGCTCAGGGGCACCCTGCCAGTCAGCTGCACTTCTGGGCCAGGGCATCTTTCAATTTTCTCCAAGGTCATGATGATGGACTGTGACTTAACTGTTCCCAGAATTCTCACTAAGAATTCAAAGATGAACGATGTATTATCGCAACACAACAAATACGGAATAGTTCCCAAATGCGGATTAGAGAGCTGATGTCCCCAGCTTGGTGATTAATGTTGCAGCTGACAAGAGAGAGACATCTGTCTTTTAAAGCCTGAGACAAAGTACAAAGCTACGATTGGATGCGGTTGTCAACACTAACTCCAGTCTAAGGACAGGCTGTGAGGTGTGGCTGAGCAGCCAGCATACACAGCCCTCAGAACTGGGTTTCAAATGCCTGTCTCTAACCAAAGAGCCAGCGATTCATGGCAAAGTGGCCAACTCCGAGAGTGGGGCAGAACACAGACAGGCTGTTTGGAGCATCTTATAGTGCCGTAAAACAAGGACCTTCTAAAGAAAGAAAAAAAAATAGAAAGGAAAAAGTCCAACTGCTGGAGTCGGAGGCAGGAGCCTGAGAGAGCAGAGGCTTAGGCTGAAGGAGCCTATGCAGAGCCTAGGCAGGCAGCGCTGCTGGCAGACTGAGGTGCAGAGCAGCTATGCTGTCACCTGTGTTGGAGGAAATGACCGGAAGAGGACAGGATACTCAGACATCCCCCAAAAGCAATGCTGCTATCCCATCCAAGAGGAAAGGGATGCTTTTTTCCTTTTCTTTAATTAATTAACTAATTAACTAAGTGTGTGTATGTGTGTGTATTTGCACACGCATGTGTGGGTGGATGTGTGAGTGTACACATAGAGGTCAGAGGACAACTTGTAGGGGAGTTGGATCTCTCCCACCATGTGGCAGAGAGCGCCTTTGTCCACTGATCTGTCTCGCCAGCGTGGGACCGTGAAGACCACCTAAAAGTGACAGAGGTGGAAGCCACCATGCTGAGTGCTTGCTGTCGTGTCATATCTGTGGTTTGGACAATTTTTCCCGGAAACAGCCCGGGCTGCTGTTTTGGATGTCTCTTTGGGATTCTGTAAACTCTCCAATATTTTTAAGCAAATTCCTGCTGTTTTTGTTTAGTTAATGCCATTCTTGTTGCACTGAACCAAGAACGGCAATATATTTCGGTAGAATAAAGGTGAGTGTAGAGGGTGGCAGGGTGTGTGGAAGTCATCAGTGAGCTCAAAGGCATTGCAAACTATAGCAGTAAGTGCAATTCATTGCTGATTGTAAAGCTGTGCATGTGGGGCAAAACTTACTATGTACTGAGTATCTGATAATCACCCATTAAGCTTCATCTAGAAGAACAATCTGACAATCTCTCTCTCTCTCTCTCTCTCTCTCTCTCTCTCTCTCTCTCTCTCTCTCTCATTTCTAGTACTGGGGAACTTAATTCAGAGCCTCACACCTACTAGGTGAACACTCTACTACTGAGCCATACCCCAGCTCTGTGAATCTCTTGTGTGTATGCATTTATTAAGCCAAGTACCCAGTTTGGGGGTGTGCGTGCATGCATGCATGTGTGTGTGCCTGTATGTGTACATGTGTGCATGCGTGTGTGTGTGTGTGTGTGTGTGTGTGTGTGTGTACGTGCAAGAAAAGGGGCAGGCAAGATGGCTTAGTGTGTAAAGACTCTTGCCACCAAGGCTGGTGACTTGAGTTAAATCTGAAGAACCCACAGGTGGAAGGAGAGAACACCCACAAATTGTCTTCTGATCTTCAACTGTGTGACCCACATTGGCACTCCAAATAAAGTAAATAAAAAGAAAAGGTGAATTAAAGAGGATAAGATAAAAAGACTTGAGAGTGCAGAGTCTTTTGATGGTAGAATCATGACAAAATTCTTGCTGAAATTTAAAAGGAGATAATTAAACTATTGCAAATTTTGCCAGAAAAAGATCTTCTGGTTGAGTCAAAATTTTAACGGTTGTCACCAAATCAATGAATATATAATCTGTGGCTTCTTGTCAATAGAGGAGCAAAGAAGGAATGTAGAAAATTTTCATTGTCTCAACACTGGGAAGGAAAGGGGGAGGGGAGGAAAGAGAAAGGGTGAGAGGCAGAAGACACCAGAAGGCAGGGGAGGGGAGTCTGCACACACCACAATGTCAGCAGACACAGAAGGAGTAGACTAGTCAGTTAAAAGAAAGATCAGGCTCATACCCGAGGTTTAAAAATCTAGCTAGGGGCCAGAGAGATGGCTCAGAAGTTAAGAGCATGCGCTTTTCTTCCAGAGGACCTGTGTTTGGTTCCCAGCACCCACATCTGTCCGCTTATAACAGCTTACCACTCACCTCCAGGGGACCTGACTCCCTCCTCAAGTCTCCGTAGACACTGCACACACAGCCACACAATCACATGCACACACAAATGAAAGTATCTTAGTCACTGCTCTATGTGGTGATATATTGTGTATCTTAATAAAATTTGCCTTAAGATCAGAGAACAGAACAAGCTACTAGATTAAACATAGATGCCAGGCAGTGACACCTTTAATCCTAGTACTTGGGAGGCAGAGATCCATCTGGATCTCTGTAAGTTCAAAGCTACCCTGGACTACATGAGATTGATTCAGTCTAGGAGAGAAACAGAGCCAGGCAGTGGTGGCACACACCTTTAATCCAAGTACTTGGGAAGCACATGCCTTTAATCCTAGTGCTAAGAAGGAAGTGATATGGCTGGGCAGAGAAAGGTATTATAAGGCATGAGGAGACGGGAACTAAAGGCTTTTTTGGCTGAAGCTTTTTAGACCAAGGACTCAGAGGCTTTGAGTCATAGGATTCATGGAGTTAACGAGGTAAGAGGTGGCTTGTTCCTTTGTCTCTCTGATCTTTCAAAATTTACCCCAATATCTGGTTTGGGTTTTTTTTTTTTTATTAAAAGACCATTTTAAGATTCATGTTACTGTTCTATTGCTGTGAAGAGATGTCATGACCAAGACAACTATTGTAAGAGAGAGTATTTAATTGGAGGCTTGCTTACAGTTTCAGAGGGTTGGCCTATGGTCACCGTGGTGGGAGCATGGTGACAGGCATAGCAGACATGTGCTGGAGAAGTGTTGAGAACTACACCCTGATCCATAGGCAAAGAGAGTGACTCTGGGCATGGGAGTGTAAAACCCCAAAACCCACCCCAAGTGACACACTTCCTCCAACAAGGCCACACCTTCTAATCCTTCTAATCCTTTCAAATAGTGCCACTCCCTGGTAACCAAGCATTCAAATATATGAGGCTATGGGGGTCATTCTCATTAAAATCATTACAGAAAGTAAAAATAAATCTTAAAAATATAACTAGTTAGCTGCTATTATTAGAAGCCCACAGAATAATTATAAAATTGCATAGAAAAGTTTACAAAAAAAAGTAGTATACTTTACAAATGAACAAAATTAGGATAATAACCTTGATAAGAGACAAGGTAGAATCTGAGGCAAAGGGCGTCATGGAGGATAAAGGCAGACATTGTGTACTGCTGAAATAGCAACCCAATAGGGAGAGTCCTGTATCTGTACACCCTTGACAAACTGTCTCAACATGTGCAAAGTTTACTGGGAGAATTTTTCCCCCAAGACAGGATTTAACTATAAATCTCAGACTATAGTCCAACCCAGGATCTTCCTGCTTCAGCCTCCCCAAGTGCAGAGATAAGAAGCTTAGGGATGAATTGGACCCAAACGCATTAGAAACTGATGTATCAACAAATACTTGAGGTGGAAGTTAATAGCTAACAAAATGTAAATGAATGGGATATGGGGACTTGAGCAGCAGCTCAGCTGGTAAAATGCTTGAACCCACATGAAAAGGCTGGTTGTGGGCACACATTTGTAACCCCAGGACCGTACCAGGGAGGCAGAGACAGACACATCTCCGAGAGTCACTGGCCATCCAGCCTCGCCTGCTGAACAAGGTGGATGGCACATGAGGAACAATACCAGAGGGTGACCCCTGATTTGCACACACACACACACACATACACACACACGAGTACATATGTATATAGAATCTCCTATTATCCCCAAAATACAGAAGAAACATTGTTTTCAAGAAATAATGGACATGCATTAAATTGCAAAAAATTCCATAAAATACAGATCATATTAGCTAGCAAACATACAATTAAATGGAAATCAACTTGAACAATCTCCTGATGAACAAAACTTACCCTCTCAGATAAGGAACGGTTTAAACTACATTTATTAATAACTCAGATTAAGTAAAAATTCACGATAAAAATTACAGAGTATCTCAAATGAACAGCATGAAAATGCTGCTTTCTTCAGATCTTGAAAGATGTAGAGAAATTAGTACTTGGGTTTTAAATTATACCCTTAATGCATTTATTAAAATAATTTTTAAGTAGATGAGTGTGTTCAAGTCAGAAAATGAAAAAAAAAATCCCACTCAAGTCTAAAAAAAGTGGAACAAAGGAAAGATAAGCCATGAAAGGAGATATTAATAAAATGAAAATGAAACAATAACGAAACAACAAATCCAAAGAGCACTTCAGCCAAATGTCGGTAAAACAGGGTAAACCATTAAATCCGGAAAGGAACATAGGTGTGAGATGAGGAACAAGGACGATCACGCTTAAAAACTGTGAGAGACAACTAAGGGAGCTGATGGCAGCCGATTTGAGAGCCGAAGAGGAATGCAAACGTCTCTAAAGGGTACAGTTCAAATGCGGGCTCAGGACACGTTTCCCAACATCCTAAAATCATGTAAATTAGAATCTTAAATCAAAGTAAAACCAACAATGAAACAGAGAGGCAGGCACCAAACGCCGTGTCTCATCCTCTCACAGGCAGCCGCTGCTTTGGGCTCACTGTTCAGGCCTGGAGAACACTCACCTTCCACATGTGCTGTGCCCAGAACAGAACAGGAGCAATCCCATGGGTTGTGGGGCAGTGGGTGAGGGAAGTGGGTGGTGGTGGTGGGGGGGATGGAGGGGTGGGGGGTGGGGCGGCACTGGGCTGTCAGGGATGCTGGGCAGGAGCTGGGGACCACCTGCTGACCTGGTGACCCTTTTCCCACCTGACCCCCAGCACAGGAGCCCTAATATCAAACTGCATGTCCTGCCCTGAGAAAGGCCGGCTGCCCACTCCAGCCCCGTGCACTTCAGACGCCCTGTGCTTTGACCACGGTCTGTCTGTTTCTCCTCAGGCAGACAACACAGGCTGATTCACAAAGAGTTAGAAATTCACACCGAAAACTGAGGCTCCTTCTAAAAATGACAATCGGTTTGGGTAAGTTATGGTACATTTTTCGATACTTAAAAAAAATTATCTCTGTATGCATGTGTGTTTATATATGTGTGTGTGTGTGTGTGTGTGTGTGTGTGTGTGTGTGTGTGTGTGTGTGTTTGCGCATTTGCAAGTGGTGGACGTGATCGTCACAGGACCTGGGTCTTTGTTTTTCACCTTGCTTGAGGCAGGATCATTTTGGTGTCTGTCTCTGGGCGTCCTAGGCTAGCTGGCCAACCAGCTTCCAGGGAGCCTCCTGTATCTACCTCCATCTCACTGTAGGAACAGTGGGACTAGTTGACACACTCTACCTGCCCCAGCTTTACATGGGTTCTAGGGATTTGAACTCAGGTCTTCATGCTTGCACAGCAGTAGCTTTACCCATTGAGCCACCCCTGTAGCCAAAAATAACTATCTTAAATAATCACTCAAGAGAGTGAAAGCAGCTGAGAATACTAACATCAGTCTGTACAATCCACAGACTGAAGAATGGCAACAAGTAAGCTAAAGGAAACCTCCATTATATGTAGCTGAAGTTTTCCTGTGTCCCACCCGGTCCTGCAGCTGCTCGAACCCAGTTAAACACACAGAGGGTTATATTACTTACAAACTGTATGGTCTATGGCAGGCCTCTTGCTAGCTAGCTCTTACATCTTAAATTAACCCATTTCTATAAATCTATACTTTGCCACATGGCTTATCAGTACCTTTACATCTTGCTTCTGTCGGTGGCTAGCAGCTTCTCCTTGCCTCTCCTTTCTCTTCCTGTCTATCTGTTTGGATTTCCTGCCTGCCTCTAAGCTGCCTTGCCATAGGCCAAATGGCTTTATTTATCAACCAATCAGAGCAGCACATATTCACAGCATACAGAAAGACATCTCACAGCAATTACAGGCATATCCTTTTCCTAGTGCCCATTTCAGGAGCCATAATCCAGCTATAGAAGGAAAGATAGGCTGCCAGGAGAAAGAAACTGCAATGCTGTGATAAAAACACATGATAACTCCCCTTCACCCCCCACAGGGTCCTATCCTCAGTTACACCTGGAAAGGACACCCACTAATGCTAGGAACTGTTGGTACAGTGTCCTGGTTACCAGTGATACCAGGACCTTAACAACATCATGAAACCACCCTAGCGACAGGTCTGAAGTTAGTCCTCACCCAGTTTAGTTCATGTTAGATCCTCTGGCTGGCTGGTGCTCGTAGGCTGAGGACCAGTGTCATATATGATTGGAAATTTGCACATTTTCAGGACTGGTTTCTTGGCTTAGAAGTGGGAACTATTGAGGGGCAAGGCAAACAAAGAGCCCTCTAAACTGCCCCCCCTCATACCCCATGAATAAACCTGTCAACAAACTCAGCGGAAACCACTGTTAGATTCTAGAAGGATGGGTAGAAACAGAAATTGGTGCTATTTTTTTAAAGACCTAAAAGTGCATGGTGTTGATTCCCATCCAGAATTTCCCTGGAGGCTGACCATGGATTGAAAAGATCTTGCCCAGTGGTGCTTGCTTAGCTGTATGGTGTCCTTGCTGGGACACAGCACCTCAATCTTGGGCACGTGGTCTGTAGCTACAGATGTGTTAGATACATTCTTCACCCTTCCCAGAAAAGCAGCTGGGAGGTATTTTGTATTCACTTAGAATAGCGAAGAGATCCTTTTGTAGGTGTGAAATGGATCTATGGACATGCCTGTTCTCTCTCTTAATGCAACTTAAGACATATAGGTCTACAGGACCTCTTCCAGAACATTCTGGTGGTTTGTGGTTACATTTGTTAAAGGTTGTAGAATTTCACACTCACCCCCCTGGAAGGAGTAGACTTTTGTCGTCAATGAATACAAAGATTTCCAAGGGGTTGGAGAGATGGCTCAGTGATTAAGAACACTTGCTGCTCTTCCAGAAGACCCAAGTTAGGTTCCAGCACCCACATCAGGTGGCTCACAACCAGCCATCTATAACTCCAGGCCCAGGGGTCCTGATGCCCTCCCTCTTCTTCAGGCACCTGCTCTCACAAAGGCTTGCATATGCACATGTAAATAAAACTAAAACTATTTTAAAAATTAGATCTCTATACTGCAGAAAATGGGCAGATTGTTTGGATTTCTTTATTTGAGTATTGGCTGTTCCTACTCACTGGTCCTTTTTATATTTGATTATATTTTCTGTTCCTCGCTTATCGAAGCCCTTTAGTACATCTAATCCTCTATCATATCTTGAAAATTGCTTCCATAGTCTGTGTGGCACGGTTGTTTACTTCTTCCACATGAATCTTTCATCTCCTTTATAGCTGCTTTAAATTCATTTCCATTTTTATCACTCCGTTCAAACCATTGCCTCCCAGTGTCTGGATAGTGCCCGAGTTATCAAACATCATATGGAACTTTCCATCCTCATCTTGCTAACCCAGTTATTTGTAAATCCTTGACTTCTTCTGAATCAGTTTTTTGTTTGTTTGTTTTTATCTGTAAATCAGAGAAAACACCATTGGCTTGGCTTACACCCAGCAGGAAACCAGATACCCACTGTGGCCACAGGTCCAGAGCTGACCTTGGCTGCTCTGCCTCCTCAACCAAGAGAAAAACTGGTCCTTAGGATCCAAGGCTAGCTTGAGCTACAAAATGAGCTCAAGTCCAGCCTGGGCTAAGGAGTGAGAACCTTGTCTTTAAAAAAAAGTAAGTGAAGAAGGAGGAGGAGGAAAAGTAGGAAGAGGAGGAAGAGGAGGAGGAGGAAGAGGAAGAGGAGGAGAATGAAGCAAGAAGCAAGAGTAGACACTGACTTGGCCTGGTGTGTCCTGAGAGCAGGACAGGCCACACAAACACAGTACAAGCCATGCAGCTTTCAAACATGAAGAGTTACAACCATGGAAATCATGAACATTCCTTAAGAGCGTAAATGAAGCATATGCCTTGCAGACATTGCACATTGAGCTTGGCCTGTCTGCGTGAGGACAGAGCCCTGTATAGACCATTCTCAGCATCACTGGCCCTGTATGGACCATTCTCAGCATCACTGGCCCTGTATGGACCATTCTCGGCATCCCTGGATGCATCCTTTAGCAAAGCCAGAAGAGCCTCCTCACTTGCTGGCAGTGGGAGGCATGGACACACCTAAACACCCTGTCTCCCATCAAGGTGTCCCTGAAAGCCTTTTCTACTCCCACTTGACTCTGCAGGGACAGCGCAGAACTGCAGGAAAAGTTCTGCCCCACAGGAGAAGGCTTTCCTGACAAGTCTTTGCTGTAAACCAGAGCTAGGCATAGAATTTCAGTTAGAAAACATTTTGTGTTTGGATCTCCAAGTTGTTCTAACATTTAAAAGCCCGGTCTCATCACCTAGATGTTGGGGTCCTCAGCTTCTGTGGACACATCTGATGTATAGTTCAGACTGTTCTTCCACCCAGTGGCCTTCCTCATCACACACATCTGCTTAGCCCTAAAGGTATCCATTTCTGATTTTTGACCCCAGCTTCCTTCACTCAGGGAAAAGACTTCCCATGTAACAAGCATGTTCCATGTGTCTTGACCTATGCCAAAAATACAGACATGTTTGTGTCTTTCTATAATATCAAGACTGATAGAATAGCAATACATCCAGAAGCTGCATTGGTTTCATGTCTGAAGTTTGCCAAGTAATCCTGAGTTCCCTTTACAGCTGGATGTCAGTCAACACGAGTTCTTTCCTCTCAATCCTGGTTACTAGTATTAACTCCCACACCAAAAATTACAGGCCACAATAATTGTGACCATTTATAGATGTATATGGAGGTCACAGAGTGATTGTAAAAGGGTCAAGTAGGCCCCAAAGAGGTCATCAAGTCCTTCTTAGAAGTAGAGGCAGAAGGCTGATGGATGCAAAGAAGATCTCTGGGGTGTTGGGGTGGGGGATAGATAACAAAGTCTGCTGGAGAGCTGCTGGCAATTCTGATCCACAAGGTGACAGGCTTGAACCTATGCTTAAGGTAAAGTTGAGCTACAGACTGTGGAGGCCACAGAGACAAAGGTCAGGACAAGGTCTTGATGAGCAAATGTCCTGACAGATGGATAGCAATTTGAGTAGGTATATCAGTAGTGGGAATGGAACCAAGCTGAAGCTGCTGAGGTAGTCAGGAGTTCTCTGCCTGTTTGGACCACTTGAAGGACTATCACAGTGTTAGGTGTCTGCCTCTTTACGGGGTCCAGGTGAGAATGTAGCTCCCTTCTTGGTCTGGTGTGTTCTGTAAGTTCTCAGGTCTGTTTTACCGAATGGAGATTTCATACATATAAAATTTTATGTATATGGGTGTTTTGCCTGCATGTATATGTGTGTGCAGTAACCTCAGAGGCTGCAAGAGGGTGTTGGAATTCCTGGGACTGTAGTTATATTGTTGTGAGTCCCCATAAGTGTTCTGGGGATCAAACCCGGGTCCTTTGCAAGAGCAATAACAGTTGGTGTTGTTTACATGCCTAACAAGTGGGACAGAGTCATGCTGCCTGTATTTGAACTCAAAATGGAGTCAAATGATGCCTGTGAGTTGAGCCTCTAGGGGCCAGGCACATTCTGAAAAGCCACTGCTGAATACAACCAGGACAGGGAACAGCCTGATCTCAGCATCATGAAAGACAGATTTTGGAAACCATAGGTATGTGACCAAGGTGGCCTAGCTCTTGCTCAGCTCCCTGCCATGGGCCAGCACAGAGGGAGTGTAGTCCCAGCACAGAGGGAGTGTGGTCCCAGCACAGAGGGAGTGTGGTCCCAGCACAGAGGGAGTGTGGTCCCAGCACAGAGGGAGTGTGGTCCCAGCACAGAGGGAGTGTGGTCCCAGCACAGAGGGAGTGCAGTCCCAGCAATGAGCTATGGACAGAAGCTGCAGTGCAGGCAGATATTAAACCCACACCGGAAGGAGAGAAGTCAGGCTCAGAGTGGGAGGAAATTAAATCAGTGAAGCCAATGATGAACCTGCGTGACCTTATCAGATTCCAGAGGAAATGAATAAAGAGATTAAAAAGATAAGAAAAATGAAATATAATAACAGAAGCATGAGGCTGACCATGGACATCCGATCCATGAATCAGAGCTGCTAGTGATAAAGAATACATAGATATAATACGAGACACAAAAACAAAAGACATCAAGAAGACCTGCCAACCTACAACGGGCCTCCTTGTCTACCAGTGCAGATATCCCAGAACAGAGATGGGTTCCAGAAACAAGATGGGAAGTTTTTATGTTTTCAGATGCAACAAAAATTCCTTTGAGCTAACCCTTAAGAAATGAATGGCCTAAAATATCTCCATGTCTAAGAGGCCATAGACAACTACAGGCAGAGGAAAGGCGTAGAGTGATGGAGAGGGATAACAGGCCATGAAGATACACAGCAACCTTCCCATCAATCGGTCCCTAGGTATTGGGGAGAGGATGCTCATGGGCACTCACACAGGAATGCCTCCTAATGTCTTATTGCTGCAGTGTTACTCCAAATATGAGGCTCAGAGCCTTGATCAAAGACAGGTCTGTGGTCTTCACTATTGGGTGGCCTGACTCCCGTTCTGATGTTTCTGGGGTTTGATGCACCTGTTTCTTGGTTTAGGGCAGTCCATATGATGGGACAGACACTGATATTGGTGCTGCATAGAATAGCAAAGTCCCTCCTCTAACCAGTGAACTCACAGACAAGGAAGCACAGCAGAAATGTAGGATGCTACTTGCTAGCTCACTTATTGATGTCTAGTTGGATGTATATATATAGCCAAGGACCACCTGCCTAGGGAATGGTGCCTCCCACAATGGGCTGGGTTCTCTGCATCAATTAATGGTAAAGACAATCCCCCATAGACATGCCCACAGGCCATTATGATCGAGGAAATCCCTCCACTGAGACTCTCAGGTGACTCTACAGTGTGTCAAATCGGCAGTTAGGGCAGGGTGATCTGGAGAAGTCAGACGTCAGCGGGGATTCTGCAGAACACTGGTTTCCAGCCCTAGGCTGGAAGAATCTGAGTTCCTTTGGGTCTGTCTGTGATGCAAAACCTCAGTGGTTAGCCATGGAGTTGGGGCATCTCCCCTCCCTCAATCACCTAGTATGTGCCCAAGCTTGACCTGTCTTTTGGTTTGGTCGTATCTGTCTGTAACCTGTTCTAGAGAGTCTCCTTAATGGAAGCACTGTCAACCCTGCTTTCCCTGCCATCCTGTGTTGATTTTTTTCTAATCTGAATGTTCTGTTTGTAAGGTTTATTCTGGAGGTAGGAAATGCAATTCAGAATCCGACATAATTAAGCAATGGGACATTGATTTACCCACCACTGTAAACATGCTTCCGATTCTCATTCACTATGTTAACTCTTAATGAGTTTATCCTTAAATAGATATTTATTGATGTCTTGACAGCAGCGATTCCAGAGTGCCCAGGGGCTCATCCATATTTAGCGAAACTGAGTTAGTTATCTTATTTACAGTCAGGGCTGACTTGTGTGCTATGTTTTCTGATGATCTCTACGATGTTTTACAACATTTATGCATTTGTTTGGGGTACGTGTGCCATGGGACACATGCTGAGGTCAGAGAGTAGCTGGTAGGAATCAGTGCTCCCACCACGTGGGTTCCAGAGATGGAACGCAGCTGTCAGCCTTGCCAGCAAGCACCTTCACTACCTGCGCCAGCCCATTCTGGTGTTCTTACGAAGACAGTATGAAAAGGACTGACACCTGAGAGGACCAAGTTATGGTTTTTCCAAAATGTCTGTGACATGTTGCTCCTAACATAATCAGCCAGGCGCAGAGTTAAACTCAGCCCCACACAGTGGCTTATTTTCAACAGGAACCTGCTGCTCTTCTGTTTCGAAGCAAAAATGGTGGTGAGTGGCACAGTTGTCTCCCAGAAAGACAGGGAGGAAGTAGTCATTGTGAAGCAGTTCACATGGCAACAGCCTGATCCGTGCAACTGAGGATAGCCAGCAGTGGAAGACAATGGTTCTCTCACTCATTCCTCTCTGTTGCTGTCAAAAGAGAGTTGGAGATTCAGAAGGCAGTCTGTCTCTCTTGTGTCTATCAAGCTGCCTTTTCGAAGTCTCTCTTTGTAGATTCCCCTCCCCACTGGTGACTGGATCCAGCCTGGGGCAGAGAGGATGAAGGAGGCACCTAGGGGAGACATCTAGCCCGGGCCCTCCTCCAGCTGTCCTGCACCCCAGTGGCCATCAGCTGCCAGGGATGCTTCCCTTCAGTGCTGCTCACAGGCTTAGTGTGGTTCATGGTGCAATCCTACACCTCAAGGCCAAGCATGTGGGGTGTGTGTGTGTGTGTGTGTGTGTGTGTGTGTGTGTATGTATGTATGTCAGGGTAGGGTGGAGGTGGATGGGTGGGGGTGTCTCTAAGCAACAAGAATGCCTTACCCTGCCGTGATCTGCACTGACCGGCTTGCTGTGGCCCCTTCCAAAAACCTCCCTCACCCTAAGTGAGCATTGAAGGTGCCCACTCATCACATACACCTCTCTGAGAGTTTGTGGTGGGCCATTTCCTGCTCCAGCTGACCACCTCTGCTTCCACAACTAAGGGAATCACAAATGTCACTGGCTGGGCCCCACTGTTCCTGAAGGAACCCAATCGTACTTCCTGTGTCCTGGCATTCCATTCATGCCTGCCTAACCAATGAGGCTCACCCACGGAGTTGGAGTGACTGGGCAAAGGAGTTCTTCCCCTGTGGGCTGACCGCAGACGTCTTTACATTGCCCCCAATGTTGGTTTTTTCCTGATTTTTTTTTTGTTTGCTTGTTTGTTTTGTTGTTGTTCCTTTTTAGGCCCTGGTGATTCTGGTAGCCATATTGAATAACGAATATTCTGGCTTTATGTGTGCTCTCCTTTATTTGAGTTCTGATGTCAATACTCTAATTTGTTGATTGCTTCTGGGTCTATCGTAGGCTTCTGTCTCCATCTCCTTCCAGCAGAAGCCTCAGGCATCGTTGGAGACCTTCCTTCATTTCCAATGGGGTTACTCCGTGCTGCAGATCCCCCTGTAAGCAGCCTTCCCACACTGACACGGTTTTCATTTTTACTCATTTCCAACTTCTGTCATTCTCTCCCGACTTCCTCTCTCATTTCTGGATTATTCAGGCGCAATCTGGTGGCGTTCCCAGGAGCTGGAGGCTCCCAGCTAGGTTCCTGTTTGATTCTGTTTGGGATCTGTAGCAGAACCAGGAAGGAGCTCCAGATGATGCCTCATGACTTGTCTACATCAGGCTGATGATCAGGATGGTGTCCTCACCACCCACCATACCATATCCTGATGAAGTGTGGGGTCTGTGGAGAGCAGCCAGCAGGCATGAACTCCTCTGGTGCTGTACCTGCAGCTCTCAGGAGCTCTCCGAACGCTGTATAAGCACTCAGAAAGATATTTTATCTCCTTGTTTGGCTGCCCAGGTAAACAAGAGCTTGGGTCCTGTCTCTGCTCCTATGCTTTGTTTCTTCCATGCTTTCAGTCAAAAAAAAATTCACAATAGATTATTGACTTTAAAGTGGACAGTTCAGTGGCATTTGGTACTTTTATGGCATGTGTGATCTTGAAATCTACATGGTTCCAAATATTTTCATCATCCCCAAAGAACACCCTGCACCTTTAAGAAGTTATTCCCTACCCCTTCTGACAACAGGCAGCTTCCTCACCACGGGTTTGCCCACACTGGGCATTTCGTATATGCAAATCCCCTCACACAATTGGTGATCTCTGTATCTGATTAGTGCTCAGTGAGTTTGCTTGTCCGGAATCCTCACGGTTAAGAACCTTGCAGACAATGGTTGCAACAGCCCGTCTGCCCTCCTGTATCAGGGGCTGAGTTCACCAAATCTCCTTTGCAGCCATCTTCAGCGACTTCTCTGGAGTCACACACACTGGTGTGTTTGCTCCCAACAGCCTCTTAAGCAAGACGTAAGCTTTGTTGATGTGTTGTTCTGTTGGTGAGAGGTGGTAAAGAAGTCATATTCCCTTATCTAGAATATTCCTTCATTTTTGTACAATCAGTCCAAGGCAGTGTCTGATATGTGTGTTTTACTCCCAAAGGTGGATAAGCAAATTTGATGGATTCCACGTACATTCTAGTGTCAGGAGGATGTTTCTTTCCAGAAACCATGTTGACTTTGCCTTATCTCATAATGAGACTGGCAGAACTTGTCACAGGCCACTTATTTCCTCGACTGCCAAGAGACTAAATTTAGCGTTCAGTTGGATGAGCTGGGTGACTGCACGCTTTGCGAATACTGATTTGTCCCCTGCTGCTAAAAGAGATTCCTGAGTTTTAAATTCTAAACTTGGTTTCTTGGTTGCTGTTTTTCTTACAAGATTTATTTTCTTTTTTAGTGTGTGTGTGTATGTGATTTGTGTGTGTGTAGGCATGTGCACACAGGTGTGGGTGCCCATTGAGGCCAGAAGAGGGTGTAGGACTCCTTGGAGCTGGAGTTACAGATGCTTGTGAGCTGCCCGGCCCTCTGGAAGAGCAGCAAGTGTTTTTAACCACTGAGCTATCCATCCATCTTCTGAAACTTATTTCTTGAGAAGAAAGAAAACAATCCTGTGATCACAAATGTATTATTATGATGTCAAGTGTTTATATCAAAAAAAACCTACATATGTAAATTGTAAAAAAAAAACTATAAAAATCACAATATAAAATTATCTAAAGCTACCATAGCTGTTCTCACATATTATCAAATCTGAAAGATCTGATTATTAACCTTTCGTTTGAAAAAAGCTTTAAATTACATTAATTATTTAGTGGCAAGGAGGTTCTTTCACCCTCGTCTGCAGGACGAGCCTTGGATTTGTGTGTTGTGTCCTGCCTGGCCTCCACACCTCTCCTCTTTTCTGAGGGGAAGAGGGGGAAGCAGAAGGAAGCCAAAGTTCTGTCCCCCCTTGATGGCTGGGTTTTTTAGTCTTCGAGGGCTCTTCCTTTCCTACTTTAGGTTGGTCAGTTTGAGGAAAGAGGGTGATTGATCAATTGACTCACAACTGTTGTGTAAACACATCCTAATCCAGCCTTGAGACGCATGATGCAGTCCATCAGCAGGGGTTGGGGGTGGCAAGGTAGGGAAGTGGGGGGCTGTAGGGCTGGCGAGGTGGAGAGGAGTGGGGTTGTGGCTATGGGCAGGAGAAATGGCCCACAAAGCCTTTGTTTAAGCAGCCAGGCTTCTGTCTCAGGTCGGGAGGCGGAGGAAGAAGGCGGCCATCTTGGAAGTTCACCGTCTTTACCAGCCATGGACCCTTTCCCTGTTTGTCTGCCTGTCAGCAAACCTCACTTCCAGTCCCTTAGTACCGCGAACACACCTGGAGAAACTTCAATCTGTGTTCCCAGGCCAAGGTCCCTCATATTTGGTTCTAGAATAAACTATCCCCTTGTGGTGAGAGGCATACTTTTGCTCTGGCAAGAGTGAGAGGGAGAAGGCTTTGTGAGAATTACAAAGTAGTGGACATGTCATGTAGATGAAGGTGGCATACAGCGTAGAGCATGGCTCTCAGGACGGGATGCTGAAGCAATCAGCACCATGTCATTCCCTCACCCTTCGCTCGGAAGGCTGCTCTTTCCTGAAGGATGCCTTCCATCACTGAGAGACAGATGCCAGCAGGCACAGCCTTGCTCCCTGGTGATCAGCGTGCGTGCAGAATTTACCGTGAACTCGGTATAGAGGCCTGTGTAGAAGGAGCCTTGAGACGTTTCCCAGTCTGACATTCCTGGCCTGATTCTCACTCTGCTCGTAACTTCAGAATGCTCCCAGGCCCCCAAATTCAATAGATCAACGTCAAAACAAATTAAACACAGGAGGCCTCTCGTAAACTGTGCCTCTGCCTGGGATGAGCCTGGCTTTTCCTTCCGTTACGTAATTCCATTAACAAAATCTTCTAAAAGGAGAAGCCACGGTGAGGATTATTAAAGATGAATGATGTTTTCAAAGGCAGGCCAAAGAGGTCTAAAATTCCCAAAGTCAGGATCATCTCCCTCACCTGAGATTCCCCAGGAATCTTCCTTTTGGTGGCTTCTCGGAGTTGATGTTAACTTCGGTACCTTTTAATGATTTGCCTTTTGAAAAGGCAAAATAAACAAACACACAAAACGAGAAAAACAGCAACCCCAAAACCTCACTGAGGAGATAGAAAGCTATGCAGAGTAGGATCCCGCTGAAGGAAGGCTGCCTGATGTAACTCCAACGTAAGTAGGAACTAGCTAGGCTGGTTGGAAACTGTACAGAAAAAACAACAACAACAAAAAACTGTACCTCCGCTGTATACTGAGATTAGGTTTGATAAGAATATGTTCTGTTAATATTGATTGGCTAAGATTACTTCCAATTAGGCCCTATTTCTAGGACTAAAAGAGATATTCTTGGTTCACAGATAATCAGGCAAATTCCCACATTTAAACAAACAAACAAACAAACAAACATGTCTTTACGAGGCAGTTCACAGCCACTGTCCTGTGCCACTCTGTGCTTACCAGGAAATATGTAATTCTGACAGACAGGCAGGCAGGATGACCCTGGGTAAGAAATCCACAAAAGAACAACACTGGTTTACTACAAAAGTAACGTGGCTGCAGCCCAGGCCTTCCCAGCTCGTGTGCCCCCCATCTCTGCTGGGCCCTGCCCCCAATTCCAGTAACTTCAGTCACTCAGGGGCAGCCCACACAGTCAGAAGAATAGGGACACCCACTGCACCAAAGGCCAAGCTAACTTCCAGAAGGCCAACTCGCAGCTTGGACAGAGACTCACTGCTAGGTCAGAGGTCACACCAGCCTTCAGAAATCCAGCACATAAAGACTTAGAAAACCAAAGAGGAAACAAAAACCAAGGAACAAAACACCCATCTAACCAAGATAAATTCAGAATCAGGGACTGGAACTAACCATCCCAAACCCAGATGCCTAAATGCCAGTGTAAAAACACAATCAACAACAGCCGGGGCAATGTGGCACCACCAGAGCCCAGCTGTCCTACCACAGCAAGACCCGAATACACCAACGCAGCCAACGCACAAGAAAACGACATTAAAAACGACTTTACTAAACTGATAAGAACAGATACTACACTTGATCTTAGCCAAAAGGCCGAGAAGCGATGGTGGTACAGGCCTTTAATCCCAGCACTCAGGAGGCAGAGCCAGGTGGATTTCTGTGAGTTCGAGGCCAGCCAGTTCCAGGACAGGCTCCAAAGCTACACAGAGAAATCCTGTCTCGGAAAAACCAAAATAAATAAATAAATAAATAAATAAATAAATAATAAATGGCTTTATGAAGATTATGATAGAGGTACTGAAAGAGGAAATGAAAAATTCCCTTAAAGAAATGGAGGAAAAGACAACCAACAAAATTAGAGAAATCATCGAATTCCTTAAAGAATACCTAGATAGGCAAGAAAAAACAGACAGGTGAAGGAAACTATTCCTGACATGAAAATTGAAATAGAAGCAATAAAGAAAACACAAACTAAGGGGATTCAGGAAATGGGAAATTGGGATAATCAAACATAAACTGCAGACAAGCATCCCCAACAGAATAAAAGAGATGGAAGGGAGAATCTCAGGTGGTGAAGATACAACAAAAGAAAAAGATTCTTTGGTCAAAGAAAATGTTAATCTAGAAAAACCCTGACACAAAAAGAATTGTGACTCTATCTTTCCTGCGTAAATTTTCCACTTGTCCAAAAGGCCAGACTTGTCATCTTCTGACTCTGCTTAATTGTTTAAAGTGTAACTTGGGACCAGGGCCTGAGAGAGATTTAAAGATGACAGTCTATATGGAGCATTAAGAATTTAAATAAACTGGTAACATTGTCTGTTCACGGCCACTCTCCCTTAGGGCATTAGATAGAACCTGACAAGCCTTATTAAAGAGCTTTTTCTCATTCTCTCTCTCTCTCCGTGTGTGTGTGTGTGTGTGTGTGTGTGTGTGTGTGTGTGTGTGTGTGTGTGTGTGTGTGCTGTCTTAACTGGCTGTCCTGTGTGTGCTTCCATAGTTGACACACACAAACCATTACAATGATTTATTCTGGAGCACACTGTTAATTGTCCAAAGGCACAGTTGGGCTTTATACTGTAAAGGAGGTGTGTTCATAGGCTTGAACCATCATTTGTGGTAACGCGTAGGTCAGAGCTGCCTGATTGGCATTTCTGGAATTGCAGAAGATGAAATGCTTGGGTAGAGTTTGAAAGCCTAAGCGTTTTGAGGCAAAAATTGCATAATGAGGAAAAAGGGATTCCTCCCTGCTGCCTTTTTTTTTTTTTTTTTTGGTTTTTTTTCCGAGACAGGGTTTCTCTGTGTAGCTTTGTGCCTTTCCTGGGACTCACTTGGTAGCCCAGGCTGGCCTTGAACTCACAGAGATCCACCTGGCTCTGCCTTCCAAGTGCTGGGATTAAAGGCGTGCCCCACCACCGTCCAGCTTCCCTGCTGCCTTTTTGTAAGCTCAAAAGAAACTAAGAGGGCTTTAGGCATCCTGGACAGGAGGCCTGCAGGCAACTGCAGTTCTTTACGTGGGTGGCAAAGTCAAGGTCACTCCAAGAACAGTGCTGTCCCCCAAGAATGGTGCTTTCAAATTATCTAAAAATTTGAGACAGGAGACTCTCTGCTTTATAAATGAGTGCAATGTAGCCTGCCTAAGGCAAAGGATGTACTTTATAATTTTATAAAAACAACAGCTCATGAATAAACAATGGGTTTAATGCAAGTGCCTCAGGCTAGAGATTGGATTCAGAGCCAGCCCCACCCCCATCCACTCCTCCATCCACTGCTGAAGAAGTCACTACTGTGAGAAAGTCCAGTGTCCTTCAGCTGGGACTTGAAGGATGTCACATTTCCTTGGCCTCAGAGGCAAGGTTGTAGTGAAATCTGGTGAGGAGGAGGAAGACACGGGAGTTGTCCTGAAGTAACAAGGCAAAACAATAATACGTGACTTCTCAGGGCTCTGCTTTATTCCCATGGTTGGGTTTAAATGGCAGGATTGACAGCCAGCTGGCCACCCCTGTGTGTTTGGAGCTCAAAGACACTTCAAGTGAGGAGGTCTAAGCTGGCTTCTGGTTCTAGGATTCCACAAAGCAAGTTCCAACTTCTGCTTACCTCCTCCTAGAGCATTGGTCCCAAGTGCATTTTCAGCCATTGGGAGGGATTCGGAAAGTGGACTGGGTGCTTACAGAGAGAACTTCCTCAAAGGGCAGTTGCTTCTTCCAGTGCCTTGTCAGGGAAGCAAGGAAAACATCCAAAGACCCCAGCACTCATCCAGTTTCAAAATGTAGAGCTAGAAGACACAGAGCAGAGTTTTATAATTTACTCATTTACTTTTAAAAAGTTGTTCACTGGGTAACTTGAAGAAAAGTTTCTGCTATAACTGTTTGGTTTTATTTTCCTGAGCCAGGGATTGAACCCAGAGCCTCACAGGTCCTAAGTGAGCACTCTACCATCAGACTGTACCCCAGTCCTCTGTCTTTCTTAAGGTGTGCTAACAAGTTAATTCTAGTTCATCTTCATAGTGAAATTTACTAGCCAGCACACCCCAAAGTCCTCATCAATGAAATAAACATGTCCCAAGACTTGATCCTATGTTAAGTCACCATGGCTCCATCACATGTAGCAGGTAGTCTATCAGAGCAGCACCCAGCAAGTAGCTCAGGAGACGAGTGTGTCATCTTCTCGGGGTTCTGGCGAGCTGTTTGTTAATTGTAGCCATTATTACAAATAAGATAACTCAGACGTAAAATTAATTAAATTTCACTGAAAGCCAATGTAACTACTCCAAACCCACTCCTAAGTATTTTAATGCAGACTTACTCTGCTTCAAGGCTGTCTACATCTATTTTTATGTGCATAATGGAATTTCTGTGTCTCATAGTTAAGTATTACATAACACGGAGCATGCCCTTGTCCTATCTTATCTTGTAAATGATTTACTGTATTGTTTTAAATTATGAGCCTATGTGTGTGTTCGGGCTCATGAGTGCAGTGGCCACAGAGGCCAGAAGAGGGCTCGGATCACCTGGAGCTGGAGTTACGGTCAGTTATCTGCAGCCCTGCATTGGTACTGGGCACCAACTTAGGATCATCTGCAAGAGTTGAAAGAACAGTACACATGTTAACTACTAAACCATATCCACAGCCCAAGATGTGGCCCGGGCTGACTTCAAAGTGGTAATCCCCCTGTCCCTACCTCTGCAGCATATCCTACTGGCATAAACTACTATACCCAGCACTACCTTTTTGGTCTTTGCATTTGGTGGAGAATATTAACACTAGAAGAATCAGCTAATGCTGTAAACCAAGTCCTTTGCTAGAATGGCAAGAGTGTCGCATATGCTCTTAACTATTAAGCCTTATCCACAGCCCAGTGGATGTAGCCCAGGCTAACCTCCAAGTAGTGATCCCCCTGCCTCTAAAGAGTCAGCTAATGCTGTAAACCAAGGCTACTCCACCACCACCATGACCTAAACTTTGATTATCAAGACATTTCCTAGCACACAACAGTCCCCATTCTTCTTCCTCCAGACGATCACAGCACAGGTTTGGTATTCTGCATTCTGAGCCCAGGTCTCCACACTCAGATCCTGAACTCCCTGCCAGTACCAGTTCCTGTGTAGGCTTCGTACTTCCTGGTAGTCAACTGTACCCTTCCTCTGCTTTCTAGTTGTGTTGTATGCGATCCATTTTGCTGTTTCCACCCAGCTCTGATGGACTGAGATCTCTTAAACTGTGAGAAAAACAATCTCTCTCTTAAGCTGTCTCTTAAGGTGTTTGGTCACTAGAAAGCAACGAATCCCACTAGGTTAACAAGCCTTTTCTGGGTAAAGGCTGTGGCTGAGGTGCAAAGTCTGCAACATGGTGGAACAGAGCAACCCTGACAGAGGGAGAGGGCTGGAGTTCGGCGCCTCTGCAGTGTACCTATCCATGCAACTTGGAGACCTGGCGGAGATGAGAAGAAAGTGATAGTACAGTGCATACAGCAGCCTGGGGGGAAAACTGCCCTTGCTTTTTCCTCAGGGTACTCTTGAGGAGAGAGGAATAAGAGATGTTAGGTAGAAAGATAGAAGGGAGAGAAACAGAAACACAGAATAGCCTCAGGAGGGCCTGGATCAATATCCACCAGCCCTTCTTGTATCATTTAAAGGGCCTTTTATAGGAATGCCAAGAGGTGGAGCAAAAGTGCCAAGTGCAGAGCCTTCCAAACACCTGGTAACCACAACCACACACGTGGTCAAGCCATCCTCTAATGCAGCCCTGCTGGGTAAAGCAAGCTCAGATCTTACTAGGAAACCTTTGTGGGCCCCCACAGCAGCCATGCTTCTACAAATCACAGTGATCCCTAGACGCTTTTGGCAATGGTAGGATTCACTGGACAGCCTGAGATTCATCCCATATGAGGATCTGTTTCCAGAAAAAGATTTTTGCGGGATGACTTTGAAGTCCAAGGGAAGCAGTCTAGTTCTCACATATACACGAGGAAGAAGGCTTTACCACTTTACTGGGTGTCCTCCATTGCAAGGGAGCAAACAATTACAAGAACCAGAAGAAACCCTGGGGGTTGTGTAAGAGCGTAAGTGTTTCGTGGAGATGTGTAGCCAGAGCCTTCAGAAGAAAAAGCCAGCCTCACTAATCACCCCAACAACAGCAGTCAGATGATAAATGGTCTTTCCCATGTCTGAAAAGACCTAGAACTCTTGCAAGGGCCAACATACCAAGGAGTGCAGAGAGGCTAACCACAAGTCTGGCCACAGAAATGTGGAGGGGGCTTGAAAGCTCTAGACTGTTTGTGAGAGTCATCATAAAAGCCGTATGCTTAACTTGTGAGCTCCATGGCTTCTCTGGACTACAGCAACCTCTAATCTAGGAGCATGCAAGCGTCAAGACGGGCCTTAGCCCAGGCCGCTCTTGTAATTACCATGCATGCATAATTCACGACTTGCAATTTCCTACCAGTTCTGAAGCATTCCAGCGCACAGAATTAACCATGGCCCAATGTCTTGCAGATGTGTTTATTTCTTGGACTCTCCCCCGGCTTCACGTCCCAAGTCTATACGAATTCCTTCGTGAGCTGTCAGTGCGCCGAGCTGCTCAGAACTCTGATACAGGCTCTTGAACATGTCAGCGCCATGGGGCTGGGTCCCCCTTTCCCACCACCCACCCAGATGCCCTGAATTCCTGTCCCATTATCACTGCTATTGGGATAAAGAATGGGGTTGGCACGGTGTTGAAGATGCCCATTATAAATTCCAAAAGAAACACTCTAGCTTCAAATATCCTCCTTTCATGGTTTAGAGCAGGCTGTATCCACTTATGCTCTCTTTTTAAATCAAAAGGCTCCAAATTCAGGGCTTTTTTTTATAGAGGAAAGCTCTGCTTCCTGCCCCATTTTCAGCACAGAGCATTTGTCTTAAAATTTAGATGTTTGAGAAATTAGAAACTTTCCTTAGGCCTCCAGTCCCAGGTTAAAGTCCCCGAGATTCCGGTCTAATAAAAGGAGACTGAACAATTCCACTGGGCTTCGTACTGGCCTCATCATTTACAAGAATGACCCTTTATAGCCAGTTGGCTCCTGTTCCTTATGATACTAGCTCCCAAGCTAAGATTTAAGTTATTTACTAGGGTGTTCAAACCGGAGCTGTTGGACCTTTAATTCTCTTACAAACAACCACATTAATTCCAGTTTAAATAGAATCTGAACTAAGCCCCACCCCCCATGGATAGAAACAAGCAGATAAGGTGGGATCAGAGCAGAGACAGACAAACAGTTAGTCTTGTCCCGGGAATCCTGGGCTGGTCACGTCTCTCACTGTTAATGAAATCTCTGTGTAAATATCTCTCAAGAGGCCACTTCTGGAGACTCACAACCTTCTCCCACTAAGGGGGAGAGCCATTGACTTCTCCCTCCACCACAGTTCTGACTCTCCTAGAGAAGACAGGTATACCAGAGCCATAAGTGTGCCCAGGAGGTAAACCCAGAATGTAGGACTCTGCCCACATCTCAGACCCAACCACCAGTTCCAGAGAAATGATGAGAGGGGCATGGAGTCCCACCGTTAATGAGGTTTATCCTGGAAGTGTGCAGCAAGATGAGCATGCAAGGAAGAGGCTGTGGTGGGACTGCTAAGGCAGCGTCTGGGCTAGCCCGGCATCCTGGTGGAGTCCACTGTGAGCTGCCATGGCTGGGCAGCTCTCTAGTTTTCTGTCAAGTTAGGCTGTGGGGAACATGAAATCCTGATGAAATTCAAACTGGAAATCAGAACACTATGTCTATCAGAGCAAGTCCTGAAATCTCTTCTTTGGAATTCTTGCTTTAAAACGAACATCTGGGGCCAGAGAGAGGGACGGATCCAAAACATAACAAGGCGTGGCAGCTGAGGCGTGGCGTAATCAAGTTCCAGAAACACACAAATGTGGTGTGTTAGTTATGTTTCCATCACTATAACAAAACACCCAAGTTTTTTTTTTTTTAATAATTTTCCTATATAAATTATAGTTAATTTATATAGGAAAGTGGGTATTTGGGGCTCACAATTCTGAGGTTTTGGTCTGCAATCAGTTGCCCCATTGCTTCAAGCATGCTGGGAGTTGGCACACTCTGGAAGGGCACGTGGTTAGAAAAGGGTCAGGTGAGAACTGAACAGCACTATGTGTAGTGAGTTGAGTGTCATTGGGAGGCCTAGTCATAGCTAATTAGACAACTGAAAATGCTTTGGATTAGGGACGTCCATTAAAAGATGACTTTCAGCCAGGCGGTGGTGGCACACGCCTTTAATCCCAGCACTCAGGAGGCAGAGGCAGGCGGATCTCTGTGAGTTCTGGTCTACAGAGTGAGTTCCAGGACAGCCAGGGCTGTTACACAGAGAAACCCTGTCTCAAAAGAACAAAAACAAACAAACAAAAAAGATGACTTTTGATGAATATAGAGAAAAAGAAAAGAAAGAGCACAGGAGACTCAGAACAGAACACGTTGGTTCTCTTTGTGTTGTAAAGGAATATTGCTGTCGGGCCTGCCGCCTCCTGGGTCCACAGCTTCTTTGCTCTGTTTAGTTATGGAGGCGGAGGAAGCTGTGACTGTGTGCCTTCCTAGTCGCAGTGCTAGGCTCCTTCAACAGGGGGCACTGAAGCGGCCCGACCCCACCTTGGCTTCAAAGAAATTCTTCATGGCTGCCTCTCAGCATAGAGGCCCAGCAGCCCACAGGAGTTTCTTCCCATAACCGCTTCCATCCATGGTGACTGTTTCTAGAGACCACCACCAGCAGCACCCCCCCCCCCCCCCGGCCCAGGTCTCTTTCACCCCACAGATCGTGTGTTCCTATAGCAGCCGTACCTGGATTCTCAGCCTCTGTGGCGGGGTGGGGCTCCACCAGGAACCACCGTGGCCGGAACGAGGATGCTCTAAAGAGACACTCGTGCCATACCCTTAGACTACTAGACTATTAAAACCACAAGCCCCCCCCCCCACTAAAAAAATCAGATTTCCCTTGAGACTCTCATATTGGAAAAGAAAAAGGCTGGGAGGCAGGTTCCGGTCAAAGGGACTCCAGTTTGACACTGGTGATGAGTGGAAACACACCTTGACCAAGACTACTTAGGAATGCACACCTCTTGTTCTCTAACTGAACCTAAAGCTCCTGTCAGGTCCTCACAGATGGACTTGGGGGTGCCCACTCCACTTTTTTATTTATTCTTCTTCCCCATGTGACCACATCAAATAAATCTCCTTTATCTATTTGTCAGCATTATTTGACTTTTCATGGGCGTATTGAGGATGATCCTAGCCCGTTAGGACTGCCAAGGCTAGCCAGACCAGCTCTGAACCCCACAGCCCCAGTGGGGAAGCTATTCCTTCTCACCTGCTTTTTCTGGACTCTTTGGGGTACAGTATCGCATTTTTAGCGACAAACCACCTTCTATTGACTAGCTGCCGTTCATTATCTTCCATGTTCCTGTTCAAGCAGATGTCATTGTGTCTGCTCCTAGCTTGTGGAAGGGAGTTTTTTATGTACTGCTGCCACTTCTAAGCAGAAAGAACAGAACAGCAATACAGGGTCTTCAGAGGTCAGCACTACAAAGGTTCGAACAGACACCACTGGATGGCGAGGGTTTGCTCAGGATGCCAAGAGGCCCTCTCAGGAATGCAGCAGAGGGGCTGAGGCACTAATGAGAGGTTGAGCCGGATGACAATGCGGGTCACTTCCAACTGAGAATGCCTGAGACACTACAATGCACTGCAACTCTCCCTCTTGTCTCCAGCAATAATTGACTTTCCCAACCCTCCTCAGCACCCCGAAGAAATGCCCGTGCTTTGGTGTTCTATAAAAAGACATGAACTCAATGTGAGGGAGGTGAAAACAATTACCATTGAAGGCAAGTTTTCCCAGGGATTTTTCGAATGACCTTGTGACATTCCTCATTAGTATCATTGCCCTGCTAACAATATATTCCACTTCATAAGCATCTACTGTTGGGATTTCTAAAAATACTCTAACCACCAACAGCGTAATGTTTGGAGAGTTAAATAGCCAATGGGTGGGGAGGTTCTTTATGTGCTGAGGGGTCTTCAGTCACCCACTCTGTTCCGGCCCATAGAGTTTATTGTGGAAGAGAGGTTGGATAGGCTTGTGTCTGAGGCGCAGGAGTGACTGCTGATGTCTCCAGGTCCTTGTATCCCAGGACAAAGGATTGCACCAGGGACACATAATTAGAAATAGAAAGCGCTCCTGGACATAGGAGTGGGCTAGTGTCTGGGGAAAGATATCTGTTCAGAAGCCCTGGGCCAGGAGTCTTATGAGCCTTTATAAGTCAATCACACAGCACACGTCATCTCCTCTGTGTGTATTATGCAGGCTCTTCTCAGTGTGAGTTCCTGGTCCTCTGCAACTGGCTTATTTCATATGTTACTCTTTTAGAAATTATTTTTATTATTATTGTATGTGTGTGCACATGATGTTCATGGGGTGCATATGTGGCATCGTGTACATTTGGAGGTCAGAGGACAAGTCTGTGGAGTCGGTTCTCTCTTTCCACCTTCACATGGGTCCCAGGAGTTGAAGTCAGGTCACCTGCTTTGCAGGACAAGTGCCTTTACCTACTGAGCCAACTTGAGGGTCCTCTGCGTGAATCTTGCTACATCTCTCTCCAGCCCCAGCTTTCCCACCACACAACCAAGTAGGCTTTGAGCAAATAATCTAAGGTCAAGCTTGTGGAAGAAATTCCTCCCAGGAGTCTGACCAACAGATGTTCCCTGACTAATGATAGGCTTGCATCCCAGTGGACCTGCCTTAAGTTGAAAAGCATGAACGTCAAAACTTAGCCTGCAGGAGGCCATGGCCAGCAGCACAGCACGCTGGAGTGTTCACTGTGGGTTGTTTTGTGGAACTCACATCCTGCAACCTGAGGCCTCTGCCCAGCTTTGCAGGGGAAGCTCAATCTGCCTACCTCTGACCCTGAAAAAGACCCAAATTAACCATTTCCACCACATACAGATCACATTCACACCATCATTAAGTTGAAATGTAAATGGACCCATCCTAAGCAAGTGGGAAACCACGTGTGTCTTGATTCAGCCCTTTCTAAGTAAAGAGCTGAACATATCAGCATTTTTGTGCACATTAGCTTCAACATATGGGCAGGGAAAGCTGTCCTTTCTGTAGCTCTGCCCTACAGCAGGGCAGTCTATCACAGCTATTAAGTTTCCAGTGACTGCTTCTCGGTTTTCTAGCAATTTGACCTTTAATTTTGATGTAATGTTATTCAGAGGAGAGATAATTTATTGTTTCCTCTATGAGTGTAAATCTTACATCCTTCAGCAAATGACAATGGCCTTTTGGCCCCATTCACTTCCCCGTAGTTTACGTTCATCTAATGTCTCCTGCTTTTTGTTTGCAATCGAGTTCTAGACTTCTATTCATTCTTTCATCATAGATTAAAAAGATTTCATTTCACCCTAAGCAATGGCATGCTGCTTTGTTTTTGATGGACCTACTACTGTGCATGTGTGGCTCTTGGCCTTCAGTCCATCTAAGTGTTAGTTTTTAAAGGCTAGTGAGCACACGCAGTGATGGTTTCTTTGGCTTTTGCGTTCTTTCTTATTCCTCCTCTAGCATTTCCCATGTCCTACATCTTTTATGTAACTCGAGTCTCATTTCTTCTATCCACTGCGGCACTGCAGAGTAGATGTTCAGTGAGTCTGGTAATCGAAACAGTGGCAACTTTGATCATTGGAACAGAGGCATTGGCTGATGTGATGGGAATATGTGGCTATCTGAAAAAAGCAAGGAAGAGGAAAAGAAAGAAGGAAAGATGAAAAAGACATTGTTCTAGTCTGTTGCTATGATAAAATGCTTTGACCAAAAGCAGCTTAGGGGAGGGAAAAGGTTTATTTAATTGATACGTCCTCAGTGTATCACTGAGGGCAGTCAAGGCAGAAACTCAAAGCAGAAGGTGGAAACACTGCTTGCTGGCTCACTCCAGGGCTTGTGCTCAGCTAGCGTTCTGAGACAGCCCAGGACCTCCTGCCCAGGGAATGGCGCCACCCACAGCAGGCTGGGCCCTCTTACATCTAGACTGTGTCATGGTTATTGCTGCCTGCTTTTCACTAGGTTGCAATAAAGATGAGGAGCAAATGGTGGAACAGAAAGTGAAGGGCAGTTTGGTCAGGAAACGTGGCTTGCAAATTGCCAAGTGGCTTCAGTTGTTAAAGAGATTGGTGCCATCTGAAAGGAGTCTTGAGTTTGGCGGTAGGATGAGAAAGGTGCCTTGAGGGTGAGACCCTACCCTTGGAAGGCTCCAGGACATAAAAAGACTTCATTTGAAGAGCTGCCAAGGCATCCTGCTCAACAGAGCTGTCTGGGGAGGTGTTTCCTATGCTCCCCCCTTTTTTCTTTTATGTGTACGAGTGTTTTCCTACATGTATGTATGTGTACCGTGCACATGCCTCGTACCTGTGGTGGTCAGAAGGGGTCATCAGCTCCTCTGGAACTGGAGTTATAGAAGCCTGTGAACCATCATGTGGGTGCTACTGACTAAACCTAGGTCTTCCTCAAGAGCAGCAAGTGCTCTTAACTACTGAGCCACCTCTCTAGCCTCCCAACAGCAGGAACTTGTGGAGTTAGGAGCAGAGCACGATTTAGTGTCTCTTACATGCTGTTAGAGGGGCGTGGAGGCTTGCAGCAAAGTTTTAAAAAGTTTAGGAGGCTAGGCAACATGTGATAGGATTGGATTCCCTGTCAATTGCTCCAAAGCTGGCTATGACTAAGGCTCTGAGGGTGAAGCCTAAATTGCCATAGAGCCCCCAGGATGTTGGAGTTGCCAGAAATGTGGAACATGTACCTGGAAAAGCACTGATTAAAAAGATTTCATTTCACCCTAAGCAATGACATGCTGCTTTGCTTTTGATGGACCTACTACTGTGCATGCGTGGCTCTTGGCCTTCAGTCCATCTAAGCGTGAGTAGGCACTAAGTAGAGCTGGTGCTGAAGAGAGATCCCGGGTGTGGCAGGCACCCAGCCCAAAGGAGTGGGCTGTCCATGCCTGTCAGAACTCACATCATGGCAGTGTGTGCTCCAGATAGATAGTAGAGATACAGAACTTAGTGTTTGTCCTGCTGGACTTCAGTCTGGCTTGAGTCCAGTCTCTCCTTAAAGTCCTCCTTCTCCTCTATTTTATAATGGGCACGTTTACACCATGCTGTTGTGCATTGGAAGCATGTATCTTTCTTTTTGATAACTGTGAAGGCTCAAAGCAATGTGGTTATCTTGGCGTTTTACAAAAGACTTCACTTTTGGATAGTGTTGAAATGGGGGCATTTTTAAGTCAGACCAAATGCATTTTGCTTTATGAGATGACCATGTGCCTTTGGGCCCAGAGGCAGACTATTATGGTTTGTCTCTGAAACCAGATTCATATTTTGAGTGCTTGTTTTCCAACAGGTGGCACTATTTTGAGAGTCTGTCAAACCCTTAGGAAGTGATGTTAAGATGGCAAAAATAGGTTACTAGGAGTAGGTCTTTATGCTTGGCCCTGGTTTTGATCATTCTTTACTTCCTAGTCCATCACATGACCCTGCTTACCATGAACCTTTGCATGCCCTCTTCACCATGACCGATGGAAATTTCTGGAGTCGTAAGCCAACATAAATCCTTCCTCCTTTCAGCTATATTTGTTGGATATTTTGGTCAAAGCAATGCAGAAGCAGCTAATATGACCAGGAAGCACCATTAGGGAGACTTGAGAAGTCAATATTAGCTAAGTCATGGAGGCAAAGGCCGAGGTGGGGTGGGCTGAGAGTTATGAATGAGCTAATGGTTCTTGCAAGGCTCGAACAGGAAATGAAAGGTGAGGAAAAGTTGCTGGTGCAGATCCTGGGTCCCAAGGAGACCAGGATACGAACAAAGCAAGACTGAGAAGGCAGAGCAGGGAGAGGACCTTTGGTGGAGCATGCCTCCCGAGAGAACCGCTAATAGCTTTGGGAAGCCACTGAAGAGGAAGTGCCATTCTCCCTCCTTCCTCACTCCGGGGTAAGCATTAAGCATGGAATATATAATAGGCCAGACTCCATTAAGCTTTCCCTGCTGATGTCAAGAGCTCTAGCAGGGACAGCCAAAGCAATTCCAGGGCAAGTTGATTACCAGCCCAGCAGGGAGTGGGGGTCATCTGCAAGTCAATGGCTGCCATTTCCAAACCTATTAATTCAGTGAATATGTACTGTAAAAGTCAAAAGATGAACATGGAGTTTAGTATGATGTTCTTCATGTCAGCACCTTATTCAGGCTTCACAGCCACCCCGTGGGGCAGTTTTTATTTAACCAACTTTAAAGAGTAGGAGGCAACTTGCCCAAGGAGACTGAGTTCCTTGGTGGTGGGAAGCAGGTTCTTAAGTAGTAGCCCTCCAGTATGTCCCGAGACTTGCTTTCCTTGTCCACCCAGATCCTCCGGCTCTGAGTTAGAAGTCCTTTTCTACTTGACACTTCCCTTTTGAGGACCCCCAAGGAGCCAGACATGAGTCCAGAACAAGATGGCCAGCAGAGCGACAATATGACATCGCTGATGTCACTAAGGTGATGTCACCCTTTTGTACCACACATTCCATTTTGAAGGGATTCAGCAAAGAGGCGCTACCTGTGTTCCTAGGAGGAAGATTCTCACCTGACCTGTGTGTATGCACGTGAGTAACATGTAAGAAATCCCAAGGTCTGACTGCCACTTTCCATTCTTCTAAAGACAACCTCAGGTCAGCCCCTCCCCCATTGTTTTCTTCTTTTCTTTTAATTCTCTATTGTCACAGACCTTCAGACATACACAACTCAGGGTCCCGGAGAGGGAATGTTTTCAGTACACCACACTTCTTTTTTATTCACTGTCAACTCCAGATACATTTAGAATTCAGTAACTTCAATCAGGAGGCTCTTAACTCTTCCTGAGCAGAAATCCTCACACTCCAGAAGGTTTTAGAATTAAATATGAAATGATTTAAATAAACCAAACCTGAACCTTTATATAATAGATGATTTAGTACACATATAATATTCAAAAAGATGTGGCTTCTTAGTATTACTACTCTGTGTCTTTCATCTTCTACAATTAATGGATTAGTTTAGACTCTTCATTTTATTTTGAACACCAGTTAACTTTTTCTCAGATTCAGAATGCACAGAAAATGTTGGTGGTGTGTATGGAAAGGATTTAAAGGAATTACTTACACTGGAGAAGATCACCATTACCGCTGTCTTTAGTGGCACAGAGGAGAACTGGCAGCTGATTTCTCAACTCAAACAGCAGGAATCCAAAGATGCTGAAGTCAAGTCTCCAAAGTGCTAAGGAAAACCACTCCATAGCAATGGAGAATCCCAGGCATTGCAAACACTGTCCTCAGAAACAAAGAAGAACTAGAAACACGTGGAGACAAGCAACGACAGAATACATTGTCAACTGGAAGGCTGTAAAGGGGTTCTGAAAGGAGTTCTTTGGGACAGAAGGAAAGTGACCCTAGATGGATGCACTGTAGAACAAGAATAATCAGTGAGGCAAGCAGGGTGGGGGTGAATCTTAAAACTTCACCAACCATATTCTAAAAAACAGAATGTGTCATAGGTCTCAAATACAAAGCCAAAACACATGGGCCAGGCACAGGCCAGTAGGAGAGAGCTTGCCCAGTGTGCTTTAGACCTAGGGTTTGACTGATAGCCAAGAAAGGAAGGACAAAGGACTGGCCAAAGAAAAAAGAAAAGAAAAGAAAGGAAGGAAGATGAAAACACATGATAATATTTCAAAGGTAAATGGATCAACAGATTTTAAAGTGTTATTAACTATATTATCCTGAGAGGAACTGTCTTAGTTAGGGTTCCTATTGCTGCAAAAAACCACCATGACCAAAAAGCAAGTTGGGGAGGGAAGGGTTTATTCAGCTTACACTTCAGCATTGCTGTTCATCACCAAAGGGGTCAGGACAGGAACTCATGCAGGGCAGGAACCTGGAGGCAGGAGCTGATGCAGAGGGCATGGAGGGGAGCTGCTTACTGGCTTGCTCACATGGCTTGCTCAGCCTGCTTTCTTATAGAACCCAGGACCACTAGCCCAGGGATGGCTCCACCCACAATTGGCTGAGCCCTCCCCTATTGATCAATAACTGGGAAAATGCCTTGTAGCTGGATCTCATGGAGGCATTTCCTCAGTTGAGGGTCCTTCCACTCTGATGACTCTAGCTTGTGTCAAGTTGACACAAAACCAGTCAGTCAGTACAGTGATGAAAATACTCATTTATACACAAAGCAAAGGGTGGATAGATAATACCTAGTAGTCAATCAAAGAATAGAGGACATATGGCTAAAACGCCAATAGAAAAGAATACGAGTTTTTAAAATGACTGATTAACTGATTAACCCTATGAAGTTAAGAAGAAAAGAACAGAGCAAAAATCATGATGTCCCCATGTAGACTTCCCAGTAGGTTTATTTCTGCTGATCTTATTTTCTTTTCCAATGTAACAAACCCATTCCCTGTGTCCGATTGAAGCATAGCTTAGACCTGGGAGACATACTGTTTTAACGAGGAGGGAAGCCTACCCAAAAAGAGAGTGGCATCATCCAGCGAGCTAGGATCTCAGACTGAATAAAGGAGAGAAAATGGAGAAACCAGATGCAGCCTAGGGTTTCCTGCTGTCTGCATCCTTGCGTGTTGAGCTGAGCCCCAGCCAAGTCCTGGCTTCATGGTCTTGCCTCCATGAACTCTGCTATGACATCCCTGCCAAGAAGAAGTCAAAATAAATCTTTCATCCTTCTGTTGTTTCTGGTCCTAACAATGAGAAAAGTCACTAACACAGTTGCTGGGGGCACCATCCATGTCACCGCTCCTTTCTCATTCTGTCTTCTTAGAAAGTGTGGTGGGTTGGAGCTCAGTGTCTACAAACACGACTGCTCTTCTAGAGGACCTGCATTCAGTTCCAAGTATCCACACCGGGTGGCTTATTACCACCCCTAACTAACTCCAGGGGTCTGATGCCCTCCTCTGGTCTCTGTGAGCACCCACATAGATGTGTACACATGCACACACAGACATACATACACATAAATAAAAATAAATATTTTTTAAAGTATGGAAGGTAGATGCAGCTGTTTACATTTTGGTGAATATACATACTATGTTAAAGCAATAAATAGCGGGAGTAGCTTACCAAGAAGCTACAGCAACCAATAGCTAGGTTCTAGTCACATCTTGTCTGGTCTCCACAGAGGCAGAGGTGAATGTGGTGGGTACAGGCTGCCTGTTTCAAGAGACAGAGAGTGCTTTCAGCCTGTGCTACACCGAGATGCATTTTCACCAAGCATTGGGATTCAGTAAGTCTTTAGACATTTGCTCGCTAAAGGATGTCTGGGTTCTTTCCAGTCTTGAGATTCTTACAAATCAAGCTGCTAGAACACTTATGTTCTGAATTCTGTGTGAACGTGAGCTCTCCTTTCTCTTGGATGACTTCCTAGGAGTCACAGGCAGGGCCGTGCGTTGGTTGCTTTTCATTTTGGCAGAAACTGTCAAATTGTTTCCCGGAGCAGTGGCACCACTGTGCACTCCCACCAGCAGTGTGTGAGGGATCCATACTCCCCCACCCTTGCTGGCATGTGGTGTGGCCCCTGTTCTGGTGTTCTGGTGTCAGATGTCAACATGAATGCCATCTTGTTTCTGGCATCTGCTAATTATCTATTTTCATCCCCTCTAATGTCTTCCTGGATCTTGATGGCAGGAGTGATTTTTCTATTTCGGGTAATGTATTTTGAGACACTGTATCTTTTAAACCTCACTTTTGAGCAGCTTCCACATGAGCAAGGGGGAAGGCACCAGAAAGGCTTCAGGTTTCTATGGGTAGGATCGGGCAGGCTGCTCACAGACCTCTTCCTTCTCTGTCTGGAAAGACATTGCTACCCTGTGATTGCTCCCCTCGAGTCTCCATGGACACAGGGGCAGTGACTTCCTCACCACTAGACAGCGCTGAGAGTCCTGCCTTGGACACTGTGCCAGTAGTGAGGGGAAAGAGAACCTTGTTACAGTTGGGCAGGATATTCTCCTTGTTTGTTACCTGACTTCTGAGGTCACTCGAGTAGACACTAGACCACTGCTTCGCAGGCTTCTCACACTGCCTGTGCTAATAGGAGAACTGGTAGAGGTGTCTTCTTTTCTTTCTTCTGCCGAGTTTGGCTGGTGTAGACCCATTATTGTCTAATTTCTTTGCTGAGATGTCTGTCACGAGCTGATCCTTGGCTAATGTTGGTACCTTCCGTTTGCACCGTTCCATATTTTCAGTTTCTTCAGCTCCAAATGTGACACAGAGGAGGCAATGAAAAGGATTTAAAAAACATGCCACCATGGCATCCCCAGGTCCCTGCCTGACCTCCTCTCTACCACTCAAGTCTCCCATGTACCACTGCCAGGGCTGCTGTTGTACTTGGCAAGGGGAACAGAAAGAAATGCAGCTACTCCAATGCCCATAGCGGGTGTTAGGCAAGAACCTAGTGTTAAAAGTTCAGTTTAGGAGCTGTGGAGATGTTTTGGCCAGCACAGTACTTGCCACACTGCAGAGGGCACCAGGTCTTTCTGCTCACAGATGAGCACCAGGGTAACCAGGAATGTTAAGCACACAGGCTTGTCTCTTCAAAAGAAGGGATGTGCACCTGTTTTCCACCTAGAAGGCTGGAGTGGATGTAGTTAATAGCCTGGTGAGCTGTGCTATCTGTAGGGCCAGGCCATACCCGAATCCCCCAGACTATTATCTTCATCCCAGACTCTTCCTCCCAAGACCTTTATCCTGATCATTGCTTATCAGTCAATAGAACCCATCCTTATGGGAGACGTCACATGTACTTTGTAGTTTGGTGACCTCTATGATATCTGTATGATGGAGATCACACCAGATTCTTGCTAAGGCCCTTAAGATATAGAACCAATCTTTATGGTCAAGGTCGTAAGTACTTTGCAAAAGAGTTTCAATGTAGTCACACTTTAAGCTTTATTGTGCACATGGGATTCAGATCATTGTTACCAGGAAACTTTCTCCCAAAATTGTACTGTACTTAATGTATCTAAAAAATAAAAATAAACTGCCCGGTGTCAGACTTAAGAAGTTTGAAACAATACCAGTTAACTAAGTCATGTTGAGCTGGATTTCTTCTTACCTCATGCAGATCATTACTCTGCCAGCCATGGCATTTACAGGGACTCCCACCTCCAGCCACACAAGTGTGAGAACATAAGTTTGGATCCCCAACATTCATTAAAATAACTAGGCATGGTGCCATATGCCTATAATCCTAGCACTAGGGAGGAAGGGACAGGGGCATCTGTGGAGTTCATTGGACAGCTCGTCTTGCTGAAGAGGTCAGTTCCACAATTAGTGAGAAATCCTGCACTGAGACCAGGTGGAAGATGGCTCAGGAAGACACTTGGCATCAATTTTTGGCTTCTATATGAGCCTATATACACATCTGCACACAAGCACAAACCTATATACACTTGTACACCACACACACACACATACACACACACACACACACACACACACACACACACACACACACACTTAGAAAATCAACATAGCCCTAGGGCATCCACTGGACTCACCCAGTGGAAAAGCTCAGCTCTGATGTGGAGGGCATAGCTGGAAGGAAACCAGAGGCTCTCCCACTTCATCCCCATTTGGTCCCTTCATTTGTCAACAGCCCCCTAGAACAAAACAGAAAAAAAAAATGCTAACCAGAGTGAACTGCTTGGATGGCTTGAAACGAGCATTCCTGATTCACCCCTGAATCTGCCTAACCAGTCAAGCAGTGTGTATGGCAGAGTTAACCACAACCCGCCACAGGCCTATCTATCAAGTCAAGAAGCTAGCTGTGACACTCTCATCCTAAATCAGGGAAAGGATGTTGTCCTAAAATGGGACTCATCAAGATCCACCCAGAAATAGGCACCTTGATCAGCTGGGCTTCCACAGGCCTTGATCACCTTGAATTTAAATGTGGGTCCCACTGGGTATGGAAAGGCATATTTTTAATGGTAATCCTAGTTGCTAGCTAGGCTGAGGCAGGAGGATCATGAGTTTAAGACCATTGTGGGCTACATAGTATATCACATACACACACCCACATTATCTAAAAAAAGTTAAAATTAAAAAAATAAGGGCCAGGAAGATGGTTCAGCCATTATAAATGCTACTGTACAAGCATGACAACCTGAGTTTGATCCTCAGCACCCACATTACAAGTATGGGGGCCCACGCTCAGAGTCACAGCACTGGGAAGGCAGAGATGGGTGGATCCCTGGTTCTTGCTGACCACTCAGCCCAGCCTAATCAGCAAGCCCCCAGCTCTGAGGAAGAGCCCTGTCAAAAAGAGAAGGTGAATGGCTCCTTAAGAATGAAACCCTAGGTTCACTTCTGGCCTGTATATATTTGTGCATATACACATGCACATGTACTTGGACACACACAACTAAATAAGATAAATTTTAAAGTAAATGTTCCTACATCTCTCTCCTGAACTTAGATTTTATAGCATGGCTGGAATCCCATCGAAGTGTCTGAAGCTACTCTGAAACTAGATTACAGTTACATACTAATTTCTACACAAGTTAGTCAATTTCTTGTGGGTCAGTGGGTGTGACTTGTGTTTTTAGGGAAAAAAGACTATGTAAGACTTGTACTTAAAAAGGACCTAGCAGTCATATCCTTTCCTGTTTATTGGTGTTAGCACAAATAAATAAGTTTTTAGAGGGGTGGCCCAGCACCTTTTCTATTCTCTTGGTAGAAAATGGACTTGACATGATCCAGGACTGACCAATCAGAAGATCCTATTTCCTGAGTATCACAACTGATCTAGAATGTGCAATAGGTAGAGACACCAGGAGGGGTCGAAAGGGAAGACCAATTCTGGGACCTTAGCTTGCTGCTCATTAGTTATGGGTCATATATGAACTATTACTCCAAATTCATGTTGAAGGCTTGGTGCACAGCCAGTGAATCCAATGACTGAGGAAGCAATTGGATAGTGAGAGCTCTGAACTAATCAATGCACCAATCCATCAATGGGCCCCATCACTGAGTGGACCACTGGAGCCTGGTAATAGAAGGTAGAACAGGATAGGTGGAAATGAGTCATGGGATATGTCTTTGAAGAGTGTATCTGGTCCTCAGGTGTTCTCCCTCCTCCTCCTCCTCCTCCTCCTCCTCCTCCTCCTCCTCCTCCTCCTCCTCCTCCTCCTTCTCTTCTCTCTCTCTCTTCTCTCTCTCTCTCTCTCTCTCTCTCTCTCTCTCTCTCTCTCGGCTTCCTACCCACCATGAGCTAAGTGACTTTCCTGTCATGCCTCTCCATCATGATGCCTTGTCATGGGCCTAACAGCAGCATGCAGCCGGACAGACCATGGACTGAAACCCTGACCCCCAACAAATCTCTTCTCCCTTAAGCTGCTCTCGGGTGTTTTGTCATAGCATCGAAAAGTAGCCGGTGCCGTGTGCAAAGCATGATTGTGTTTCCTTCTGCCTCCAACTTTGTACTCTCTTAACAGAGTCATCTCAGCATGAGTCCAGAATGCTCACTAGACCAAGCTAAAGCTGATGGGCCTCAAGATGGCCACATACACAACAAAGACAAGGTGGCTGTGTTATGAAGGAACACCCTTGCCTATGTCAGTCCTTCAGTGGACAGGGAAGACTTCCACCACGATTTCCTCACTTTAAAAGTACATTTATTTATTTGTGGGAAGAGGGGATATGTGCCGCAGCATGCCTGTGGAGGTCAGAAGACAGCTTTCAGGAGAAGGTTCTCTCCTTCCACCATGTGGGCTCCAGGTATTGAACTTAGGTCAGCAGGCTTGGCTGCAAGCGCCTTTACATGCTGAGCCAGTTGCCCAGACCCTTTGTTTCCCTTCTTTTATTCTTTCCCCATTTTTGTTCAGCCATCCCTTTTAAAGGTGCAAAGTGGAGGAGAGCCCAGGTGACAATGGGAACAAGAACTCAGAAGCGCATGCCCATTTACAGCATCCTCAGCATTATCCCTGCAATGTAAGATCACCTTGACTAGAATAAAAATCCACAGGAGCTCATCCTGAACAGATGGCTTCATGGAGGGGGCTGAGTGCTACAGAAACCTCAGAGGATCAGCGTTCAAAGAAACCTCAGCCTCATACTTCCTTGTCAAATCAAGACACAAGGACCAGGGGATGAGTTTGGGGGAAGTGTTCAGGTACTCTGGCCCCAGAAGCTGAATCACAGACTGGGTATTCCGGGCACAGAAATGTGCCAAGCCGCACATTTGACCTTCAGAAGGATTTAAGCTCCAACAAAGGTTGCACTGAGCCTTGTGTGTGGGAAGGAGAGTGGACGGAAGAGCTCAGGCAGGTAAGGCCTTTGGGTCCTTCCTTAGGGAGTAGCTGGTGTTAATTAAATGCAGCAAGCTGGTCCTGGGAGTGTTTCTAATGCCAAGTAGCTTTCACCTTTGAGCTGTGATGCCAAACCTTAGCTCTGGAGAAAAACAGCAACCTTTGTCCTCAGGGGGAAAATGCTACACAAAACCCTGTCTTATTGAATTAAAAAATGAATTTTAAAGCAAAATTAGGGATATATATCATATAATGCAATTGGCTAGCAGAAAAGCTTGGAGGTTAAACCAATGAGGTTATGAGATGTTTCTAGTCAGTTAAGAGTTAATGAAAAAGACATTCTGTTTAACCCAGGCAGATGAAAACTCTTTGCTGCTTTTTCACACTGTAGCTTGCCTTTTTTCAATCATGAGACTCGGCCAATGAAAAAGAATGTAGTTAAGTAAACACATATAATCCCAGGATTTACTGTGGGTTTTTAAACTGGTGTCAGTGTGCTCAATTGTAACTGTCTGTTGCAGGAACTGTTCCCAGGCAATGCGAACATGGATCTGCTCACCTCAGAGAGGGTACCAACTGTGGACCAACGGAAGGCGTCTACCTAGGCCTAGCTTGGTGATGCAGCGAGTTTACTATGGATGCTTACAGGAGTGTGACCCTAAAACAGTCACATCACCAAAGAGTCTGCCACAGGAAGTGATGCTCCTCATCTTTACCACAATGAGTGATGCAACCAGCTCTCAGATCCATCTCTGTGCCCACAGATCACAGGGTCCTCCTGGGGACAGAGTTGGTTCTAGGTAGGGTAACCCCGCAGGCCCGTGTACGTTTTTGTATATCATCATTGGGCATGCATTAAACATAGAGTTTTAACTTTTGCTCTCAAGATTTGGGTAGGTGCTGCCTATTGTAGTAGTATGCTAAAATTTTACTTTTTATGATAATTAGGTGAGTTTTAAAAACAGGCCACAAAGTCCCATATACCGTGCAATTTGGGGTGGCCAATCATGCTGATGCCAGGCAAAGGGGACCCCAGGCTTCAGAGCACTCAGCATGAGCCTGACAGCAGAGACGTTCAGGAGCTGGGGAGAGGCCCGGCTCCCTTAACCCAGTCTCCTCCACAGAGTTTTCGCTCTGTTTTATGTCTCTCCTTTAAGCTACTGGCTTTGCTTACGTTTCTCTATATGAAACACCTTCTGTTTGGATATTCTGGTTTGAGCCTCTCATTGTGGAAAGGGATTTGTTCTGCCATTTGAATCTGGCTTCCTGGTCTCTCCTCCCCCTTCTTCTCCCTACAGTGACGCTTTTTATTGTCATTTGGCATTTCCTACATTTGCACATTATTTTCCTGATCCAGTTACCAGGTGTTTAGTCCTGTTATTCCTTAATTATACATAGAGATGTGGTTTTTTTTTTTTTTTTTTTTGGTTTTTTCGAGACAGGGTTTCTCTATGTAGCTTTGCGCCCTTGTTCTGTAGACCAGGCTGGCCTCGAACTCACAAAGATCTGCCTGTCTCTGACTCCCAAGTGTTGGGATTAAAGGCGTGCACCACCACGCCCGGCGAAATGTGTTCTTGATGTCAGAAATTCCAGATATGCCTCTTGGTGGAGGAGAGACATGGGGGAAACCCTCAAATGGCCCAGAATAAGGTCTGCCCATTTTATCAGAAACAAAGGAAATGGGGAGAATGGATACTTGACCAGGATTTAGGTGATGTATCTCCATGGTATCAAATGGGAAATACTTACCTGAGAGAGAGAGAGAGAGAGAGAGAGAGAGAGAGAGAGAGAGAGAGAGAGAGAGACTCTAAATGCTGTTTTAGACCCTTGATCTCTTGAAAATGCACATTAAAAATTCAGGAGTAAACACAGCCATGTTAGGGACTTAAGTACTTGCCACACAAGTCCAAGGACCAGAGTTTGGATCCCCAGCACCCAAATCAAAGCTGGGTTGGGTATGGCAGCCCACTTGTAATCCCAGGCCTGGGAAGGCAGAGACAAGGGGCACCCAGGGCAGGCTGGTTAGCTCTACTAGCCAAACAGCAAGATTTAAGTCCAGGGAAAGACTCTGTCTCAATGTGTACATTGGGAAGTGATTGAGAAAGAAGCCTAATATCAACCTCTGGCCTCTATATGCACATGTGTGCACACACACACACACAGGCACATATGTGTATACACACACACACACACACACACACACACACACACACACCACACTCAAAGAGCTTGTATCCTGGGTTGTAGGTAAACATCAGTAACTACCCCCCTCTTCTGCTCAGTTATTATCATTATTAGAGCCGCAGGTACCAAGAACAGGAAGTGGTCAGAGGAATGTTCATTATTATTTATTATTAAAAAATTAATGGCTGCCAAGAGAGGAAGAATCAGTCTCCTCTAGGACTGGACTCTGATAGGTTATCCAATTCCACGTGGTCAGCCCTAAATATGCACACATATAAGCAACATTAATGGAGTCATCAGGATGTTGTTTTACACACACACACACACACACACACACACACACACACATTTAAAAAGAGGTCATGCATTTGAGAGAGTTCAAGGAACATGGGGTAAGTTGGGGATGTGCAGTGGTTTGAATGAGAATGGCCCCCATAGGCTCATATATTTGCATGCTCAGTCCCCAGGTGTTTGGAGAGGATTAAGAGGTGTGGCCTTGTTAGAGTAGGTGTGGCCTTGTTAGAGTAGGTGTGGCCTTGTTGGAGGAGGTGTGTCACCAGGAGTGGGCTTGGGAGTTTCAAAAGCCCAGGCCAGGCCCAGTCTCTCTCTCTCTCTGCCTGCTGGCAGTGGATAGTAATGTAAAGCTCTCAGCTACTTCTTCAGCACCATGCCTGACTGCCTGCTACCAGACCCCCACCGTGATGATGGCGTGACCTTCAGAAACTGTAAGCAAGCCTCCAGTTAAGTGCTTTCTTCTATGTGTTGTCTTGGTCATGGTGTTTCATCACCGCAGGAGACCAGTAGCTAAGATGGGGTATAGGGAGTAGAAATGATGTAAATACAGTGCTCATGTAAAACATCTTTCATTTTAAAAAAATCGGCCAATAGCTCACCTCTAAAATCTTGAGTCTAGCTTTCTTTCTCCAAGTTGGATTCTGAAATTCCTTGATGCCAAAGAGAGGCTAATAACAGGTCCCCTACCTGTTGAGCCAGTCTTGAAGCCCAGGACTGAAAGGAGTCCAGGACCAATGAGGGAAGTTTCAACTCGCCACTTTTGGTTTGGACCCTTGGACAGTAAGACGTGAACCAAACCCAACAGGACCATTTTGTGACACTGTATTTTCACTCATTTGCAACAGAGATGAAGGTCTTGAGAAATCTTAAAAAAAAAATCCACAATGCTGGGGTCAGCATCTTTCAATCTGTACATGCCTCTTCATAATCATCCAATGTTCCAGTGTGTTGACAGAACCTGTCTGCAATTAAGATGGCAGGATAAATGGCCGTAGCTGGAGAGGTGGAGAAAATTGAAGTCAGTGTGCTTTATGGTCAGCAAGTGGGAAAAAAATAAATGGGTCAGATTCTCACTTTGGCAATTCGAAAGGGAATTTTTTGAAGTAATGAAGAGAACTAAAATAGACAGGATGAGAAACTGACTCTCAAATTGAAAGGCGTTAGTCTGTGTCCTAGGTAATATGAAATTCCAGACATCACTGAGAGTATTCACGCTTACCCTAATGCTTCTCAATAGAGTCCTCAAATGTACATTGCATAGAAATAAAAATGTCTGATGGACAAAACATCTGCAAAGAGGATTCAGGTACACCGAAAAGGAGAGCAGCTGCTGTTGACTTCACGCAGTCAACAGAGCCCAGCCCTTCTGTAAACTTTCTTGTCTGCCTGTGTCTTTTCGACCTCTTAATGACTCTGATGCCCCCAACAAAATACACAAGGCAGAAGCTCCTCGTTCAAGATCACACAGCTTGAGGCTGTAGAGACAGTTCAGTGGTTAAGAGCACTTGTGCAAGCCTAAGGACTCACTTTGGATCCTGGTGTCCTCGTGGAAGCCAGGTGTGGTGCACACCTGTAAGCTCATCACTAATGGGGTGACAGGTGACAACTGGGGCATGCTGGCTGCAAGCCTGACTGAAAACAGTGAGCTCCAATTTACCGAGACACCCTGCCTCAAGGGAATATGGTGGAGAACGATACCCGAAACTTTCCTCTAGCCTCTGCCAACCTGAATACACACACGTGCACATACTCTACAGGCACACCCAGCACACACATAAACACACACACAGGCGCACATGCATGCACACGCACACACATGTGCACATACTCCACAGACACACATAGCAAACACACACAGGCACACACTATAGATCACACAACTAGACGTGTTAGATATGGGCAACTAAAGTCTGAATCAAGGTTCTCTGGAAACAGGTGCCTTGCCACAGGGCTCCACCTTTCTCAAGATTCTCAGTGAGGTTCAACTATACACTGGCTGTGCGACTTTCAGGCCATCCTGGTTATTGCACCCTTCAAGTGAGCTCCACCTGACGGAAGGAGGAAGGCGGGCAGGCTGGCCCTGCCTAGGAGCTCACCATCTGACAGGGCCTCCAGTGAGCAGTGGCGCTCCACATCTATTAAGGAAACTGAACTTCCTTGATGCTATTTAATTTCTGGGCTATCCAATTTCTTCACCTGTGGACAGGAAAAAAAAATTGACCAGTTGGCTATTCAGAACTAAAAATATATAGCAAAATCCCCTAAAATACTTTTTCAATGTAGTTTGGGGTGGGGGTTGCTTCCCCAAAACAACTGAATCAAATTTGGGTTGAAACTTGAAGTGCATAATTTGGAACCCTTCCTCTGACAATTTAAATGAAAACTTGGGGCTTAAGTACCAATAAAAACGCTGACTGCAAATTCCCTCCAGCCCTCTATTGTAGTTTTATCTTTAGAAGACCTTTAAATACTTCCCTATTATGAAACATTTATGCTCACATGCTAGCAGCAAAATGCCTACCACCCTGCCCTTGCACTCCCACAGATTGGAAGGTGCACCATCTCAAACACAGGAGGGTGAGTCATCTCTGTGCCAGTCAGTGTGTTGAAGGTTCCCGCCAGGCACCATGACACCTCCCAGGAGCTCTCTACACTGGGCAAGGGGGCAAAGACATCAACAGCCTAGACTCATGGACCACATCTTCTTCTTCCTGCATCATTCTGAGCACTTGAACCATCACTACCAACCAGAGTCTGTTATGGCTCCTCTACTAAAGAAAACTAAGCCGCAAGATGCTGCTATAGAATGGGTTTCTACCCTGTTAAAGGATCTGTTATTGGCCCAGGAAGACCAGGAAAGAGTGGAGAGAGAGGGTGAGGTCAGGAGTCAATAGATATCGATATTAATAGGGATAGGAAATTGACTTCCTCGGATCTTGCAACTTGGGGTATGAGCCAAGCTAAACCAGTTCTTGAAGAGGCAGAGAAGCTACTAAAAGCATTCAAATCTTAAGTGTATCAGTCAGCTTTCTGTTGCTGTGACAAAATACCCAAGATAAAGGGCTTGAAGGAGAAAAGATTCTGTTTGGGTCACAGTCTGAGAGGTTTCGGTCTATGATGGATTGGCTGCATTGCCTCGGGGTCTGTGCAAAGCGGTATGTCAAATCGAGAAGTGCAAGTCTGAAGATACTGTGTGTCCTGTAGCAACCATGAAGCAAGGAAAGGAGCATGGTTTGAGGCCTCAGTGTCTCCTTCAAGGGCATTCTCCACGTGACCTAACTTCCTCTCACCAGGTTTCTCCTCTTAAAAGTTCTACTGCCCACCCCCAGGCACCACAAACTGGCTATCAAGCCTTCAAGGTATGACTGGATTTAAGACCCAAATCATCAGAGGGAATATGTAAAATACAGCACTTGAAATCAGTAGTTCTCAACCTCGCTAATGCAGCCACTCTTTAACACAGTTCCTCGTGTTGTGGTGACCCCCAACCATAAAATTATTTTTGTTGCTACCTCATAACTGCAGTTTTGCTACTGTTATGAATTGTAATGTAAATATCTGTGTTTTCTAATGGTCTTAGGTGACCCCCCAAAGGGGTCATGGCCCTTTGCTTGAGAACCACTCCTTTAACTGCACTTGGCAAGAGGTGATAACTTCCAACCCAAATCCTGAGGCCTGAATGACCCACAAGTATCTGTGGGCTGTGTAATGCAGAAAGAAATTGATGGTTTTCATCTATGCACAAAAATGCATAAAAACAAGCAGAAGTACAAGGATGTTAAGTTAAAACTCTGATAAGTGCTAGATCAATCTTAGTTTTCAATAGCTTTCTCCCTCATCTGTTCCTGTAAATCAAATCTCCGAGGACACACGCAGTCAACACCTAAACGAAGTGGAGCATGTGAGGTGGGATGCTGGCCGACTGCTGACACCACTGAACTGATCCACCCACTGTCTTCTGTCTTTGTTTGCACACAGCCCTTTTATCTTCCACGGTCCCAAACAAATGATCAGTTGCAGACGGTGCAGGATGTCACTCTCCAGAACCTTTGGTCTGTTTTTGTAAGGCGGCAGCATCGATCACCCCTGCTTTAAGTCATAGCCAGGTCTGAGTTTTCCCTGGGCACTGACTAGCATGACCCAAATTATAGACTCAGTGTACCCAAACCCCTGACATCACAGCATGGACCTGATCTGAGAGTAAAGGAGCCACTGTTCCAATAGGAGCCATCAGGAGTCAAAGCAGGACAGTAGGAATTGAGGCTGGAATATTCCAGGCAGACGAGGAGATAGGGAACAGTGACCCAACACTGGAGATGAGGAGTCTTAGCTTTGTTCTAGGGGGCAACATGGCCCCAACAACCTGAAATACAGACACTTTCATGAAGGCCTGCACGCATCATTACTTTAGCGCTACTGGGTACATTGCAGGCTGCACGTGGGACCTCACTTCTGCCTGGTACTTTTGCTACTGTGATGTCACCCATTTCCAAAGGGACATAGACTATCTCTAGTCCATCCTGTCTGATCTCTAACACCTTCATCTGACTTTCATTTATGTTTATTTAATGATGGTGTGGTGACTGTTTGCAAAGCTCTCCACCTCCAAACTAAAAATGGAATCAACATACAACCCAGCAACACCACACCCCTGGATATTTACTAAAAGACTCCAAGTCAAGGGCTCACAGAGACACTTGCACCTCAACGTTTATTGCAGCGCTTTTCACAGTAGCTCAGTAGCTGGACCAACTGAGGTGCTCACCCAAAGAGGGATGGATAAAGATGTGGTTTATATGCACTGCAGAATCTATGCCATCTGCAGGAAAATGGATGTAACCAGAGCTCATCATGTGAAATGAATTAAGCCAGTCTCATAAAGATGCACATCACATTTACTTTCATTTGTGGGTCCTAGATTTCATATAGACATATAAAATCACATGTATACAAATGTCATGAAAGATGTGAAACTGTCCAATGGGACAAAGGGGACTAATGTGGTGGGATGACACAAGGGAGAAGATGGGGATGTTCATGCATGATATGCCTATGTCGTAATGGCCTCATGTAACAAAGTGTAATAAGATAAAAATACATTAATAAGGTATTTAAAACTTCTGTTATTTTGAAATGTATACGATTGTTAAACCATTGATGGTAACTATTTTGTCTTGTTCATATTTTAAATTACAAATTACAGTCTCTGTGTAAACTAAAAGCACATAATCCCCATGGGTGAGAACCAAGGACTCCCACTCATAGCTGAGGGGTGGACTCCAGACCACAGTGAAAAGCCTTAGCTCAGATTCTAGTTCCTTAAAGTCTTAAAGCATCCTGTTGTTTCTTAAATAAGGGCCTAGAGCTTCAGGGCTAGAGCAGGCCTTCGGGGATGCACGTGACTCTTCCTGGAGCATCTACTCTTTGATGATGATTCTTTCAGTGGGTAGGAGGCCCAGAGAGGTGGCTGAGCAGGTGGAGGAATGACCAACCTGATGACCTGAGTTTGATCCCCTGGACCCACATGGCAGAAGAAAATGGATGACCAGAAGTTGCCCTTTGACCTTCACAATCCTGCTTCACAGTACATTTGCACACACACACACACACACACACACACACACACACACACACACACTATATATGTGTAATAAGTAGGAATGTGTTGTGGAAAACAAGAAATTCTGTGTATTTCTTACAAGCCATCACTTAGAGTAGTCTGCAAATATTTAAATTTACCTTACTCTGCCATTAAAACAATCCTTGAAATCTGTTATTCTCCAAATATACAACTAAAAAGACACACAACATTGTTCTGCTTGATTGCAGGACTTGGTCTTCACGGACGGAGCTCAGATGTCAAGGCAGACATCTCTGGATTTGGATGCCAGTTCAGCAGTTCCCCAGCCTCGTGACCTGAGCAAGGCATCCAACTTCCTAAACCACTATTTCTTCATCTACGGAGGAGGTACATGGTTTGTGAAAGGGTTTAAATGAGACCATTCATTTGCAGGAATGAGATGAGTCATATGGTGTGTCGTGAGTGGTAACTTTCAATAGATGTGATTATCACTCGGGTTTCAGGAGCGAATGCCACAGCTAGAGGGTTGAGTGGAAAATGCCTCAAGCAGACTCTGAGGAACACCAACCACAGTTGACAGGACAGTGGGTGTGCTCAGCAGGACCTGGGAAAGCTGGCTACAGGGACCCCACACAGACTGGGTGGAGTATGGGCCATCCCTCAGTGGGACTCTCACTCTGGGCTCTGAGAACTCTGACGACATGGGCTCTGCTTCTGCAGACTCAAGCATGTCCAAGGAAACGTCAAAGCCAGAGCTCAGACCTTGGAGTGAGGACTGGTTCCAACATGGTGGGGAAGCATGGGAGAGGTAGGATGCTGAGAAGTATGATGTGGGGTGAAAGTCTTCCTCACCCACATGTGTGGCTCTCAGGAGTCTTCATGGAGGTCATGGCCATCCTTGTTGCTGTGGCCAGGGGGGTGGCGCAGTGAACAGCTGCTCGTCAGGCCTGGACAGTTCCCCTGAGAGTCATGTTTTTATCCTCCCCCACCCCCGCCACACACACAGACACACAGACAGACAGACAGACACACACACATACACACACCACACAGACACACAGACAGACAGACAGACAGACACACACACGCACGCACGCACGCACGCACGCACACATGCACACACACTGCTTCCATCCTCTCCTTCCTGCCTTGAAGTCTAAAGTTCCTGTCCATCTTGGCAAGGAAGTGAATATTTCCCACTCCGTCACAGGCTTCATGGTGAGTGCCTGGAAGGTGAGATGGGCAAAGATCCCACTCAGGTAAACAGTAGGGGGTTGAAAGGAGTTTGTAAGAGGGCAGGGGTAGCTTCTATCCAATCTAAGCTTTCATTTGTCATAAGCTGAATCAGGATTGGGAGGGGGCATCCAACTCATTTCACTTAGAAGTCTTTCAAATGAAAGACCCCAAGTTACCTTCAGCCACCATGGTGCAAAGACCTTCGTTTTCTGCATTGATTCCATAAAGTCAACCACTGCACTCAGCCCTGCAAAGCCATGTATAGACCAGTTGTGGGAGACAACCCCAACAGACAAGAGCCACAGGCACACAGGCTTGCTCAGTTCCAGGCCTCCGGGTCACAAGCTCACTGACAGAGTGTTCACTTTAAGATCTGAGGTTGGAGAGATGGCTGCTCTTACAGAGGACCTTGGTTCAATTCCCAGTACTCACGTCTTTCACAACTGTCTGTAACTCCAGTTCCATGGCGTCTGACACCCTCTTCTGGCCTCCACAGGCATCAGGTATGCGCAGACATACATGCAGACAGAACACCCATATACGTAAATAAGAATAACAATGAAAAAGTAAACAAAAACAAACAAACAAGGCTTCAGAGACAATGCCCACTCTGCACCATCCCAGCTTCATGACAGTGCCCGCTCCTCCTCCCAGCCTCCATACGTGCATGCCAAAACAGTAGTTTTTAATACACATGGAAACTTGGCAGACCAGTACATCTGATAGTATCGTGGTACTCTTATCAGAAGCATTAGTTTTCTGTCTGACCACCCCATTTGGAGCATTGACAATCAGACCCACTGAAAAAGACACCTGGCCTGACAGGGACACTACTTACCCCCTAGTAGACCCGGACAGACTGTCCTGGCTTGATTTATCTCAACTTAACACAAGATAGAGTCGTCTGAAAGGAGAGAACCTCAATTAAGAAAATACCTTCATAAGATCCCGCTGTAGGACATTTTCTTAATTTGTGATTGGCAGGGGATGGCCCAGCCCATTGTGGATGGTCCCATCCCTGGGTTGGTGGTCCTGGGTTCTAAGAAAGCAGGCTAAGGAAGCCATGATGAGCATTCCAGTAAGCAGCACCTTTCATGGCCTCTGCCTCAGTTCCTGTCTCCAGATTCCTGCCCTGTTTGAGTTCCTGGCCTGATTTCCTTCAGTGATGGAATACAAAGTGGAAGTGGAAGCCCTTTCCTTCCCAACTTGCGTTTGGTCATGGTGTTTCATCGAAGCATAGAAACCCTGACTAGGACACAGACCAAAGTGGATCTCTCTGCAGTATAAGGTAAAGACTGGATCACAGACTTTAAATTCAGTAAATCTCCTGGTGTCTCCTGGTGCCTAGAGATCATCACTGGTCAGGATCAAATGGCCCGTTCCTCCAGGAACTGGCCAGTGTCCCTGAAGTGGACATTGTTCTTACCATCATCTAGGACAGCCCAACAGATGCCTCCAGGAGCCAAGGAAACAAGATCTACTAGGAAACAAACACAGCAGTAACTGAAAGCAGGCATCCACAAAGCCCTCCATCCAGACTGTCATCGTGCTCAGTGTATCTGCCCCAATTCTCTAATCGCTGTCACGACTCAGCAGGACTTCCTGGAGAGATTCCCGAGGGTCATGTCACCTCCTTCCATCACCAAAGAGCAACCAACCCTTTCTCATGTGTCCATTTCAAAACACTCCCAGGGAAAATCTCACATGACCAGGCTTGCTTGGGTCATGCCTATCCTTAAACCAACCAATCAAGGCCATGTGTGAAGACCCCATTCAAATCCTGTCACAAAGCAGGGGAGACCCCAGGAACGGTTTCAGCCCCAGGATTTCCCCTTTTTCACTAAAGCAGAGGCTGGTAACCTGTGACCAAACATGGTCGGTCGCCTGCTTTGTGAGTAGAATTTTACTGGCACATAACCTCGTATTCTGCCTCCCTACCATGGAACAGTGGAATAAAAGACTCCATGGCCAGCACCAACCATTACTGTTGACATAGCAGAAAACATTTGCTTTCTCTTACGCCAAAGAATGAGCTGTCCCAGCAGAGAGTCCAGTAGCTGTCCCCAGGCTGAAATAAGAGCCAAGCACACAGTCAGCCCCTGGTCACGGGATCTATGCGTTTTAGAAGCAGCCTATGGAGTAACCAAGAGAAAGCTTTGTGAGCAAGATTTGGTGAATGTGGCACCAGCACAGGGGCTTTTTGGTGTGCCCTGGTCTTCTAGCTGTTCAGGGAAGTGAGAGGTGGGAACACCCAGCCTTGAAGCTCCTAGAAACCTGATAGTTTCAGTGATGGAAGACAGAAAACCCAGGCTGCAGAGGAAAATGCATTCTTTGCTGATTTATTTTAGGAGAATGTGGGAAATGATGTTTTATACCACAGCGACAGGTTGTGTCCTTTTTAACTATGAAGAATTACCCTACACACCTTGTGCTGTTTTGTGCTGGGGTCACTTTGTATGGCCTCTCCTAGAGGGTCTCTGAGAACCCGGAAGAAGGCAGAAAAGAGGCTCAGCTGTGCTGGAAGGACATGCTGGCTGACTGGAAATCTCTCTTCAGAACAATTAAGAGGCAGCCAGCGGTCCTTTGGGGAAACAGGTACAAAGTCAGAGCTGGGGAGCTGCTCACAGGCATGAGAGATCTCCCCAAAGTCCTCTTTCACACTCCTCAGGATAACAGGCAAAGCAATGCTTCTGCCTCATCACTGGCCTTCCAGAGAGCAGGAGCAAAGTCCACAAACCAGAACCTCCCTTTCCTCTCTCCACATCAGTGCCCTCCATATACAGTTGACCTGGGGAAGGAATAAAACAGCCCTGCACCTCAGCACCAAGGCCAATAAAGTAAAAACCTATTAAAGGAAATAGGTTCTCTGTCTGTCTGTCTGTCTGTCTGTCTCTGACTCTCTCTCTGTCTGTCTGTCTCTCTCTGTCTCTCTCTCTGTCTCTGTCTCTGTCTCTGTCTCTCTCTCTGTCTCTCTGTCTCTCTGTCTCTCTCTCTCTCTCTCTCTCTCTCTCTCTCTCTCTCTCTCTCTCTCTCTCTCTCTTTCTCTCTCTAACTCAGCTAGAGTTCCACCTCTCTCCGTGGCCTCTCCAAGCACCCATTGTCTACCCTTCTGGGTAAAGTTAGAAATTTATGTGTGAGCTTCCTTTGCTGTGGTGTGGGTGAAATTAGACCTCCAGCCTCAGGACGAAACGGCCTTTCTAGCCTAATCTTTGGAGATAAGACTAGTGCATGTGGCCAACCCCTTCTCATGCCTGAGAGCACCAGAGGCTTAGTGGGTGGTAGTGGGGTGTCAGAGTTCTCCACACATCCGCAGTGTGCAGGCCTCTCTTGGAGGGGGGTACTATAGAAAGTACCTGCAGATCCAGGGGGTCAGGATTGAAGCTGTGGTGCATCCTCTCTCCTGGTAACTCAGAGGTGTTTGTCAGCAAAAGTGAAATGAGATAAAGGTTCTCATTAAGATGAAGCTACAATCCATCCCAGGCTCATTTCCCAGGCTAAGACATTTTTGAGAGGCTTCACAGGCGCTCTGCATGTCAATCAGCTTATCTCATCCAAATTACCACATTGTCTTCTGTATGCTCCTTGCCGTTCCCCAGCATTACTCACGAGGATGGAGAAACAAAACAGATCCATACTGGCGGCTAGACATCGCTGGGAAACGAATCAGGCATGCTGCGCTGCTTGAGCAGCATTCATCCCGATGCATCCCCAGGGTGCTGCTCAGAGAAGCATCCCCTAGACGTTCCCTAGGAGACCCCAGAGTGACACTGCAGTTATCAGAACACAGCGCAGCCCACACTGGGGTGGTCCTGTGTGCCTCGCCGTGTGTGTGAATTCTCTGAAGCTAAAAGAGCAGATGCTCTGTAAATTCGTGAGAAGAGGGTGCACCTCCCAGTTCTTCACTGGTCCCTGTTTCATTCCAGGGTCAGGCGACTGGTGGGCCCTTTATGATTATCTTTTCTCTACACCAAAGAGTACCCAAGCATCCTCCATCAATCTGAGTTAGGGGACCAGCATGCCTAGAGTTTGAGACAGCTTTAGGACAGAGAAGCAGAGATCAGCTTCCTTCAATATCTCATAGTAGGATGAGCACTGGTCCTCCATCAGTCCTCAGAACAGGATGCCCACTCCTATCCTGATGAAGTTTTCATGTGTGTTCACAGGCGATGAGTAAATGAATGAAGAGAAATTCCACCTTTCTGTCCCCAAACAGTTAACCCTGGGCTTTGGTGTCCTGCAGGGAGACTGGCTGAAGAACAGCATCTTCAGAAAAGAGACCATTACTGTATGTGGTTGTCATAATGTTCATGGTCAGTGCTAACTTAAGCTAAGCTTGTACTTGGTTTACACTGGGTTCAACCCTGGATCAAAGCTTCAGGGAGGGGAGTCCCAATAGTTGCCAGAGATCATCATTTTCCAAGATGTCTGTGGCGATTTCTCCTCGTGCCAAATCCCACACACCTGTGTCCGGCAGCAAAGCCGAGGCTGCTTGGGCAGCAGCGGAAGCAGGTGTCCCCGCTGCTCTGAACAGACAGCTTACTCCTGCAAGCAGAGGCAAGCTGCTACACCCAGTGGTTCCCAGGTCTACATCTGAAACACTTGGAGCACTTGCTATGAATACCAACTTCCCAGGCTGCTCTCCCTCCCTTGCCCCGCTCCAGCCAGGGTCAGCTCAGTGAGCCCGAGTCTGCTCAGGGCCCACGAATCTGAATGCTGAAAGCACCAGGGTTGGGCCCACGAATCTGAATGCTGAAAGCACCAGGGTTGGTCGGGAGTGATGGCAGCCAGTCAGGCACGGTCTGCATTCCCACTCCAGGCACTGGCATTTTAGAGAACAAAAGAGGAACCTGGGGATGATCTAAGTCAATCTCTTTGCTTTACAGAGAAAAGACATTGAACTGGGGGGAGGAGTGGGAGAGGAGAGGGGAGAAGAGACCCAGTGTGATCAATAGGGAGGACCCCAGAGGAGACCATCTTTTTTGGCAGAGGATCTATGGTCTGTGCTGCCTCTGCTAAAGTAAGAATTGAGGGGTGTGTTTCTGTGGACGGCTCAGAAGCAAACAGCCTTACAATGAAGAAAAGTAGAGGCCGGATGCATGCCTGTCAGCTCTATAGAAAGAACCTCTGTGCAGAGAAGATGCTTTGAAAAAGCAAATGTTAGTGAAAGATGCTGCACTAGAGGATGCTCCGGGGGGCAAACCCAGCTGAGAGCACACGGCCCCTTCTGTCCAGCCATCTGCAGCCCCTGTCTGAATGCCCGCGCAAAGCAGGGACCGTGAGGCTTAATGGCTTTGGGGCGCAAATAAAGAGGAAACAAAGCGATTCCTGAACAAAGGACAGCAGCCTGAAAGCAGTTCTGGGGAGAAAGGGCTCTGTTGATGAGCTGTGCTCCCAAATGGGCCACACAGCCAGTGCGCTGTAAAGATGCACTTCCCCTCTGTCTTCCTGGATTAGGAAGGCCTTGGGGGAGCTTCAGGATGCTATGTGTGAGTTACCAGAGGCATCATAGAAAAATGGTACCTTTGGAATTACAGCCTCCCAGAGTACCCTGACCCAGCACCCTATTTCCTGCTGATTCAGAGTTCTCAGGGTTAGAGCCTGGCCCTGGAAGCCTTAAGAAGGCAGGCTTCACCACCTGTCCTCAACAGGCCGCTTAACTGGCACAGCTAATGTTGAAAAGCACAAAAACATTCAGTGTGTCCATATTGGGAAGAAGAGGCCTAACGATGTTCCAAGTCTGTCTTCAGGGTTCTGACATGATGTTCAGGTTTAAACAGAAAGAAACCTGGGCAAGGTGTGGTCCCAACCATCACTGGCGGACTGGCGGTCTGACAAGTAGACAGAACTATATGAAATCCCTTTCCAGGAGACAAGTACCTCCTCAGGCTAGGACCAGGTTCCTAGCATTTTCTGTTTATCAGCTTAAGGTTTCTGGGAAATTCTGATTTGATGGGGTCCATTGTCTCAAGAGTCTGGTAGCCAAAGGGAAGGGTACATGTGTCCTCTTAAAGTATCTCCATTCCTGCCCAGGCAGTTGTAGCAGGGTCCAGGGCAGAGCAGAGATTTCAGAGCACCTTACCTGTGGAGTTGTGGCAATGTGCCGACTGTGGGCTCAGCACAGAATGGAGGAGATGCCTGACAGAAGGCAGCGCTTGCTAAAGGTTAATATGGAATCATTATTTCTAAGACTCTGGGTCCTCCCAGATACTTTCCCCTGAGAATACCCTTTGAAGAACTGATGATAAGGGGAACAGGAAGAAGCAGAGACTCCCCAGCCACTTTCCCCACAGTAAAAGTCATTGGTAGATCATCAGAGCCCTTCCAGTTCAGCCCTCCGACCACATGGACATTTCTGCCATGCACTTAGCCGTGGTTTTCTAACCATGTATCCCACCATGTAACAATGCTGAGCCCCAGAGATTTGCCCACAAGTAATGACACAGCTGGACACAGCTGGGCTAAGAACCCAGGTACCCTGGTACACGGCTCTGCATTCCTGCTATATCAGCAGTTGCTGAATTATTAGGTTTTTTTTTTTTTCCTGTGTAGTCAATAACATTTCACCTTCCCCCATGCTTGCTGTGGTGATTTGAATGAGAAATGAATGAGATTCACATATTTGAATACTTGGTTTCAGTTTGTTTGGTGGAGCTGTTTGGGGAGGTCCTGGGACGCACCCTCTACCCCCCACCCCCCGCCCCACCTCCACTGTTCTTCACACCTCTTCTGCTACATAAGCCAAATAAACTCTTTCTTCCATTTGTTTTGGCCATGGTGTCTTATCAAACAACAAAAACTAACTAAGACACTTGCATAAAATCTTCTAGAAGGTTTTGGTTGAGTCTCTACAGTGCCTCCCTCACCCCTACCACTTCGTCTAACCCTCTTGAGTGTGGGAGGAACCTGAGGTTTGGTTTAAATAATGACACATGCAAAAGGCGACCAGTGTGCCTCTTTTGAGTTGGTGACACTGATCTTGGAAATGCAGAGGGACTGTCAGAGGACACCATGATGGAGAAAGAAAAACCAGGAAGTGTTCTGTTGATCCTTTGGATAGATAACCATCCATAATTCATTTGACCCACAAACCTTGAAAGAAAAATACCTGATATTTTCTGCACTCAAGCCTGTCCTAAATTTAAACTAAGGGACTAAAAAGTGGCCTCCAGAGGGAAATACCAATCATAATATTATCTTTTTATAGGAGTGCGGGCACTCATTAAGTTTTTCGGGTTGCTTGCCTCCACTTGCAGGCATATATTAACTGATTGTGGGTACAGGCTTTCAAGCAATTCATCACCACCCATCTAGCTCGGTGGGGGGGGGGCGGGGAGGAACCTCAAGTTAGACCCTGGTAAAGGCAGGTCATTTCCATTCTGGTAATCCTCCTTGATTATAGGGGCTGGCTGCCAAGTGTCCTTGACCTTCCAAATTTAAAGCTGTCAGAGGGTGACGCTTTAAACCTGGTAACACTGTGAGGACCAAAAGACTGTCTTCTGTCTCTTGTCAACCCTTGTTCCCAGTGCAAGGCACAGCCCAGCAGGCAATGGCAGCTTGGCTTGACTCGTTTATATGTGCTGTAAACAACACAGGTGCTTTGGGCCCAGCTGGTCATCACTGGACTCGAGAGCAAGTTTTCCGGCCAGTGCACACCACTGGATTCCTTCTCTGTTTTCCAGGAGAGAGAAAAAAAGCAACTGTTTGCTATTTTGATCTTTACAGAAGAGCAAAACGCCTTTCGGGCATACATTACATTAGTAAATTGTCATGCGCTAACTCTGGAGGTGGGATTTAGCCCTCCCACTTCAAACCCAAGCATGTTTGCCTAAAGCATCCTCCAAACCCCTGTCTGGGTTAGGTTGCTCCCCCAACTATGAAACAAGGGAAAAGGAGAACAAGTCATCCGGAAGTAAAGGCAGCTTGTGCTTGAGAACAGCTAAAAGGTGACGCAGTTACGACAGAGGTCACTATTGATTCCCTCATGATATGAAGATGCCCGTACAAAGACAGCCAGTGGAAAGCTCATCCGTAGGGAGGACAGAGGGGACCCTCTGCTTGAACATCAGCCTAACTCCAGCCTAATGTCTGCAGCAGGATGTCCTCAGTTGACTTCTGCTGGCTGGCACAAATATCAGTGTGATGATGAGGTTCTATCCTCTCTCAGCCGCCCCGCTCTGTCTACTCCTTGCTACATATTCTTTTACTTTTGTTTGCTATGTGCTTAACAAACCCACTCACTCCAAACCGAAAGCACAGCCATGGTGTATCATTCTCGGGGCCCAAGGTTGCTTCCTGACACTTCAGCAGCAGCTGGAGTGGTTAGAATCACAATATAGGGTACCTCTCAGGTGGGCTGTAGGGAGGGAGAAAGAGAGAAAAGAGGTTTAATCATATTTTGATTTCCAGGTTACAGCAAGAGTGGGGCCGGCCTTCTCTGTTACAGGTCTTACGTAAGCACTGCAGTATTGAAATTGAGCCAAAGCCATGATGCTCCGTATTTGGGTAGTGTTTTCCTTATCAAGGAGAAAATCCTTAGTGAGAAATGGTTGTCCAATGCCTGGGAAGGGTGTTACCTTAGATTAAAGAAAAATACCAACGGCGTTGTCGTTGGTTATACTTTCCTGTGGGATGTTTGAGAACATTCACATGGTCAAAATTAGCCATCTTTTAAAACTGTCAAGCCAGTTGAGGGTCTGGCCCTATTTTAGTTACTTTTCTATTGCTGTGATACAGCATCATCATTAGGGTTTATTTGGGGCTTATAGTTCCAGAAGGAATAGAGCCCATCACCACTGTGACAGGGAGCATGGCAGCAGGCAGGCAGGCAGGCAGGGAGGCAGCAGGCAGGCAGGCAGGCAGGCAGCAGGCAGCAGGCAGGCAGGCAGGGAGGCAGCAGGCAGGCAGCAGGCAGGCAGGAGCAGCTGAGTGCTCACATCCTGATCTACAAACAGGAATCAGAGAACACACTGGAAACGGCATGGAGTCTTTTGAAACCTCATGTCCTCCCCTTGTGACATACCTCTCCCAACAAGGCCACACCTCCTAATCCTTCCTAAACAGTTCCATCAACTGGGAACTAAGTACTCAATCATTTGAGCCTGTAAAGGGCATTCTCATTCAAACCACCACAGGTCGTCAGGTGGGGTCACACCGGATTGTGAGACTCTCCTAGTTCCTTTAATCTTTCTGTTACCGTTTGCACCATCTGCCGTGATGAGTCAGGGTCTTACTGATGATTTTGTATCCTTTGAAAGCACAGGGAAATGTCCCTTTGCCTGCATGCTTCTCTTTGCAGAATGTGCAATGGTTAGAATCTAACTTCTGGGTTCCCATGGCCTCTTTGATCAAGAGGACAAGTGACTCTTAAGAGCCACAGGGCATTTTGAGTGATGCACCTGGGACTTAGTTGCTCTTGGAGAACAAGGGCCAAAATATTGGTCCTCTCAGTGCCTCTGTGCAAACAGAAATAGGCCACCAAGTGAGGTGATATTTTGTGTATGGTCTAACAAGTAAAGCTTGCCTAAAGATCAGAGGGCAAAGCCAGCCACTAGTTAGCCAGAGAGGCCAGACAGTGGTGGCACAAAATACATTTAATCCTAGCACTTGGGATCTCATGCCTTTGCTTACAGTTCTTGGGAGGCAGGCACACATGCCTTTAATGCCAGCACTAAGGAGGTTGAGACAGGAGGTGATATGGCTAGAGGGAGAAAGGAATATAAGGCAGAAGGAGACAGGAGCTCAGTCCTTCAGGCTGAGGATTGAGCAGAGGTAAGAAGTCTCTCTAGTGGCTGGCTGCTCTGCTTCTCTGATCTTTCACCTTTCACCCTGATATCTGACTCTGAGCTTTTATTATTAAGACCAATTAGGATTCACGCTAAAACCAAGTGGTCATTTAACACAGAGAGGGTGAGTTATACCATTTTGTTACTTTTAACTTCTGTGTAACATTTGGATAAAGCTTGGGTAAAGGCAAAACAAATCTTTATGTGTTAAGATTCAGTTTTCTAAGTACTTACTTTGATTTGACATATACTCTCTGCTTTTTAAATTAGTCCTGGTAAATGCTAAGAGCACATCAATAACTTAAGAGAACCTCATTGATTTAAATCGGGGGTTGAATGAACTTTGACCTTGGAAATATTAATAACTTTTAACCATCATGCATGTATCATCTTTAATATGCCTTGTATTACTTACTCAGACTGTCTGCAACTAACTGAGGCTTTTGATTTTTATCATTCTGGAAGCAATCCTGGCGTCTTAATTTAGGAAAACCCTTATCACACACAAACCCTTCTTCATTTCCACATGTTTCTCACACGTGCCTTCTGCTACTTGTTCCCTTTTACTTTTTCCCTTTGCTTTTTCGAGACAGGGTTTCTCTGTGTAACAACCCTAGCTGTCCTGGAACTCACTCTGTAGACCAGACTGGCCTCGAACTCACAGAGATCCGCCTGGCTCTGCCTCCCGAGTGCTGGGATTAAAGGTGTGTGTTAATATCATGAGATATAGTGACATTACCCAATAAATCTAACACTTGTTTAAAGACACACCGTCGAGCACGGTGGCGTCAGACTAGACCCAGAACGTTCGTTCTCTGTAGGTTTTTAGCCACTTGGGTCTCCCCCCTCCCCTCACTGGAGCAGTGTCTCTGTGCCTCTCAGGGAATGGTGGGGGTGAGGAAAGAAGAGGGGACCTCAGGCCTCAAGGAGAGAGGAAGTTAGACTAACAGCACAATGTTCTTCCGTGGAGCCACCAGCCACAGATGCGAAGAAAATCATGCAGAGAAAGAAAGGCATTGAATGCACATTCCAGACCCACCCTTATCCTGAAGGAAGGCAGACGGAGGGTCTTGTACAATAAGCCTGGACTTGGGGCTGGAGAGATGCCCTGGTGGTTAAAGAGCACTGGGTGTTCTTTTAGAGGACCCAGGTCTTATTCCCAGTGCCACATAGAGGTGGATAACCGTCTGTAGTCCAGTTCCAAGTGATTGGCGCCCTTTTCTGGTTTCTATGGAAACCAGGTATGCACAAAGATAAAATGAAATAAATTATTAACAAAACCAATCCTGGACTTGTATAAGAAGAAGTTTAACGAGAAACAGTGGCTTTAGGATCCCGTGGGGACAGGATTTCCAGTGACAGATCACTGGTAGCTGTTGCCTTCCCAGACTGGGGGAGGCTTGTCCAGTACCAGACAATTCATTGTTTGGTTGCTAGAAGGGACCCGTGTCTTCCCCGGGGGTCCCTACGAATCTGCGTGACTTTCCCAGGTTCAACCATCTCAAAGTGCTAGTTATGGGGGCACCTGCCTTTGCCATGGTGCCCTTCCTGCGAGCACGTGGAGATGTGTGTGTGTGTGTGTGTGTGTGTGTGTGTGTGTGTGTGTGTGTGTGTGTGTGTGTAGTGGGGGGGTCATCTAGGCATACTTTCACATCCTTGGCACCTGGCCTTGTGAGCAGCAGGGGAGAAAGACAGAAGGAAGAGATTTAGTTAGGCCCCCACAGAAACCTGCCTGGTTTCCAGGTGAAGGGAAATGCAAAGAAGGAAAGGAGGATTGGGATTCAGAGCGGAGCATCCCTTCTGCCTACGCGCCATTCTCCATGTGGCACGCAGGAGCCTTCTGGTGCTAGGAATACTCCTGGCCATTTAGGAGCAGCACTGAGTCCTTTTGTGGGAGGGGACACTTTAATCACAAACTCACCAGCAGCGAGCATGGAAGGTGGTAAGCATGTCACTGACTAGACGCACTGAAGGTGAAGTGGGTAAATGACTCTTTACTACACTCCAGCTCTCCGGTGCTGGGATTCCAGTCACACCACTTGGCACACACCTGGCTTGCAGGTTGGATTTTGTCCACAGAAGCCTGGAGCAGGGTCTGTCCTCTTTCACAGCCCCCTGATGCAGACATGCTTGTCCACTGGACCTGACCGGCTGTCTGTCCGGCCAGGCAGAGAGGGGTCTAGCCATCTGTTCACATTCTTGGCACCTGGTCTCATGAGCAGTAGGAGACTAAGACAGACAGACGAGGTCCTTGGCCCACAGAAGTACAGCTCAGGGACACCAGATCCAGCCCTACAGCCCTCTGTCCCTCAGCTGGATGGGTTGTCACACACGTTTAATGTCATTTCTTCTTTCAAGGTTTATACAGTGGGACAACTGGTGAGTTCTAGAATTTCTACTCTCAGTCCCACAGTATCTCGAGGACCCTCATCTGACTCCTCATACACTGGACATTTCTCATCTTCCTGCTGTGCAGGCTGCTGCTCCCTCAATCATCCTGCCTTATTAACCCTGTTGGACTTAAGGAAAAAGCCTACCCATTGCACACATCCCAAGCAACCAAGAGCTTGGGCTGGGACATAAATGCCCTTCCCCTGGATGGTACCATTGCAGCCCAGAGTTTAGATAAATGGAAGGAATAAAGTTACCTTGATAAAATAGAAGGAAATGTCTGATGGACCAGATACAATTAGAAAGTCTGCCCACTCCAGGGGCTCAGAGACCTCGGTTATTTCCCCACGTTGCCTGGTTAATTATCATCGTCAGCTTCAATGCAGCAAAATGGGCAGAGAACTAATGAGCCATTTCACAGCGGCACACATGGCATCACAGCATACGTTTATAGAGATGCTTGGGAGAATAAATCATCGAGGCCTGCTGTGTGCCTGTGGAATGTGGGCACAACGCAACCAAGCCATCATTTTCCTGCCTTCTAGGCCTCTGTGGAAAATATATGGTTTCCCATGTCAGCTGATTTCCCTAGAGCTTCGTATGGGTGCTGATTGAGTCCCTCTTTGTATCACTGTCAATTGGCACTGTGTTCTTAGGTCACTGAGCATTAGAAGTGTCCCAGTTCCTTTTACAGATGGCTGTAAAATGTTGGATTTGGAGGATGAAGGATGGTACATAAAAAGCATTCTGAAGCATATTAGCACTCTGGCCTTAAGGAAGAAAATAGTTATAATGATTTATAATGTAATTCTACTAAGATTTCATTGCATTATGACTTTGAAACTTCCTCCTTCAAGATATTTAGCTGCAGTGGATCTTGAGACGATATACTTATATCAGGAACCAGAAGACGCAAGCAGAAGAAAATTTTTCACACACACACACACACACACACACACACACACACACACGATGTGATTATACATACAATCCTTTCGAGTAAAAGGGGGGAAATGGTTCACATCTATCGCTCGTGACACCCGTCTGATTATTAACTCGTTTGCATAGTTTTAATATGCATTGCCCACGTGGGATGCAGCGCCGGGCTTCGGGCTCCACCTCCCTTCCTTCTCCATGGCTGAGGGAGTCGACATTATTCTCATCTGATTTCTTCATTTCCCATGTCTCCTTCATGGCTGCGTTCCAAACTCATATTAAGAACTGTCAAGCAATGCCATTTAAAAATGACCCAAGCTGCTCATGGAAATGAAAAGAGATAAAGTCTCATTCTCTGAAATATTTCATTAGCATTCGAGTTTATACTTCACCTTGCTCCAGAAAGTATCGGAAACAATTCACTATTATAATAAAGTAAGAGCATTGTTTTCAAGTAAGAGAAACAGTAGAAAACATGGGCAATGAGGATCAGAAAAGCAAGCTGAAATTTGTGTGCTTTCATAGGCAACACACGACAGAAGTGCCATGTCACCAACAGTGACAAGTCTCAGTATTGTGTAGGGTAAACATCCCTTTCTTCAAAGCCCGTGGGTCACCTAGGGGCTCCCTGACTTCAGGCTCTGGAGCCATTGTGAAGCATGGTTCTCACTCTCCTTCTGGGACCAGAGACCAGCTTGGGAGTATTCTCCTCATGGTGATGATGGAGGCATGGGAGACAAAGAAATCTGCAGGGTCTGTGGCTCCCCACCCCCACTTCCATGGCACCATGTTCCATAAGGAGAGTTCCGTGGAAGTATACACTGTACATTGAACATAGCCCCCACATTCTTCCTGCTCCTCCTACTAGTCTCCTAAACAGTCTTATTTCTAATTTCATAGTGTCTATATGAAACCTACGAAACACAAATGCACATGATATTTGTCTTTCTGTGACTGGCTTCACTAGTTTGGTATAGTTGTCTCCAGTTTTACCATAGCCACTGAACTGGCAAATACTGCTTCTGTTTTCCAATCTGATGTCCCTCATCATGGACAAACCATAAACTCAAACCACACAAGGAATAGATTCTAGGAAATGTGGTTCCTACCTAGGATACTCGTGGCAGAGGGTGTGGTAATGGTGATAATGGTGTTGTCAGTGCTTAGGGTGGTGGTGGAGTGACAGTGTGGTGATGGTGGTGGAGGTGATGGATGGTGATGGTGGTGGAGGTGATGGATGGTGATGGTGATGGTGATGGTGGTGGTGATAATGGTGATGGTGATGGTGATGATGGTGGTGGTGATAATGGTGATGGTGATGGTGATGATGGTGGTGGTGACGATAGCAGTTCTGATGGTACTGGAGATGAAGTTCATGGTGGCTGTAATGGTACAGTGATGATGGCAATAGTGGTGATATTCTGGTGGTGATGGTGATAGAGGTAATGGGAATAGTGATGAGGATAGTGATAGCTAGGATGGTGGTGATGGTGGTAGTATCTATGGTGATCGTGATGATGGTGGAGGTGATCATGGCAGAGGTGATGATAATGATTGTAATAGTAGTGATAGTGATGATGGTTGTGATGGGGATGATGATGGTCATAGAGGTGATAATAAATGGTTATGACAGTGGTGATGGTAGTGGTACCAGTGGTCATCATGTTGGTGGTGATTGCCATAGCCACAACTGTAGTGGAGGTGACGGTGGTGTGTAGATGTAACCAACCGTCTTATTAAGTAAGAAACACAGAGCCGATTCAGAGAAGAAAGCCAAGAGGTCAGAGCTAAGAGCCTCACCCTTCCTGATTCAGGGATCCTCTTCAGCCAAGAGAGCTCTCCGAAAAGGGACCTACGTCCTGTGTGTCTGTCTTTATATAGTCTAGCTGTTCTGCCTTCTCATTGGTTGTAAACCCAAACACGTGACTGCCTCGTCACTGCCTGCATGTACCGCCCTCCAGGTCCTTAAAGGCATGCGCCACCGCCGCCACACACTTGCTATGGCTCTAATAGCTCTGACCCCCAGGCAACTTTATTAACATACAATTAAAATCACATTTCAGTACAAGTAAAATACCACCACAGTGGTGGTTCTGATGGTGGTGGAGGTGACGGTGGTGGTTCTGATGGTGGTGGTGACAGAACGACAGTGATGGTGGTGGTGCTAATGGCAGTGGCCCCTGCGGAGCTAATATGGATGTAAGGAAATACGAAGACCTGTTTTTAATCCATCAGTTACACATCAGCCACTGAATTCTATAACTAAACCAAGTACTACTTTAATGGGTTCTCTGTAGTAGTTATGTGGTCACCTTGTATAGCCATGAGCTATAAACAATACTTTCATCTTCTTTTCACCAGATATGCCATTGAAACATAAACTTGAGTCACTTGGGAAAAAGAAACCTCAAATGAAGAATTGTCCCCATCAGACTGGCCTCTAGGCAAGTCTGTGAGGCGTTGTCTTGATTAGTGATTGATGTGGGAGGGCCCAGTCCACCTTGGACAGTGCTACTCCTGGACAGCGGGGTGGCTGTCCTGGGTGGTATAAGAAAGCACACTGAGCAAGCTGTAGAGAGCAAGCCAGTAAGCAGTGTTCCTCCATGGTCCCTGCGTTAGTTTCTGCCTTGAGTTCCTGCCCTGACTCCCTCCGTGATAGATTAAAGCTGTAAGCCAAATAAGCCAAATAAGCCCTTCCCGCTCCAGGTTGCTTCTGGCTCCAGTGTTTATCACAGCAACAGAGAAGCAAACCAGGTACGCGTTCTCTGTGTCTGAGCTCTCCCCAGAGCCCCCAGCAGAGCATTGTCCAATGTCGGTGATGGAGAGCCCGGCCTCCCACGTCTGTCCTTCTGCTGTTTTTCCCTTCTTGCTGCCCTCAGCAGAGATGCTCATTTCGCTACAAATCAATCACTTTACTGTTCATTTCCTAACCTTAGCATCTTATTTATTTATCAGTGTTATTTTCTTTTTAGTGCCCTGCTATATAATCTTTTCTTTTTTTATTTGGTAATGACAGAATTGGGGTTAAAAATCGATCTCTCCAGACAGCTGTGACATTAACTTGGTACATCCTCCTTCTTTACGATGTTCTGAATAATCTGGAATAACTTTGAAGTCTCTCAGGCCATTGCAGAATGCTTCTGTTCTATTTGTTATATCCAAGTAATTGGGTTATCCTTTCTGAGTGCTTGCTATAATTTTGAATTTGAGAATATTGTGTCGGCAAATAACAATTTTTTTCCTTTGGGGGAGCATAAAACCAAATTCACACAAATTTTATAAATGTTCCTTGCACACCCGAAAATAACTGGTCCCAACAGGCAAGCTTGCTCTCTGCGAGCCTCACTGGCACAGTGTAGGCTGAGTAATGGCCCCAAAGATATCTAGGTCCTGATCCTTGAGGGGTTATTTTTTTATTATTACTTTATACAGAAAAAAGGACTTCTCAGTTGCATTGGAAGGGACGGAGGCGGGGAGGCGACCCCGAATGACACAGTCACTGCTGCCTTCTGAGAGGGCAGAGGGCTGAGACTTGCCAGGAAAGATCAGGCAGTGTGGCCTCTGAAGCAGGACACAGTGCTGCAGGCTGGAGGAGAGAGCTCTGTCCAGAGAGTCACAGGAGCCCGGCAGTGTGGGGACCTGGATTCTGGCTCAGGAAAACAGAGCACAGCTTCTGACCTCCAACCCCTGAGAAAATAAATATGTGTTCTTTGAGCCACGAAGCTTGCTCACAGGAGCCACGTGCAACTAATACAGCCATTTAGCTTCCATCCATCGTAGAATACTGGGACTAATGGGTTCTGCCCACTGATAGTATTTATTTATTTATTTTTTTTTGTGTGTGTGTGTGTGTGTGTGTGTGTGTGTGTGTGTGTGTGTGTGTGTGTGTGCCTGTGCACGTACATGCACATGTATGTGAATATTTGTATGTGTGAGTTCAGGCACCAGCATCCCATGATACAGAGGACAACCTTGAGCGTCAATCCTCACCTTCTGCCCTGTTTGAGACAGGGCCTCTCGTCCGCTGCAGTGTCCACCAGGCCTGGAAGGCTACTGGGAATTGTCTTGTTTCAGCTTCCCACCTCTCTGCAGGAGCACTGGGATTATCGGTGTGTGCTACAGTGCCTGGCTTTATATGGGTCCTGGGGATTCAAACTCAGGCCCTCAGGCTTACATGGTAAGCTCTTTACTACCCAGCCACCCCAGCACCCATTGTTAAAGTTTTGTTCACATCTCTTCCTGATCTTTGAAACACAAATTCAGGAACACAAAGATTATGTGGATGAACATGTGACCGTTACTGACTCTTCCACGATTGCCTGTGTAACCTCAGTGACGGTCACCTCTCCCCTAGGGCTCCTTGAGCTGGTGCCTGCCTTGGCTGAGTACTAAAGTCAGCATTCCTCCTTTCTCCTCACAGAGCTCACCTCTCTCACCTGGACTGTCTTATTTTAGACCCCCTTTCATGTCTATTTTTGATTCCCACCATAAGACTTGGCCCTCATGCGATAGAGTTTAAACCACCCACATGCACTCTCACAGCCGAGGTGTCTGACCCTCCATTTCTCCCTTGCTCTGCCGCGCTTTCCATTTTTGCTTCTTGCAACTTTTCCATTACATGTGATGTACACTAGGGTATTTTTAAAAACCTATGCCCATAAACACCTTTAATGCTTTTAAGTGTCTACTTAAATGTACATTTTTCTGTTTAAGAACAAAGACATATATTTTTCTCCTTCTTACATAAGGCTTGAAATTCTTTATACTTTAACGTGCTGTCATCAAATTAATTCTGATTTTCGTTCCTTCAGTTTGCATTCCCGACCTAGATCAATATATAATCCTCACTCAGTGTAGTCATTTAAATTAAAAACTGTTCAGATTTTATTATTATTAGTGGTCATTTTTTCCTACTCATTGTTATTCTAAAGATCATGGAGGAGCTACTGTGAGCCAGACACTGAGGTGGGACCTGCAGACAGAGCAGTAGCCAGGACCCTGCGGCACTGTCCAGTTCCGAGGCGTGGTTCTCTGTGGTCCCCTCTCCAGCCACACTGACCTAGGCTGGCCCTGCAGAATCCCTCCCTTGCCCTGTGTTCTTCAGCTCATTTTTCTCTGGTGTGCTGTTTGCCTTTGTCAACTTGATCCAACCTAGACCCATCTAGGACGAGAGTCTCAACCAGGGACTGTCAACACTGACATGTGGGCATGTTTGTGGGAGATGGCGTTATCTAAGTGGTGGCCATGACATTCCCCCAGCCATGGGCCACCCGGCCTTGCAGAGAAGAACAAGCAGAAGACATAGGGGAGTCATAGCAGTGAGGGTGGGGACATTGGTTGTGGCTTCCGAGGTGACTCTTGTGTGTTAGAATGCCTGCTGTTTTCTTGTTAGAATGGACTCAAGCCCAGTGGACAGAGAGTTGTCCTCCGTGTTTCTCAGCCAAACACACAGAGTCACCCAAAACTCTAGGTCCAACCTCAGCTATTCTTTTCAAAGTTGCTAGTGGTTTTCATGTTCAGGGGTATTCAGACAGGAAGTGGAGGAGCCGGTCCAGGTCTACACTGACCAGGAAATCTAGGCTCTCTTTCATCACAGGGGCACTGGAGCCTGGACGGAGCCTGCTGAGTCACCAGGTGTGGCGACATCAACTTGAGACCCGCACCTTCTGCCTGTGGAGCCCTCAGTGGTAAGTAGTCCCATCGTGGGTTCATCCCTCCACGCCTTCTCCATCTAGTCTCCCTGTCTGGCTACACTGCTGCCCATTCTCAGAATGGGCTGGCATCTCAGCATCTCATGGCCACCTTCAGGACAGTTTTGAATTGACTGTGTACAGCTAGTACTTGCTTTCCAGGCTCCGAGCTCGCACAGTATTCTGGTGAGCCTAGAGTCCCGGAACAGTGGTACAGTGACACCCTAGGGACTCTTGCAGATGACACTGATTTAATCAGATTCCAGGTTCTGATAATCCTTCCTGATAATCAGTGATGTGTGTATGTTCAGACTGTACACAGGGTCATTGAGAGCCCTTCGAGGCTGAAGCAAAGTGAAACACACGGTATCCATGAGCTAAGGGACTGAGCCTGTACCTGACCATGGCAAAATATGGAGCCTTCTCTCGGAGCACAGGACACGGATGGAGCACAGTTCTTGTGGTTGAAGGCTCAAGTATGGTATTTCTGGGAAGAAAATGAAGCTGCCCAGCTCTGTTAAAAGCCTTTAGAATGACAAAGATTGTAAGCTGGGACACTGCTGCATCTGGTAGCAAAGCGAAGAGCAGTAAAGCGTGGACAGGTGCATCATCTATCATGCATGCATGCATGCATCAGAAAGTGGGGCATGCAGGCCAAGGGTCAGACCAGACTGTCTGGCCATTCACCCACACAGTAGGCTCATCCTAGACCCGTCACTGCCCCTGCTTCTGGAAAGTAAAGATAAGCAGGCTCCATCATAGGGCTCTGGGAGGGTTAACCAAGACAAGTATAAGGCACCTGATGCAGAGAGAGGGCATCTCCCTATTCCCTCCTTCTAACCTGGGCTGAGCCCCTTGCTTGCTCAGACGGCTAACAAAGACTGATGGCTTTTCTGTCAGTCAGTTAGATCTGTGGCAGCTCCAGCCTTTGAGTAGGAAACCTGAGTCAAGAGACTGTTTGAATTGGCTCATGCAAGAAACAATATTTGCTCGAGGTTGGCTCCTGTGTTATGAATTTTTAACCTCACATAAATCAAAACTGCAAAAATGGACAAAGGACAAATTTCCTGTGCCAGGACTAAAATAGAAACCGCCCGCGTCTCTCAAACAATTCCAATTATGTTTCCATAACCAAATCACGCTGAGGTGAACGGCTGGATTATTTATATTTAAGTCCTGAAGTATAATGTAAAATGAATGAAAGCAGCCTGTCTTCACACCACTGAGGCTGTGCGGCTTTTCCATCTACAAAGGCAACTCAGAGACCAGGCTGAGCAAAGGGCACCGTGTGCCTGGGAGGCTTTACCTTCTGTTCCCATTGTTTTTCCTCAGAGATGGTCTCCTAAGGTTCCAGATACTAAATGACTGATAGGAATCCTCCATGGGAAGGTTTAAACAGGGCTGCAGAGATGGCTCAGTGGTTAAGAGCACTTACTTCTCTTCCAGGGGACCTGTTCAGTTCCTGACACCCACATCAGAAAGGTAACAACTGCCTGTGTCTCCAGCTCTGGGAGATCTGACACTCTTTTCTGGACTCCAATGGGCACCTGGGCTCTCATGTGCACAAACTGCCAAACACACACACACACACACACACACACACACACACACACTACATACATACACACCACATGTAGACACATATACACATCATTAAAAATGAAATAAATCTTTTAAAAAGCAAGGTTTATAATAGCATATCTGAGCCGCATAAGCACCAAATGATCCATGGGCCGAATCTTGTAACCACAGACTCCCACCCTCCTAACAAATGTATGCACTAACTTCATAGACATATCTTTAGCTAAGCTGAGGAGTTGAAAACTTGGAAGAATATGAAAAGAGCTAAGAGATTTGCATCTTACGATCTAATAGAAAAGGAAGACATACAAGTGTTCGTTTGCTTGAAGATGGGGAGAAACACAAACTTCAGAGCATCAGTAGCACATGTCGTGAGCTTCTAGAAGGATCCATAAAAGGGACACTTGGAGCTGAAGTTGAGGGGTGTGAAGGGCTTGAATGGGAGAACAGAGCTGCAGAGGGTGGACAGGCTGATGCTGAAGTGTGACAGGCATGCTGTAGAAGTGGCCAATGAGCAGGAAAGAAGATGGAGGGCAGGTAGGCAAGCCTCTGAAGACAAGGAAGATGGATTTCTTTGCCTCACAGGACACTGAGGCTTTTAGAGGTGTTTAACAAAAGCATTGATACACATGAGCCTGAGAAGGAGTCACTCATTCGCTCACTCACTGATTCTCTCAATAAATATTTGCTGAGATCCTCATTGAAGGATCAAGTGCCAAGTAACAAGATTGACAGGCTCCTGTCCCCTGGACCTCAGGGTCTTAGGGGACAACAGGAATAAACAGACAATACAGCCATGGGATGTGTGAGTGCATACCAAGTGGGAGACAGGCATGGAGGGCAGACAGGCACTTCACAGGGCGTGACAGTTTGAATGTGAGATGTGCCTCATAGGCTCATATGTTTGAACACTTGGTCTCCAGCAGGTGGTGCTGTTTGGGGAGGTTGTGGAACTGTTAGGAGGTAGAGCCCTGCTGGAGAAAGTGGGTCAGTAGGAGCAGATCTTGAGGCTTTACAGCCCAGGTGCACTTCCTGTTTAACATCTGCTTTCTGATGGCAGATTTGATGAGACCAGCTGGCCTCTTGCTGCCATGAATTCCCTGGCTGCTGCCATGTCTTCTCCATCATGGTGGAATAAGCCAGAATAAACCCTTCAATTCTTCCTGACCCATGTTTTGTCACAGAAACAAGAGAAGTAGTGAATACAGGTGACGGTCATGGACTTCCGGTTTCTCTGACTATCCAGGTGGGAGAGCCAGCGGTGAGGTGGTGCGGAGGAGCTGACATTTAATGTGGGAACTAAGAGGTCAGTAAAAGCTGAAAATGGGGTGTCTGCTGTGGGTGGAGTTACAGCCTGCATTGGAAATATTACAAATGCAGAAAGACCACGATCCAAGACCTCTGAGAAAATGCAGAGGCTGGTGTTTCCAAGATGCCAAGGGAAGAGTGTGGCATAAAAGTGTGAGTCTGGGGGCCTAGGGATCCACAGGATCAAGCAAAGCCAGTCAGGAAGCTTCTATATGAGGGCGTAGTAAGACTTGCATCCTGTGCAAGGTCACCAGCTGCTGTGTGGAAGAGAGATCTAAGTGGGCATGATGGGAACTCAATGTAATCCAAAGGAGATTCATAGGCAGCTGCACAGAGCAGTTCTGGTGACCCTGGAGCAAAAAGGCCAAGTTCAAACCAGAACTGATCATTCTTGATGCACTGAATGTTGGGGAAAGAGCAATGGGAGCATCCAGGACAGCATCATGTTCCCATAGAAAACACTGAGCTTTGGAGGGAGTGGCACTTCTCAGACATGGAAAGGCCTGCACTCACTTGGATACTTAGGGGATGGGAAAAGAAGTCATTAAACAAGCTTTATTTAATGCTTTTATGGAGCATTAATGCTTTGATGGAGGGGTCAAGCAATGATTCACAACATAGAGAGAGGAGGAAAGACATTACACATTACACAGAGGGAGAGGGGAGACTGGAAAGGCTGGTGTTAGTTTCTGCCCTTCCTGACCACCCCAGGGAGACCTCACGTAGTCACCTGACAAGCCATCATGAAACTCTCTAACACACAGACCTCAGTGTGAAGGTCAGGTTCACCCAATAGTGAAATGGGAGGCGATATTACACCCTTAGGATTGGGGACTGTTCCCTGAATAGGGCTTCAAGCACACATGTGCTTTCTGCCACTGTGGCTCACCTTGCCTGACTGTTCCTGGGGCCTTTGGATGTGCTACAGGAGGATCTAACCGTCTTTGCCTTGATGGACATGCCACAGGAGGATCTAACCGTCTTTGGCTTGATGGACGTGCCACAGGAGGATCTAACCGTCCTTGACGTCAGTGCTGAGTGCTGCCTGTGGTTTCTTTGCCCCAAGATCTAGGCCAACTGTTTCCCACAAAACATTGTCTCTGTTTCTCAGATGGTGGTACTTAGGGACCACAATCTGGGCTCTGAGGGTGCTGATGAATCCAGGCTCAGCATCAAATCTCAGACAAAAGTTGTCTTGACTGACATCTCATCCAGATGCAAAATACTATGGGTTTCTCCTCAGATTCACTAACCTTAATTCTCCATTTCCATTCTCCAGGGCTGAAAGTCCTGGTCTTGGTGACTCAGAACCATGCCCTCTCACTCTTCACCAGTCCATGAACAGAGTCGCCTCAGGACAAGACACCAACATGGTTACCTGAAACGCCACCCAACCCTTCAGGAGCTTTGCCTTGGAATCTGCTATTCTTTTTCTTTTGCCCTCCAGTATATCATTAAATGACTGATGTTGAAATCACTTAAAATAATTCCTCTGTGTGTTTCTGACACTGAATCCAAAAATCTCCCTGAAGTCTGTTTCGGAACACGGTTTTAAAGTCTGACTCTGAGAGGGGACACTCGACCTCAGCTTCCCCAGCTTCCTTCCATGGCCATGTCCCTTTGGAGGACTCTTGTATGTCTGTTATCTTTCCAGCCACACACCACTGCTTTTTACATATCCACATTTCCTTCCTCGGGTGTTGGAAGTGCATTGTATCACATCTTCTTTATCTCATCCCTGTTGTAGCCCGTGGCTACCTTCCCTTTTCTGGGTGTATTGTTCCATCAACAGGCAGAACCATAGTTTACAGAGCATGATGGTTTGAATGAGAATGACCCTCATAGGCTCATATATTTAAATGCTTAGATACCAGTTAGTGGAACTGTTTGGGAAGGATTAGGAGGTGTGGTCTTGGAGGAGGCTTCAAAAGCCCACAACCAGGCCCAGCCCCCCTCCTCTGCCTGCCCCCTGTGGGTCAGGAAGTAAAGCTCTCAGCTATTGCTCCAGAGCCATGCTCGTCTGATTCCCGCCATGATGGTCATGAACTCACCCACTAAAAGTGTAAACAAGACTTCCATTAAATACTTCCTTTTATAACAGTTGCCTTGGCCATGGTGTCTCTTCACTGCTATAGAACAGTGACTAGGACATGCCTGGTCACCTGTCCAGGGAAACTTACATTTTTCAGTCTTCTGTTATTACAAATAAGGTTGTAATAAACTGTCTTCCTTGTAAGTTTTTTCTTCCTTAGCAATATGTATTTTTAAGTCCCTGCTACATTGAAGGCCTCAATGGTATTTTAGCAGCAAACAAAAGCATTGCTGTGCTCTAGGTATTTATCTCCTCCACCCACCTTTGGCATCCTCACCTCCAAAGTGATGCCTTAGGGGATAGGCCTTGGGCAGGTTGTGACCAGATCACAAGAGCAGAGTGTTCCTGAGTGGGATCTGTGCCCCTAAAGGGCGCTCGCACATCAACCCCTATCATGTAAGTTCCCAGCTACATCCTGTTACCTATGAACTAGGAAGCAGATCCTCAACAGGCACTGAATGGACCTTTCCTGATCTGGAACTTTCTAGCCTCCATAGCTATGGAAAACAATGTTCTTTTGTCTGTCAGCTACCCCGTCTGTCAGGTTTTGTTATAGCACACTATGATGCCAGCCTTGGAGTCACTGACAGTCAGCTGGGGCTGAGGGACTTCTGAGGGACAATACATGACCTAGAACTTGTTAGGATGGGATGGGGGATGCTCTGGGGAGAAACAGCAGGGCAAAGGGTGGCCCAGGGCCGTGGGGAGAGGTGGCAAGAGCTCTGCCTTACATAGCCCAAGCCTCTAACAGGAGGCCAACCCAAAAGGAGCCTGCAGGTTAGTGAGGCCATGAACCATGGTGGGGCGGGGGTTGGGGGGAGGGCGTGGGCAGAGACCATGTCCTAAGAGGAGCCAGGAGGCAGTGCCCTGGAGCATGGCATGGGAGCAAAGGGCAGAGACGTAGACAGCGCCAGATCCCAAGGCCTGTCACAAGGGTAGTGCGGCATGTACTACATACACAATACCAGGTGACAGCAGGAATGCCCCCACGCCCAAGTACAGCCTACAGCAGGTCATCCCAGCTCCTCTGTGCCTTTGAGACCTGGAGTCTGTCCCTGCCATCTATGGCTCCGCTGCTCAACACCTGCCCGGGGTACATGCCCAAAGGACTCCTGAACAGATCACCCTAGGAACACTCTAGAAGCAGTGACCGCCTAGGCCTTGAGCCCAGCCCCTCGCTGTCCACTGTGCCTCCCTCGCTCCCTTGGACTGCAGCGTCTGGAGTAGTTACCTTGGCTCGGGCCTCACATTCCTTTAGGTGATTCACAGTAATTACCCACCAGCTCCCCAGCCTCATCCTGGCTGTGCACAGGCCCCACCCAAGTGGCCATGCATAGTCTTTCTCTGGCATCCACCCACTCATGGTACCACAGTACATGCCTGTGGCTTAGCGAAGACCTTGTGGACACTGGGTTGGAGGTACTGCATTGGAAAGAGCTAGCCAAGGAGAAAAGCGCAAATAAATGAAAAGGTCATGGTCTGAGCCTGTTTCACTGTTTAAAGGGAAGAGGGTCTCACCAGTGCCTGGGTCATACATGAATTAAATGCTGTCTGCTCACACATACTAGACTCATATGCAAAGTCAGCTAAGGACAGTCATTCTTATTGTCTTGACTATCATTCCACGCTGTCTTTTTGAGCTGCTATAATGAAATGCTACAACCTGGTTGCTTATAAACAGCCTAAGTTTATTTAGTCCTGGAGGCTGGAAGGGTATGAAGGAGGTGTAGTGAGAGTTGGAGTCCTGGTTCACAGGGGGTTCACTTCCTGGTTCACAGGGGAGGCTTCCTTCTCCCAGTGTGCTCAGGTGACTAGAGCTGGAAGCTCCAGTCTCCTCAGAGGACTAAGCCTCCAGGACTTGACCAAATCCCCAAGACCAGAGCTCCTAAGACCACTATCACTCTGCATGTCCTTGTCATGTCACAAGCTCCTCAGGTGATTTGGGGGGTTGCCACTTGGGGCGGAGCTAACCAGCACTAGGTTGGCTTTGTTCTCACGCTGGTTTCCATCACTCAGCACAGACCCAGCTGGGAGGAAGGAATGCCAGAGGCAGGGGAGGAGGGATGACAGAGTCAGCTTGGGTACAGAGGTGGTGTGTGAGGAATGTGTGAGGAGGTGGGAGAAGCTGATTATCTCCAGGTCTGGGGTGGCAAGGCCTGAGGGAGAGAGGCCAGTGTTTGTTCAGGCTCCTCTCTATGTGGGTGGTGGGGGCAGCTGCATCCCCGAAGCCTGCATGTGGGTGGTTTCTGGCTTCAAGGAGAAAAAGTTGCCCCACCAGAAAGGGGGAGGGGAGAGGCAGAAAAGGGAAGTTGAGAGAGACAGGGGCAGGAGGTGAGGGCCTGGAACAGTTTGCCTCCAAGACCCGAGAGCACCAGGCTTTCTCCTATCTGTTTCTGCAGATGCTGTGCAAGGCACTTTCAGAACAGTCTCTAGCCAGCCTCAGACTCAGGGAGGAAGAAGTACTCAAGCATCCTGTGGGAACAATGATGGGAGTGGAGAGATAGCTCGTCAATGAAGCACTAGCCAGGCAACACTGAGGACCTGAGTTCGATTCCCAGAAACTACACAAAAGAGCCAGGCTTGGCGGTGCGTGCTTGTAATACCAACGTTGGGGAGGTGGAGACAGGAGGATCTCCGCCCTGCTGGCCCCCCACCCAGTCTGTTTGGCAAGATTCAGATCAGTGAGAGACTCTTGTCTCAGGAAAAGTGGGTAGTACCGGCAGAAGGACACCTGAGGTTGCTCTATGACACGCAAATGCACACGCACATGCACACACACACACACACACACACACACACACACACACACTCATGCACGCACGTGAGCCTACACACACACTACTCTTAGTTTTACTGCCCTCTGTTTGAGCCAGCTAAGGAGGCCTGCTAAGTAGAGCATTGCTTGCCAGTTCACAAAATGTCATAGAGGACTAGAAGAGTGTCTTTGTTAAGTCTGACCCTAAAATAAATTAGATCCAATAAATGTAATCCAAAAGAATAGTAAGAAGAAAGGAATTTTTGTTTACCTCACTTACCTAAAGTTGTTGTTTTATTGCTGTTGTTATTATTTTATTAGTTCTTTGATGATTTATACGTGTTTACAGTGTGTTCTGGGTATCTTCCCCCGCTCCTATCAACCTCCCTCCTCTCTCTCTGTCACTTTCCCAGATTCATGACTCTTGGGTTTATTGTGAGACCCCTTTATTTATGCGAGTCATCTGTGTGACTGTGGCACTGGGACTGTCTTTGGAGTCTGGTGTGGTCACCAGCAGGAGCACCACTGAAGGCGGTAACTCTCCTTTCCATGAATGTATCCCTAGGAAATAGTTCAGCAGGGAGAAGTGGGGCCCCAGTCCCCGCTCCTGCAGCCCCTCCCCCGTGCTGTTGTCCACAGCTTTGATGGAAACAGTAGGCTCTGCCTCCATAAGCGTGATCTAATGGAACTTTGATCCATCTTCAAGAAAAACTGAGCTGCCTTTTTGAGAGAACATTCTGCTAAGAACCCAATTTCTGAGGGAGAAAACGGCTTCCTGCTTAGCCCCAAATGGCTTTGGCCATGATTAGATTTCAGTGTGAAAAAATTGGGGCAGCCTGTTCAAGGCAAGAAGGTGAGGAGAACGGGGACTCACGAGGACCTGGGTAATTATAGGTAAGTCACCAAACACCCCTGAGCCCTGTGTCCCCATATGGAACTAGAGGAATAAAGAGTATGTGGCCTCCTGATACTGCCCCACCCAGATCCCCCTCTCCAAAGGTCTCACCACACTGGGGACCTGAGGACATGGCAGAGCAGTGCCAGCCCTCTTCCCATATCCCATCCCCGTGTCCTCCTGGCTCTGTGGAGAGTCACATATGACACTCACCCTGGCTTTCCTGCCTTCCTCTTTGCCGTCTCTGTGTTAACTCTGAGGGTCACACCAGCAAATGGTAAACAATAAAACAACAACCAAGAGACTTTGCTTACAGCGGCAAAGGGCTGGGACGGTCCGCTGTGGTTTGAATTTGGAATGTTCCTCATAGGCTTAAGTATCTAAACACTTGATCCCTGGCTGGTGACACTGTTTGGGGAGGTTGTGAAGCTGTGCAGAGCTGGAGCCTCAGTGGAGGAAGTGAGTCACTGGAGGCGGGCCTTGAGCTTTATAGCCGGCTCTACTTCCTTTTCACTCTCTGTTTCCCTAGTACAGATGCAGTGTGATCAGCCAGCCGCCAGCTCCTGCCCCGACACCTTCCCTGCCTGCTACCCTGCCATCCCTCCATCCTGCCATCCCTCCATGATGGACTGTGTGGTTCTGAAACCATGAGTGGAGTGAACACTTCCTCTTTAAATTGTTTCTGTCAGGGTGTGTTGTCACAGAAGTGAGGAAGGAACTATGAGACTCCCTGCTGTGTCCCCACACTTAGCTCTGTGCACCTCACCAAGAGAAGTCACACGCTGAAAAACACTGTGCACAGAAGTGCTCACATTTGCACGTGCATCTGAGTGAATCTTGGAGGGGTGTGTATGTAGCCGGACAGCAGCACACAACCCATCCATCCTGTGTCCCGAATTATTGATGAGAAATAATTCGGGTATGACTCAAAAATCCCCATTCTGTTGGCTCCAACTTGAGTCAGAGAAGCTCTTTAGGAAGAAAACAAGGGTGTAAGTGAGACGTACTTGTTTTCCGGTCTGTCATTTCGCTTGTGTTCGCTGACAAGTTCACTTGTCTAAACTTGTCAAGAGCTTCGGTCTTCTGGAGGAATCGACTCTTGTTCATCAGGTCCGGGCTCCCCATGAGGGGCTTTCCTTTGCCACCACCAGTGGATCTCTTTCCAAGGGTGTGGACATGCCACCCCTTTAAACGGCCGCTGTGCTCGTCCTACGGCTGATGAGGCCGACCCCCAAACATCCTCATCCACACATGTGTTACTTACTGTAACCTGGTTGGCAGTCCACATGAAAGGGTGTGGTGGTCACCACTGGGGCCCTGAGGGGGATGAAGGTAGAGCCCCAAAAGCAATGTGAGCAAAAAGAGAGAAAAGGTGGTGAATGGAGAGGAGCGAAGATGAGGAAGAGGATGGGAGGAGAATGGCGAGAAAAGAGATGGGGAGCAGGGGAAGGAGTGGGTAGAGTGGGAAAGAAGGAGGGAGACAAGATGGAGGGCGGGGAGAAAGAGGAAGGGGGAGGAGTTGGAGGGAAAGAGGAAAGGGAGGCATGGGAGAGGAGGCCAAGGAAACAGTTAGCACAGACATGACCTCACAAACGCATCTCAGTTTGTAGAGCAGACATTGCAAAGCTGCCATCTTCACAGTTATAAAATATACATTATGTCATTTTCAGCTACAGCCACTATGCTGTGAAGATCTCAGAAAACTAATTGCTCCCATTCAACTGAATCTCTGAACCCTTTGACCAAGATCTTCCCGTAGCTGCCCTATCCCAGCCTGGGGTGACCGCCCTTCTGCTCTCTACTCTACTGAGGACAGACAACGGTTTTAGACTCCACACACCAGTGAGTGCAGGCAGGATCTGTCCTTTCCTGTCTTTCTAATGTTCTCCACCTTCACTATATTGTTACCAAGGTCAGGATTATGTTCTTTTGTGGCTGCAGAGTGTCTCACCCATTCTGTGTATAGCCACGCTGTCCTCATCCATCCATCCTCCAGTGGGCACCTAGGCTGCTTCCATAGCTTGCTGCTGTGACTGACTCTGTAGGGGTCATGGAAACGTAGTTATGTGCTCCACTTCTGTTTAAATCCTGATGTATATGTGCCAAGAATGGAGTTGTGCAGGCTTAGAAACAGGCTGTGTGTGCATGTGTGAGCTTAGGTATATGTGAACACATGTCCATGTATTTTTATATCTCCTATAACTATAATGTTGCAGCAAGCACAATTTTGTGCTCTTCTGTCCCTTAGAAATATATTCTGAATATTTGTGTGTGTTAAATCTTTAATTTACTGCCCCTATGCCTAGGTGTTGGTATGCTGTGACTCATTTCTCCTTACTAGGCATTCGGGAACTTTGCATATTTTTCCATTTTAAGTAACCTGCCAGGAATGTCTTTCCAGATCAACCTTTGTGATTTGCCTTGGAATGAAGTTACCGGATCAGAGGGCATTTACGTTTTAAGCCCTAACTGTGTTTAGAGTGAGAGGCTTAAGCACAATCGGGAATTTCCAATAGAAGCAAATCCAATTGTCTTTTGGGGGCTGGAAAATGTCTCGCAGGGGCCACCACAGGAGGTAGCTATGTCTGCTGTACTGACTCATCTACGCATAGGCTCATGCACACACCTTACAAATGTGGTCTTTGAAAACAGCCTGGAGAGCTTAGTTGCCCCCACCACTACCATCCACTCCTCCTCCACTAACTGGAACTACTGCTGGGCTCAGCGGATCCCAGCAATGCCAGCCATCCGCTGATCCAGAGGGACTGCTCAAGCTCTAGACAACATACAGCTGACCACAGGCTACCATCTGTGGACTTCTGGGATTTTGCCCAGGAGGCATTCACCTGTAAAAAATGCCACAGGTCACACCACTAGCTTCTAGAAAGAAAGAAAAATAAAAGATACCTTGTGTTCCCTTCCCCGTCTCTCTTTCTCCTGTTCCTAAATCCCCATGGATAGGTGCTGATAGACACTGAGTCCAGGATCCCACCTCTACACCACTTCCCATGGGACATTCACCACATCAAGAAGTCAGGGACTTTTGTCAAACCAACACAGAAGGCTTTCTCTGTCATGGCCACCATCTCATGGCTCAGATGTGAGCCCTGCTGGCCATCCTGCATGTTCAGGTTCTTCTCTTGCTTTTCTGATGTGACAAGACACGGCCCTCTTTATTCTGACCCATGGTTTAGCCTCTTCTTAGCCCTCTGAGGGCATTAGCTGTTAAGTGTATTAACAGAATGTTTCTGAAGACAGGAAGCACCCAGCCTCTCCAGGTAACCACAGGAAGTCACTAGATATAAGCAAGGATGAGGAGGTTCAAGAGATGGCAGGATTCTGGTGCACTGGAACATGTGTCCTGTGAGAACAGAGCTTGCTCCCAGAGTAAGAGAGAATCATCTCCCAAGATGATTCTTTTTTCTACCCTGAACAGGGCTGGATAAACGTGACAACTTAGAGAGAGAGAGCAATGTTGTGAGGGCAACCCAAGTGGCTTTTGATGGAAGAGCTATTCTCAAATTTTAGAGCACAGTAAAAAAGTTTAATAAGGTGTCCAGCTCAAAATAAATCAATAGCTTTGCTTTCTACCAACACTGACCTGGAGGAAAATGTCACAGGAGGAGAAGTCCATGCCCCAACCCAACAACCAAGACAATAACATCAAGGAACATTCCCCAGGAGGCATGTGAAGCCCTGGATGAACACTTCACGAGGTCAGAGAAGATGGATCTTATTCCTTAAGAACAAATGACATTAAAATCCCCGTGGCCCAGGTGTGTCTGTGTTCCCTGGACCGGATGCAGCTCTCCTTATGCTCAACTGCTCTGCTGTCCGTGGTCACTGTGCTGTGAGCCAAATGATGGTGGACGCTGTCCCATCCCTGTTGTGTTCTCATAGACATCCGAGTTTCTGGTATCCAGCAGGGATCCATAAATAATTGTCCAAGTTAATCAGTAAAGATGAGGATGAGTCTATGCTGTTATAATCGGACCTCCAGAGAATCTGAGGTTAAGCTCTGGAATGCAAAGAATGGTTGTGTACCCCAGTGGCTCTGAGGCCACTGGGAGTTTAATTCTCCCAACATTTAAATCTTAACACTCAGCCATCCTTCCTGCCCTGGGGTAGAAAGAGGTGGCAAAGAATGCTTCAAAGAATGCTGTGAAGATAGACAGCTCCTCTGATTTTTTTAAAGCAGTGCTGTGGGTGAATGAGACTCTTGGAAATGTTCTAGAGACTTCTTCCAGGGATGCATCCTCAACTGCAAGGTTGATTAATTGGCAATGTAATGAAGGAGACACCTTTTATCTGAAGCCAAACTAGCTCAATGACCATAGCTCTTCCTGACTTCCTGGAGTGCAGGAACCCCAGTGCAATCCACACAGTCCTTCTGGAACATTAGGAAGGAAGAAGCAACCACTCAGAATAGAAGCCTCACCACTCAGAGAAGCCCAGAATCTAATGGGAGAGAAAGAAAGAGAGACACAGACACAGAGAGAGACAGAGACAGAGAGACAGAGGCAGAGACAGAGAGACAGAGAGTTTTGCACATACAAAAGAGATGTTAGTTGTGAAGAAATCCAGATGATGGGCCCAGGAGTCAGGAGGTGGCTGGTGAGAACCGCCAGGAGTTTTAGGAGCCGGAAGTTCTCTGTTAAGCCTGGCATGTGAGCAGGGGATTGTGTCACTCAAGAGAAGGGAACCTCCACATGCAGTTCTGAGCTGAGGGTGGGAAGCAGCTGTGGGGGGACGTTTGGGGTTCTGCTGAAAGTCAAATGTGATATGCAGAGATCTCCAGGAGACTTGGGTGAGGGCTGGAAACAAGAGGACGTCTTGGTGAACCCTGTAGGAGATTCCAGGAGGGAGCATCTGATACAAAGGCTACCCGAACCAGCAGGACAGACCACTCTGGTGCTCAGAAGCCTGAAGCATCTGCGGCCTGGAATGCAGCCACAAGTTAACTAAAGACACGCAAAGGAGGAAGAGCCACAGATAAATGCTGCATCAAAGTGTGTGGTTGTCTGAGCAACACGGAGAAGGGCTGAGGGAAAGCATGGTCATGTCCACGGCTGGGTTTGTCAGGACTCTGGAGGGCAAACTTGCGAGCCAAAGACAGAAATACTAGGGGACAGTAACTTGTTCCCATATACGACAATTAGAACACATTGATTGAACAAGAAAGTGGCATTCCTCAATGATGCAGGCTCCCTTGTCAACCGCAGGGGAAGCGAAGGCTGAGAAGGTGAGAGCCCAACACAAGGGCCGCGATCCATGCACAGATAAGGTGCCCTTGGCTTTTGTGATGAGTAGTGTTGCCAGCTCAACAGACTCTACAGTCACTGGGGATGTGGGCCTCCGAGCATGCCTGTAGGGGATCATCTAGACCAGCGGCTCTCAACTTAGGGGGGTCGAATGACCCTTTCACAGGGACTGCATATCAGATATTTACATTATAATTCATAACTGTAGCTAGCAAAATTACAGTTACGAATCAGCAATGAAAATAATTTTCTGGTTGGGGGTCACCACAACACGAGGAACTAGATTAAAGGGTCACAGCATTAGGAAGGTGGAGAATTGCTGTTCTAGACAATGCTAACCGAGGTGAGAAGACCCGTCTCAGCTGTAGGCAGAGTCATCCCCTGACTGGACTCCTGGGCTGTATAACATGGAGGATCCAGTTGAATGCAAGCATTAATACTTTCTCTCTCGACTGGATGTGATGTGACCAGCTGCCTCGTGCTCCTGCTCTGCAAATTTCTACACGGTGATGGACTGTAACACAGGACGGTGAGCTAAGAATCAACTCTTCCTTTCTCAAGTTGCACTAGTCAGGGCGTTTTCTCACAGCAACAGACACAAAAGAAGGCAGCCCTATTCTGCTCGTTCTCAGCACCTCTCCCGGCCCTCACACGCTGATTGAACAACCAGGGAGTCTATGAAGGGCTCTGGGCAGCCTGCCTCAGGGTGAAAGTGGTGCTCACAGGACCCAAAGCCAGGGAGAAATGAGCAGCTAGACAGGATTTGGAAGTCCTTAGGAGTATCCGAGTGGTGATAGTCAGAGCTTCACTAAATAGAATTTCTGGATCCTTGGATTCAGTCACCAGGCAAAGTGTGGCTGATGCGGTTAAGCATCCCTTAAGTGTGCCTGAAAAGACTCTTGACTTGGAGTTGGCAGATTTAAGAGAAATTCTATAGTGGAGTGTACTGTCAACACGAGGCTGCCTGAGCGAGGATGGTGTTCAAAAGACAGAGGGAAGACAACCTGCTTCTGCTCTTCCTGTGACACCCAAAGTGACATGGAAAGTGAGAAGCTAAAACACTCTCAAGCCCAGACTACCAAGTCCAAAGGGGTGCTGACTGATAAAGCTGGGGCGCTGCAGACCCATTCTGTCACCTGGCTGAGACAGTCGCTGTTCAGGACAGGGTTAGGGTGACAGCTGTGATGGACGCCACATCATCAAGCATAGTGCCTTGGTGGAGCACGGTCTGAAGCCCGTCGTTCACTCTGTCACTGTAAACTGGACCCACTCTGGCTCCCAACACAGACATCAGCTGAACACAGGACGCAACAGACACACGTCCTCCATCCACAGGGAAACCATCTTGCCTTCTTCTCCAGCCCCACAGCGTCAGAAAGCAGATGGGAGCTTCTGGAGAAGGCCTGTGTCCCTCGGAGTGTGGTTCCAGAGGATTATGCTCTTTAAATTAAATACCCACATGCATGTGTGCATATACATGTGTACGTACGTACGTACGTATGTACGTACACACACGGTGCAAGGTAGATGTCAGGAGAGACACAAACAAACATACAAACAACAAACAAACCTCTGACTTGGCATGATTAGCTTGGAGGCACGAAGAACAGAGGGACATATAAATCTCTGTCTGTCTCTACCTCCCCTTGCCCTCTCTGTCTCTCTCTCTCTCCCCCTTCTCTGTCTGTTTCCTTCTCTTCCTCGCTCTGTGTTTCTGACTCTCCCTCCCTTTCCCCTCTTCTCTGCCCACTTTTCTTCCTTATGTGTATCCATGAACACTTAACACACACGTAGACACTGGCTTTGCTCTAAAAGTCCACCACATTCCCACATACAAAACACAGCTGCGTTAGAGTCGCCGAGTTCCAGCTTCTGCTCTCTTGCAGGGCAGAGACACAAAAGACCCAGGGAGCAGAGGCCTTGCTCTCAACTCCACAGCTGGCTGTCCCAACACGGCATCCATGAGCCACCTGTGCCGGCTCAGCCTGTGACATGCTGGTGTGCTGGCGTGGAAAGCCCATGGTGGATTTTTGGAGATGCACTAAATAGCACAAAAATCCAGTGAACAGTGACTCTTATTAGTTATATAGTGAAATAGTGGTATTCTGAATAAACTAGGTTAAATATAATGTGTTATTCAAGCTAAGCAAGCCCATCCCCCTTTTCCCTACGTGTCCACCAGAATATTCACAGTCACACACATGGCCTCTATTCTGTTCCGATTGGAGGTGTCTATTCTCTAAATTTGAGACATTTAGTCCTTTGCGTTGTGATTTCCCTACCTGAGTCAAGTGTATTTTGTAGGTTCAAGGTCCTCAGAAAACAGAGCAGGATGAAATCAGTCACCGGCACAGCTATTGGGTGCTGAGTGTATTTGGTTAGATGATGGGAGTGCACATCCCTTTCCCTGCCAGGGTTTCTTCATTACTCAGACACCGCTAAGCCGTGACCTAAAGGAAATGAATGATGAGCAATCATTACCCTCTCCTTTCAGGAAGCACGAGGTGATGGCATGCATGGGGTGCAGTCCTTTGAGTTGCAAAACCACAAACTCATGAGCTATCAAATCTTTTTGCCATCCTATAATGCACAAGAATGACTGAAGGTAACCCATTTGCCAATGTCACTGGGTCACAGGGGTCAGACTGTGGGTGCAGCTCCTTGCAGCCAGCAGCCTCTCAGATGCCTCAGTCGATGGAGGAATCCGAACAGCATTCCCATTTGACACCAGCCCATTTTCTACATGTGACCCATTTTTCTGCGGGAAGCCAATTTAGGGAAGGAAGGCAATGAAAGCCTGGGTTGGGAAATTCATTGCCTTTCACTCAGAATGCTTCAGATGGGACATGACTGTGAGACACTGTCTCGCTTCTCATAATACAGGAAGCACCAAGACTTGACGATATTTCAACCAGGCTATTCACCTGGCTGGCAGGGGAAGACTGGAGAGGTACCTTTTTCAGCTGGAGCCTGTCCCTAAAAGCCTGTGACCTAAAAGAGGTCCTCCAGCCCCAGTCTGCCGGTTTCTGACTCAGTTATATAATAGGGCATCCAAAGACACTTAAGCAAAGACTTGCAAATACAAGCTTTGGCATGCCCTGCTTACATCCCTCCTGGGACTGACACTCCGGTAAAAATAAAATGTCGATGTTTGTTGGTGCCTCATCTGCTGCTCTCTTCTCTCCTCACAGCTTGGAGCCTCACAGCTTTGCTGTTTCTAAAGGGGAGGGGACAGGCCCTGCCCTTGAGCCTACAGCAGCCAGGTCTCACCTGCCTAGAGCCCCCTTCTCTTAGGTTCCGGCTCCCACCCCAGCTGTGCCCTTCTTGATCGAGTCCTAATTAGTACACCATTGTTCCACCTCCAGCTTGAAGTTATTAGCACATCCTACTTTCTTTGGGCACAGAGTTCTAGACAAACTCACCTTTCATATGCTTAGCAGTTAACTGTCTGTGTGTGAAGGAAATGATGTGTGTGTGCGTGTGCGTGTGCGTGTGCGTGTGCGTGACATACACAAACTGAGAAAGCTGGGGGAAAAGAGGAGATTAATATTTAGTATCTATGCAAAGGTTAGTTAGGTGTTATGGGTAAAATTAAGTTTCCCCAAATTCACATATGGAAGTCCTAATTTCTAGTACCTCAGAATATACGACCTTGCTTGAAAATAGGGTTTCTTCAGATATGACTAGTGGAGTGGATCCTTCAATGATATAACTGACATCTGTATAAGAAAGGAAAAATTAGGAGAGGATAAACCCGATGTTCAAGTTATAATTCTATGAGTAAAGTTTTTAAATTTAACAATGGAAATTTGGACACAGGCCAAAGTGCCATACGGAGACTGACCCGTCCCGAGGGCCAGGTTATTGGGGAGACCCGAGGAGGCACCTCCTGAAAGATCAATGGGGGCGAGAGAGAAAGGAGACCAGGCGCAATAAGGGAAGACAGAGTCAGTCTGAGTCGCGTCAAGGTCTCGTTTATTGACTGGGTGTTGAGGCTTATAAGCAGGGCTTCAGGCAGGGAGGGGGAGCAGGGGAAGCAGGGATAGAGAAAATTCCTAAGGGAGGGGTCAGGGGCGAGGTCGCTTTGATCCCGGGCCCCCTGCAGTTGACAGGCTCCAGAAAGTTTACCTAATCGCCATCTCCTGCAGTTAGGTCAGGAAGTTCTTATCTAGTCACATCTCCTGCAGTTAGGTCAGGAAGCTTTGTCAAGGCTTGACAAAGTCCAGGACATAGCTGTCCGGAGTCGGTCTCCCACAGTTCCCCCCCTTTTCTCAAAAATGGACCAAGTCCATTGTGATCGGGGTGGCTAGGGTCCGAGAGAGTCCCTGTCTTAGGCTACACAGGGGGCTTCCCACGCTCGGCAGCGTGCCATGTTGAGCCGGTCTCGACGACCTCTGTACGCTGTTGTCTCCGGCGTGAGCCCTGTACTATTCCCGTCATTGGGTACCCTCTAGCAAGACCGTGGGGACGCTAGGGCCTTAGGACACTGAATCTGAGTCCTTGATGGGGCTCCTGGCTGGCCTCCTCGGAATCTACTCTATGATAATGAATCGAGACGTGTCGTGGTGAGGCCGAATCAATCTGATTTTTGATAAACTGAGTCAACTGCTGAAAGGCCCAGGGACCAAAGGTAATGAGAAGGAGAAAAACAACTAAGGGGGCTAGAATGGTAGGTAGCAAGGTGGAGAGCCAGGGGGACCCTTGCAGCCAATTTTTAAACCACCTGTGCTGATTTTTAAACACCCTTTTTCTTTGGGCTAGCCTTTTCCTTAATTTTTCCATCAATTCCCTGACAATACCAGTATGGTCAGCATAAAAGCAGCATTCTTTCTTTAAGGCTGCACATAATCCCCCCTCCTTTAAAAATAGTAAATCCAGACCTCTTATGTTTTGTAACACAACTTCAGAGAGCGAGGTTAAAGATTTCTCCAGAGCAGAAATGGATCTTTCTATGGCCTCTAGGTCAGTAGTCATAGCCATTTGTAACTGCATAAGGTGGTTGCTCTGCACGAGGGCAGTAGTTCCTGTACCAATTCCTGCAGTGATACCCCCAATACCTAACAATAGGGCAATAGTCATAGACACAGGTTCTCGAGTGTATCTGCCTCTCTGCTCAAAGAATTCCATATCAGGGACTAATTGGACCAGAACATAAGAGCTTTCTCATTATCAATGGCAAAGCGAGCTTCCCCTTATTCAGTTTTTGCCATCTGCAAGTGTGTCATGGGTTCAGAGGTGGATATTGGAATTCTAGCATCCTCAGTTTAGTGGTACCCAGACATGAATCATCATTTAGTTAAGACATCAGTGATATAAGAGCCAACAGTAATTAGCAGAAGCACAAGGGACAAAAGCCTTGTGATGGCTGACAGAGTTCCTTATCCTCAAGGAACCTGGAACTTTATCTCAGGTTCCCTATGACAAGAAATTCCCTTTTGATCTAACATTCCAGGGGGAGGAAACAAGGGCGATGTTTTCTCTTCTATAATTACTTCCTGCTGACATTGGGACGTTGTTGTCAAGGCCCTGGAAAGCCAGAATGTTAGTCAAAGACAAGAGGGAACGTTTTATTGACCAGCTGAAGAGATGGTATGCATATCGACTGAATTGGTCCATATCAGCTTTCAGCAAGTTCAGGGCTCAGTCATTTGCAGTAGGTTGTCACCAGCAAATGATGCTTGGATGTATCTGTCAGCCAAGTGGAAACCTGTTGAGATAGATATAAACTAGGAACAGGAGTTAAAACTTACGAACTTATTTGGAACTTTTAGACCCATAGTCTTAGCAATTGTAGTATTATCAATTTGCCCTGAAATCCATAGTGTCTTTTCTATCTAGAGAGCCAAGAATAGATTGGACTGAATTTTCCTTGGCCCAATAAAAAGCATCTGTAAGTCTATATTTAGAACCTGTTTACCTTTTTTTTTTTAAAGAGACTTATTAGCTTTAATTAATTAATCCATTGATCAATCAATTACTAAGCTGAGAAAGCTATGGCTAGTCCAGTCATCAATGTCATCAAAGATCTGAGAATAAACTTTACCTGAGTGCAGACCTTTAAATCTAATTAAAAACAACAACAACAACAACAGAGACTATCTATTACCCAGACTGCCATCATCCCAGGCTCCTATAGTCTTCATAGTGTTGGCAGGACAGGTGTCAGGACAGCATCAGTCTTGGCTGCTGGGCCCATAATGTTAAATTTTCCCTGTTGAGGAGCAACTTGGTAAAAACTGACCTTATCTTGTCAGTGTCTCATAGGCCAAATCCCTGGCAGCAGGTGTTGAGTCAGAGCATCTTGCCCAGTGGTCGGTGTTGTCTGCAATTCAGGTGGCATCTTTTTGTCATTGCTCCATATCTTCTTTGGAGACCTTGGGAGTCATTGCTAGGAGCTGGGGAGCTTGGAGTCTCTGTTTGCTATAGTAAGCTTTTTATCCAAATAATGTAAATGCCATATTTATCAAATCTTGACAAGTTTGAGGACCATTATCTATTAAATGTATCTGAGCCAAACAAATCTAGGCCCAATCTTGAAACTATCTCTAAGTTTGGTAACAATAGCCAGGTCAATTTGTTCACCTATAGATATATTAGTTAAATATACCTCTCAGTTTTTTTTTTATTAAAATAGAACAGTTTATGCTTTAAACTAGTATCTGAATAGCCAGATGACTAGTATTAACTTGTATTCCTTAACATAAAGGACATGCAAACTCAGACATTCAAAACCAAACATACATGTGGCCACATTTTTCATTCATACCTGTAGAGTAGACAGACATTTTTACAACTATGACCCTTTGGAGTCTCAATGTAACAGCAGAATAGCAAGACAAAGAAATCTGAAACATGTTTCATTTTTTTTTTTTTATATCTCAAGTCATTTTTTTTAAATCATTATTTAAACCTTTTCATCCTCAGACCTTTATACCTTGCTTTTACGTATTCTAATAACTTGCATGTTACATATTTTTTAAAACATTTCTTTATTTTTATATCTAAAACCTTTATATCTTATATCCTATATAAATTTTATTTAAATCTTATAATTTAAACTTTAAAGTTAAACTTTAAAGTTCTATATTCTTATATCTCAAACTATTTATTTAGACCCAAAATATCATATATTTAAACCCTCATGACACGCTTAAGCCTTTAAATTTTTATATCTTAAACTGCTTTTTCAAACCAAAAAAAATCATTTATTTAAACTTTTATCCTCATATCTCAAGCCTTCGTATTTTTATAAAAGCATTATATTTTATCTTAACCAACAATAATTTGAAACCAATTCTCTTAAATGATGGCAAGTATTTGTAACCCACTGAACTCAAATGACCAAAACCCATTGTTATACCCAGATCGCCCCAAAGAAGCCACCTAGAGACTTAGGTACAGAATGCAAAAAGCAAGGTTCATTCAAATGAAGTCAAAGTTTACAAGCCCCGGCAGGGGGCTCGTTCCAAATCTCTCATGCACAGCAGGGAGATTGGAAGGAGCACGCCCTTTCTTTGTGAGGCTAGTTCTTAAAGGCACAGACCACATAATTCATCTCTCACAGCCTGCCTCCATTCTTTCTGGTTCATATCAGTATGTTATCAGTTCATATCAGTTATGTTATCTTTATTTCTTGTTTGTTAAACAACCGTGTCTACGAGTTTTACGAGCTGTCTCCAGGGTTCGAGAAGTTTGGGATGTTTTATGACCACTTAGCCTCTGTCAGATGGTCATATATTCGGACTCTGTGTTTTTTTTTAAGTTTCTGTAGCTGATAAAGCCACCTGGGAAAAAAGGGGTCTAACTTCTTATCTACACATAGGAATCTTGGTTTAGGCTCCTCTTTGTCTGTAGGGGATAGAGGAAGGGGGGTTATTGAGGTTTCACACCATGTAAATTTTTATTTTTCCTGTGGAAACAAAAGCATAATTTTCCCAGTATCTTGAACTGATAATTTTAACATTTCTTTTTAAGCAATACCAGGACAGAGAAGGGTTAACAAGAGAAGCTGCTGGCCGGCAGAAGAGACCTTGAAGTTATTATCACAGTAAAGGGAGGGAGGGGGAGCAGTGGGCATAGAGCGTATCCTTGGCTGCCAGTGTTCCTGAAAAAAAGTTTTTGTTAACTCCTCTGACTAAAGTCAGATTATCTGTTCAGTGTTCACACAGTTTTTGTCAATTGCAGGCAGTCCCCATTGCACTGTCCAGAGCTCCTGTCTTTGCCCGCCTGTAAGAAGAGCGCGCACCCCCACCCTCGTGAGAGCGGCCTGCTGGCTGCAGTCCTGATAGCAAGAGAGCTAAGGAGGGACGGAGGTGGCCTTTGTTATGCCTCTCTTTCCTCCTCTTCCTTTAGGAAAATAAGGGAGGTTAGTAGACAGAAACAAATAACATTTACAGAGACAATCCAAGAACCGGAGCATCAGCACTGAGACGACGGCCTCATTCACAGCCAGCAAGTCCCTCTTACAGTATGCAAGCCACACCTGGCAGGAGCTACCTGTTTATCTCAGTTCAATCGGGGAGTGGGGGTGGGGGACCCAGTTCCCTCTATTGTGGCTCACATATCCTTCCAGTGGGCTAGGCAAAGGTCTAGTGGAGAAGAAGGGAACTGTCCCATAGCGTCCGTCATGGTCAAGTCAACAATGAGAACAGTTAATACATTACACACAAGACCAAGGGCACATGAAAAAACTTTGCCCCAACAAAACAACCAACAAAGTTCCAAGAACAATGACAGCCTGATGTGCTCTGGGTGGGGGGAGGGCAACCCTCCAGGCTCAATCACACCAAAAACAATCCAGACTGGAGGATCTCTATCCTTAATCAAACAGACATCAGGGGCTTCCACATCCCTGTCAGTCAGACATGCACCTTTTTTTTTTTTCTTGGAAGAGAAGGAGAGAGTAAAGTAACAATGATCACAACAAAACACACACACACAAAAAAAAAAAAAAAAAAAAAAAAAACCATAAAATGGCTCTGACAATTTCCTGGGACAAAATACAAAGTGGCACTTCCTCCCACCGTGGGGGAAGATACCCAAAGATGCTCCTAAACCAAATGGTCACCTCTGAGGTAGCCTTAGGGCTCTGGGACGTCTCCCTTGGCCGCCAGGTTCACTGTCCGGACACGTCTGTCCCAGTGAGAGCCTGCAAAGTACAAATCAAGCCTGCAAAGTACAAAACAAAAGTAACAAGACAGAGAGCGCTCTTACCGGTAAAACATCTCTAATCACACCATAAAAACTAAAAAAGGCATGGGGACATTTTCCCCCTCTCTGATTAATTTGTTAATATCTTTTCCAACTTTGTTCCAAGTCAAAGGGTGAATTCCTGGTCCATTAATCACTAACCAGGGACATTTCTCCTCCATATATTGGAAGAATTTTATTAAATCCTTTTTTTTTTTTAACTCTTATTCCTCTCTCCCTAAGATTACCTTTCATCTCCTTTAGAAAAACAGCCTCTTTAGATAAATTTTTTGCCCATGATCGATGGGACGACATATTTACCTCAAGACTCTCCCACGTTGCACTTGTGATGCAGTCCGGGCGTCTCTACCCTGATCCTCTCCGGGGCCCCTTCTGTTGTCCGTCGTCCGGCAGGTCACCGTGCCTCGGGCCCCACGTTCGGGCGCCACTTGACCCGTCCCGAGGGCCAGGTTATTGGGGAGACCCGAGGAGGCACCTCCTGAAAGATCAATGGGGGCGAGAGAGAAAGGAGACCAGGCGCAATAAGGGAAGACAGAGTCAGTCTGAGTCGCGTCAAGGTCTCGTTTATTGACTGGGTGTTGAGGCTTATAAGCAGGGCTTCAGGCAGGGAGGGGGAGCAGGGGAAGCAGGGATAGAGAAAATTCCTAAGGGAGGGGTCAGGGGCGAGGTCGCTTTGATCCCGGGCCCCCTGCAGTTGACAGGCTCCAGAAAGTTTACCTAATCGCCATCTCCTGCAGTTAGGTCAGGAAGTTCTTATCTAGTCACATCTCCTGCAGTTAGGTCAGGAAGCTTTGTCAAGGCTTGACAAAGTCCAGGACATAGCTGTCCGGAGTCGGTCTCCCACAGGAGACAAAGAGAGATGATGAAGGCAAAGCCTGGATGATGCATCTCTAACCCAAGGGATGCTTTGGGTACCAGCTTCCACCTGGAACTATCTCCCTCACATCCCTTAGAGGGAACCAGCCTGGCTCCAACACCTGAGCCCAGACATCAGCCTTCAGAATTGTTGGACAACATTTTTGATCTTGAAGCCTCCCAGCTGTGGGATATGGCTACATCAACTCTGGGAAACTCTTATGGGAAGCCCAGTGAGGTTCAGGTAACAGAGCTAATGCTTTACTGTCATCTGGAGACACAGCACAAATTTTCCTCTCTCTCCCAAGTGTTCACAGTTTGCAGCTAGAAACAGCTCATCACCACTGCCCCAAAGCAGCCAAGCATGGCTGAAAGTCTGGAGCAGGACTGTGTTGCTGAGAAGTGGATCTCCAGTCTTCATTCTTCACAAGCCAGCTCCTTCCAGTGTCCTAGACCACCCAGAGCCCAGAAGAGACTCTTCCTTCTCCTAGCACAGTCCCTCAGAGGGAAGTCCCCAGATCCCTGGGGGTTCCAGAGACCATGAATGATGGCATTTGACTTCCTTTTTTTACTGTGTCTGATGTTGCCAAAGTGACAGTGGGGATTTTCCCAGAAATAGAGGAACCAGAAGTAACCATTTTGTCCATCCCCAGAAGATATTCATAAGTGGACCAGGAAGGTAGCCAGTATCACCAAAAAGATCCTTGATGTCATTGGAGGACCATTCATTTTATTAAGCCAAGAGCCATCAGGTCACAGCTTCCCAGTGTTTTCTGTGACACAATGAAATGCAGGCTAAAACACGACAGGTCAGCTAGAATTCCACGCTGCCTCAAGAAAAGCAATCGCACGATTCATTTAAACCGCAGCTAAATGACCCCTTTTCTCTTCTTCCTCTCTTTTTCCTTTTCCACAGGACAGTGTTGTCACTTGAAGGAACACCCGACATGGCCGCCAGCATTGACAAGTGCTCTTGAAGTGTGCGTTGAGCCTGTCTTGTCAAGGAAAAATATCCAAAGTCTACATTGTCCATGATGAGATTTTAGTTAATGCGCAAGTTGCAATTTCAGGAAACTTCAATCTGTCTCCATGAGTAGGTCACTCTGATTTGTCCATGGCTGGTGAGTATGACTTCTGATAATGGTGTGATAAGACTGTCCATGTTGGCAAGAGTTGGCCAGTGCATGACATGTAATCAGGCATGGACTGAGTCTTAATTCCAAGCATTCTATTGCAGAGAGTCATGGATCTTAACATAACAATACAAAATCCCCATTGCTCCGGCTTCAGATTCCACACTGCATCTGACCTGTAGGAGCCACCACTCACTGAGTTTCTCTGCACTGAAAAAAGCCATCTTTATGTGCAAAGAACTGCACTCCTCCCTCCCAAGACACACTTGTGTGTGACACACTTGTGTGCAGCTGTCTTGGTCGCACATGTTGTCAAAATAACATTTCAGAATGGGTTGGATGTAGAAATAGAAACAAGAACCCAAATGCCTTTTCATGAAGCCAGACGTCGAAAAGATTTGAAAAAAAAAAACCCACAATGATACTCTGGTCACCAAATTTTCATGACAATTTATTTAGGCTAACCTGAAACAGGCTTGTGACTATTCAAAGAAACTCATAAGTAGATGTAAAAGACTCTCCATTTTTGCCATGACCAATATCCTTATATAGAACGCATATTAACAAAGCTGGAGTTGCAATGGTTTTTATTGATGTAAAGGGAGCCTGAAGCAAAAAGTTCTGAGGATCTGTTTCCGTTCAGTTGCTGGGATAGAACACTCAGACCAAAAGCATCATGGGAACAGAAAGGGATGATTTCGGTTTATAGGTTACAGATCATCATTGAGGAATTTCAGGGCAGGAATTCAACCAGGTGCTTGTCAGGAGACCTACTTGCTAGTCCACACAGCTTTATCTGTGATCAAGGAACTCACTCACAGCCACAGAAACCATGGGGAAATACTGCTTTCAGCTCAGGTTCATCGGCCCAAGGAATGGTACCACCCACGGTGGCCTGGGTCCCCTTACGACAATTAATAATCAAGACAGTCTTGCACAGACATGCCACAGGCCAGTCTGACCTTGGGAACTCCTCAGTTAAAGTCCTCCTTTCATGTGATTTCTGTGCTGTGGCAAGCTGATAGTTAAGGCTCACCAGGGTTCTGCTGAAGAATATTCGTGAAAATTGAATATACACCATGGTGGAATTAACTTTAAAATAAAATTGTATTGATGGGTATTGTGTGTCTCTCTATGAGTGTGTCCCACGTCTGGAGGAGGGGCTGCTGGTGGAGACCAGAAGGGGCATCAGAGCCCCTAGAAAGGGAGTTAAGGGCAATTGTGAGCAGCTTAGTGTGGTTGCTGGGGACTGGACGCAGGTCCTCTGGAAGAACAGTGAGTACTCTACCATGGGGCCATCTCTCTAACCCCCCAAATCAAAATTTAAAACCACACGACAGCCCAGTATTTGAAAATGAGCCTCTCTTCACTTCTGAAAACCTTATGTATCACAAAGAAATGTCAGTGCGGTGCAGTTCATAGCGAGAAGGGAATTACAGCAGAAAGGCAGCAAGCCAAAGGTCATGGCATCTAAATAAAAGCAGACTTAGAGGAAAGTTTGTTGTGCTAATTTATACATGAGAGAGAAAATACTAGAACATAAGTGAGCCACAAAGAACAAAACCCCAGAAGGAAATGGAGGGCAGAGGATGAAGAAGTCAGAATAAAAGTTGAAACTGCAGCCATTCCATGGAGGGGTCAGCCTAAGAGAAAAGTTGGTCCTTTGAAAAAAATTGAAAAAATTAGGAAGTCCACAAAACTTTCCTGAAGAAAAATGGAGAAGGTGCAGATTGCCGACACAAAGAATGAAATAAATTATAATATAATGGGAAGGAAATTATCTACAGACTTTAGAAAAATCACAACTTCTCAAAGCCACAAAGAAAGAAATTGAAAATAGGTATATTTTTAAATCTATTAAAGAAATTAAATCTCAGTGTCAAACATTCTCAGAAGTCCAGGTTCAAATTGACTCAAATACTTTAAGGGGCGATACCTCTCCTTCAGCTTCGTGTTCATGCGATGGAACCATCTTTCTAATTCACGTCACGAGACAGCATAACTTTACGGAAAGCTGACAAGGGCTGTACAAGAAAGAAAAATTGCCAGTCAATTTCTTTCATGAATGCAAATGCAAAATCTTGAACAAAATGCCAGCAAATTGAATTCCATCACGCATAAATAGAATAATACATTAGGACCAAATCAAGTCAAGTTCAGCACTATAAGATTGGCTTATCATTTAAAAATCAATGAATGAGGCCAGAGAGATGGTTCAGTGGGGGAAAAGTACCTGCTGCCAATACTGATGACCTGAGTTTGATCCTCAGGAGAAGAGAATTGACTCCTGCAAGTTTCCCTGACCTCTGCATGCATGCCATGTCACTCAGGCTTAAATATGAATACATACAAATAAATAAACAAGTAACTTAAAAATAAAAATAAATGTGTGTGTGTGCACATAACCATACATTGTTCTATAAAGGGGATTATGGGTTCTTGGGGGCTGGAAAGATGGCTCAGCAATTGAGAGCACTGGCCGCTCTCACAGAGGACCCAAGTTCAGTTCCCAGAATCCATGTGGTGGTTCACAACTGTCTGTAACTTCACTTCTAGAAGAACTAGACTCTCTCTTATAGCCACTCTGGACACTGCATGAATATAGTATGTGAACATACATGGAAACAAAACTCTCATACATTAAGATAGACAAATCTTTTTTTTTTTTTTTTTTTTGGTTTTTCAAGACAGGGTTTCTCTGTGTAGCTTTGCGCCTGTCCTGGATCTCGCTCTGTAGACCAGGCTGGCCTTGAACTCACAAAGATCCTCCTGCCTCTGCCTCCCGAGTGCTGGGATTAAATCTTTTTAGGAAACAGAGATGTTGGTTTCTATCTGACATGTAAGAGCTTAAAAGTTACCATCACAGCCACAAGCCACCAAATGCACCAAATATCAAAACTTCTTCAGTCCTCATTGAACCAAGGTCCCAGGACAACCTAACACTGCATGGCTGAGACCAGCAGGCACCACTCAGGAGAGCAGGAGCTCATACTTCCCAGTGTGGAGAGTTTAAAACCCCAGGAGAGGAGCTTCAGGAACCCCACCTACCACCATGACCTCCTCGAGAGTCCAGCTAAGAGGATGTGTCTTCTGCGAGGCCGCTGGGGTGCAGTTGACTGCCTTACAGCCTCCATCAGGTTATTTGAAGCTGTCGTCTTTCCGTTCACATTTATGCCTCCAGCATCCGAGTTTCTGATTTTGTTTCCCCGGATGGTTTGCATCTCTCAAGATGTTTCTCTGGTCCTTGGTCCTTCTCCTAGGCCACTAATTTGTGCCCAAGTCGAGGACATCATCTCTCTGCTGACATTCACTTACACGTTTTTGGTTCAAGACTAATTCTTTAGCCCTCATCCTGATGACATTGGGTTCTCAAGTTCTCCATGCTGTTTGCAGCCAGGAAGCAGCCTCGGGGGTCCCAATTCTTCTACAGCAAGGCTACTGCCCTGTGTGAGAAAAGGCCAACAGGATACCCTGACCAGCTTCCCTGAGGCTGCTCCAGGACAGAAAGTAGAGACTGGCATCACCCTTTCCACGGTCCACAAGTCGCCACGAGCTCTGTTAAGGGCACTACCTCAGACATCTCCACAGTCCACAAATGAATAACTGTGACCATGTGCCAATAACACTTTATACAAACATAGGGAACAGGTAGATTTGACATAAAGCCCTAGCTTCCCAACCTCTATGGTCAGCCTGTACACCGTCATTACTGAGATCCACATATACTACACTCTCCTTGAGAAAGCATGGAGTACTCAGCCAACTGGAGACAGAAAAGAGAGCAGGATTCTGCAGCTATAACTAAGGTCCCAGAGCATTTGAGTTCACCAAGAGAGGGCTTATCCTGGAAGAGCCTGGTTCTTTGAAAGAGGCCTTCCCTACACCAGAAACCCTACTGGCTTTGAAAAGTAAACAGCCGAAGTGTCTGTGGTTGTCAACAACTCAAGAGAGCTGAGAAGGAGATCTTCTCTGGATGCCTTAGATGAGAACTCTCAACTGATGATGAAGATGAACAACTTTGCTGAAGTCCTGGAACCCTGTGCAAAGGAAGTCACACCCGATTCCTGACCCAAAGAAACTGTAAGGGGATAAATATGTGTGCTGCGGCAAGACATTAAATTTGTTACACAACCTGGGAATTAGAACCTCAGCTGTGGAAGTCAGCTTTTGTGCATGAGAGAGACAAGGATTTGTATGGATATTTAAGTGACACGGGTTATCACCTATTCAAGACATGAAATTAAACCTCCTGCCTTCCTGTCTGGGCCTCAAAGATCAGTTTTCAGATTTGTGCCTGAAAATCTCACAATTGCAGTAGCAGAGAGACTCTAGGACAGTGGTTCTCAACCTTCCTAATGCTGTGACCCTTTAATATGGCTCCTCATGCTGTGTGACCCCAACCATAAAATTATTTTCACTGTTCCTTCCTAACTGTAATTTTGTTACTGTTATGAATGTTACTGTAAATATCTTTGTAACTAGAGGTTTACCGAAGTGGTCAAGCCCCACAGGTTGAGAACCACTGCTCTAGAAGGAAGGCTGTCTGACTCTGTCCTATCTAAATCTCTCACCTTATCAGTGTGACTTCCATTCCCCTCAGAAGCCAGCCGGGGACAGTGGTCCTGAGCTGCCCCAAGCCCAGGAAGAAACAACACAATGTCCACTGCTCGCTGGGTGGAGCCCAGCCATGCTCAGTCTGTAGCAATGGCCACCAACCTAGGTGTCCCATCTGAGGTCATCCCAGATACAGGAAGGGACTTGCACACATGTGAAGGAGTCGTTGGAGGGGTGCCTGAGTGTGGAGCCCTCTCCGAGCATGGAGGACAACTTATAAATGTCTTAGTGACGTTTTAAACACAAAATAGCCACAAGCCGAGGGAAGTCTTGGACCTGAGAGACTGACCCAGACTTGCAGGGAGCAGGGTCTGAGGAGAGGGTGAAGGCCTGGGAGGAAAACAACCCCCTGTGCCTCTGTCCTCATCCTCATCGCCAGGACCAGAGGCTAAGTATTTCAGCTCTTGTCCTAGCTACTTTTCTGTTGCTGGGATAAACGCCACGATCAGAGCAACTTCCATAAGGCTTCACTGGGGCTTCTGGTCCAGCGGGATGAGAGTCCTTCCAGGTGAGGAAGGCGTGGCGGCGGCGGCGGCGGCGGCAGGCAGCAGGGTGTTGGCAGGAGCAGGGAGCTGAGCGCTCACATCTTCAACCTCAAGCAAAAATCAGAGAGAGGTAGCTGGAAGTGGGGTATGGACTGAGAGCCCTCCCCCATCCCGTGGCACACTTCCTCCAGCAAGGTCACACCTCCTGAACCTCCCCCCCCCAAACAATGTCACCCACTGGGGACCAAGCATTCAAGTGTCTGAGACGATGGGGGACAATCCTCTTTCAAACCACCACCACCGTTTTTGTTTCTGTGTCCCATGTCTCCAAGCGACTGTGCTGTACTGTGCTCTGGTTTGAGGGTGTCCCTTGAATGTGTAGGACACTGCCAATCCCATATTGAGCCCCTACTTTCTGGGCTAGTTCCCTTTTCTTGTGCTTTGACCCTTGAAGCCTTAGGCACTTTTTTCTTGGATGAAAAGTTAAAATTACAGTTAGATTCTTGATGGAACATACCACGTATCTGACAAAAATACAAAACAAAACCCTTCAATTTCACAAAAATAGTGAACCAAGTACAGGGCTAAAAATCAATGATGAGAATGGGGATGGATGTTCCCCAGAATGTTCTAGATAGCTTGTATCCCCTCCATGAGTAGATTTTGTTATTCCTTTGGTGTCTCTTTGTGAACACCTTAAAGTACCTGAACGCAAACACATTATCTCTGCGGAGTCTGTTCCACACTGTGTACCTGGCCCTGCACATGGTACCTGGTAGCTTCCAAGATGTGGCCATCAATCTCAAATAAGATGTCATGGTCCCACTTGGGTCCCAGATTTCCTCAGGGCTTCCTTTAAGAACTACTTCCATGAAAATTGTTCCCAAATTTTTGATAAAGCCTTACCAAGACTTTAGTCATTGGCTCGATTGATGGTCCTTTTAGAAAGATCTGAAGATAACGCCTTCTTGTGAAATGGGATCTAGTGATGACAATTATGTAATCCACACTTTCTCCTTCACACCCATGGCTGCAAGTTTTGTGTCTGTCCTGGTGTAGGGACACCAACAAAATGATTGACACTCTGTTTGTGTCAGGGCCTGTGCAGGAAGAGAGAGACACATTTCTTCCTTCTCTAAGCTCCTTGTTTCATTTTGTTTTGTCTTTCTTTTAAAAATTATTTTGTTGTTTTGTTTCAAGACAAGGTTTTTTTGTGTAGCCTTGGCTGTTCTAGAACTAGGTAGGTAGACCAGGCTGGTCTTGAACTCACAGAGATCCACTTGTCTCTGTCTCCCTAGTGCTGGGATTGAAAGTGTACGCCACCACCACCTGGCTAATTAATTATTTCTTATTTGAGTTTTTAAAACCAGTTCCAGGCTAGCCTCAACCTTGCTATGTAGACAAGGATATCTTTATTTCTGGCTCTCCTGCTTCAGCCTTCCAAGTGCTGGTGACTGTGTTGTAGCTTGAGATGGAGCTTTAAGATCAAATCTGTCCCCTCAGGGCTCAGAGAACGCTGAAAGAAGAGACAGAAAGGTTGTAAGAGCCAGTGGGGATGGAAGACACCAAGGAAACAAGACCTTGTAGACACAACAGGGCTGACTCATAGATGAACCCACAGAGACTGGCAGCATGCACAGGGCCTGCACAGGTCTAAGCCAGATGGAGTCCTGGTGCTGAAAGGGGAGGCAGACATGAGCCCCATCCCTAACCCATAAACTACCTCCAGTTGATAGCTACCAGCAAAGGAAAAAATAGTTTTCTTTAAAGACGTCTGTGTCACTGGGTATACAAACCACACTTAAGGGCAGGTCCCATGCTTAGCAGTAGATGGCCAACACAACTCAGCGATATTTTTGGAGATGGTTTTTGTTTTTGTTGATGTATTGGTTTGTTTGTTTTTTTGTTTGTTGGTTTTGGGGTTTGGTGTTTTTTTTCTCATAATGCTTTTTTTATGTAATGGGCAATTTTTTTAGCCTCACAGTTCTTTCACTCACATATTATGGTTTCAGATTTTGTGGAGGCTTTTGGATTTCAGTGGGAGCGAATGTGTGTGTCTCTGGGACTGTTTGTGTTTCTTGTGCTTTTTGTTGGTTATTTTTTTTGGTGGTTGTTTGTTTATTTTGTCCCATTCTCATTCATTTGTTTTTATTTAATTTTGTTTTCAGATGCCTGTTTGTTTTCTAATTAGAGAGAGACAGAAAGGGTATGGATTTTGGATGGTAGGGAGTTGGGGAAGATCTGGGAGGAGCTATAGGAGGGGAAACTGTGATCCAAATACATTGTATAAAGTATGTTTTCAATAAAAAAGAAAAGAAATCAATATTCATTGAGCATATGAATTGCGTTTTCTACATTTTCTCAGAGCTGCGCGTAGAAAGCTTTTGACTTCTTTTCTGTACGGAGACTAACGTTGGAGAACAGCTGAGACATTGCCGTAGAGACATGGCTGTAAATTTCTCCTTTATGTGGGTGGGCATCTGGGTGAAAGTGTGACCACTGACCTTGGTGATGGGTCTAGAGCACAAGAGCTCAACCCTCTAAATCCCTGGACCAGCCTCCTGGTACAATAATGCCCCGGGTCACCCTCAGGACAGTGCCTTGGCAGGATCCCCTTTGGTTTCGGGAAGTTTTCCTTCTGGGTAGAATGCCTCCTGTCCAGCCAGTTGATGATTTCATTGCCCTTGTCCTGGGCTGTCCCACCTTCCACAGTGTCCTGCTTACCAAAAAGGCAGGAGCTAAGGGCATTGTTGAAAGGCGGCTGGCTGGTCTCCAAGTGTCTCTCTCTACCCTCACATCTCATGGCTTTCTGAAGCCTGAGCCCAGTGTCCTCCTTTCTCAAAGACATGCTTTGTCCTCCATAGCCACAGGCTTGCTCTCTTGATACGTTACGTCAAAAGTGGTGGAACCTGCAGACACAGCCCACTTGCCATTGGTCTTGCTGTACTTTACAGGAAAGTCTGAAAGGTCACTGGCCCCAGGCCGGATTCCACTGGTCATCCATCTTCACTTTCGTGAACCTGAGTGTTTGATAGTGCTCTGTTAGAAGTGGACAAAGTGTGCCTTGCTCACCAGATCAGGAAGTATTGACTCCAACCAAGACTTCCCTTCCATGGAACAGAACCGATAAGAGGAAAAATCCTGCCTGTTTCAAGATCTGCTCCAGAAAAAGTGGTCATCTAGACAGTTTCACAGAAAGTAGCAGCTTCACCTGCCACTGAAAGATAGCTACATGGCCTTATCCTTGAAGAGTACTTTACCAAAAAATATCTGTCACCCAGCTTGCCATTTTGAAGGGGCAGTCAGAGGGCCTGTGGAGAAGAAAGCATTCGATTCTTCAACTCATGGGTGCCTGTACAGAATTCCAATCACTTCACAGAAGACTCAGTCTTACTCATAGGGGTGACTGCCATGCAGATGTGGTGGCACTAGACAGCCTTCCAGTCCTTGTTACATGTGAGCCTTGGTAACAGCTCTGTTCTAACTCATCACTCGAGATTTTCAGGTGGAGGCTTGACAGAATGGAGACCTCAAAAGCTATTCCTACCATCAAAGCTCAGTGTGGCTCTTCTAACATTGACCTTCTTGTCAGAGCTGAGAAAAGGCAGAAGCAGTGACACTTGTTCACTCTCCATGGTTCCAGTGAAGAGCTACTTTAAAAGTGGAATAGAGATGACAAAGTAGGACCAACCTGCCCAAGGAAGCCTCTGCAACCTCCTTCCCCCAAGTGAGAATCGTGGAGGAGACCTCCTCAACGTGGGCGCCTTGTCCCTAACTCCTCATCATCACCCTTCTGAGTCATTGGCCCACCACCACCACCGCCACTAATGACCAGGTAAGTTCAGTTATCCAAGTATATCTTTGATGCTGGGATGGTTTTCATAAGTTCCAAGCATGCTTTGATTGTCTACCACCATCGGTCATGCAGCCAGCTGCTCTGTGTGGGAGAGGACTGCAGAGTTTGGAGTGGTCCACTTCACTGTTGATCTGGAGCTCCTTGCTCCCCTTCTTGAAGCCACCTACATAATGATACAGCATTCACAATCAACGGGACATCAGTGCCAGCTAATCCCATCAATAGTCCTTGACCAGGAGAGTGAAAGACTCCAAGGGGACAGGGTTAGCAGACTGGTAAATGTCAAACAATGGTACCTCTGCTCCCAAAACAGATTTTGTTTTTAAGGTAGCATGCAAAGAAGTGTGCTTTGTTAGGGTATTTTTATACACACACACACACACACACACACACACACACACACACACACACACACACACTTGCACATGCACACACGCACACACACTTCATTAGACTATGCCCTCCATCCCTCTCCCTCAGCATCCCCCTCCTTCCCTGCTACTCCCATGCTGGTCCCTTCTTCCTGCGAAGAGCAAAGTCCCTTCTGCTTTTAGATCATATGTATTTTATCATGCTTTCTGGATTTTACCTTCCTCCCTGCTCCCTTAAGAGAGCTCCTCCCTTCTCACTGGTTCCTTTCATCACACACACACACACACACACACACACACACACACACACACACACACAATTTTATTTTATTTATTTTTAAAATTTATTTATTTTTATTTTTTGTGCATTGGTGTTTTGCCATGGGTGTCTGGAACTGGAATTAGACATCTGTGAGCTGCTGTGTGGGTGCTGGGATTGAACCCAGGTCCTCTGGAACAGCAGCCAGTGCTCTTAACCGCTGAGCCATCTCTCCAGCCCCACACTTAATTTTAAATCTAGAGTCTGTATAAAGAAAAATGTGTGATCTTTGTTTCTACACGTCGGACTTAGTTCATTTAACACAGTGAGTCCTAGCTGCATCCATTTTCCTACAAATGCCTTGATTTCGTGTTTCTTTGTGGCTGAATAAAATCCCATTGTACATACGAACACAGTTCATCCCTTCATCTGTTGATGGGCATCACGTGATTTTATATTTTAGCTAAGATGAATAGTTCAGTAATAAACATGGATGTGCAAGGCGTCTCTTCACAGAGACTTAGCATTTTTCAGGCACACACTCGGATGTTGCTGAATCACTTAGCATTTTTCAGGCACACACTCGGATGTTGCTGAATCGTGCAGTAGTTCTTCTTTTATTTTTGAGGAAGCCCACACTGACTTTCATATCAGCCACAACCATTTGCACTCCCATCACCGGTGAATAAAGACCCCTTGCCCATATCCTCACCAGCACTCATTATTGCCCTTCGCAATGGCAGCAAGTCTGGGTGAGACGGGACCTCAGAGAAGTTTCAATTTGCATTCCCCAGATAGCTAAGGATGTCAAACACTTCCTCAAATATTTATTGGCCATTTGTATCTCTCCCCTGAAAACCAGCTGTGCATTGGCCTGTGTACTAATTGGATGTTTGGGGTCTTACGTGTTCAATTTTTGAAATACCGGCCATTAAACCATGATCGGTGTGCACTTGGTGAAGATTTTCTCCATTCTGCAGCTTGTCGCTGCATGCATGCTGGTGACTGATCCTTTGACTGTGAAGAAACATTTTCATTTCCTGTAATACTATTGTGATATTTTATTAATATGGTGTTATTTTATTTGTACTGAAATGTGATTTTATTTGCATGTGAATAAATAAAGTTGCCTGGGGTCAGTGCTAACAGCAAGCCATAGCAGAAGCTAGGTGGTGGTGGTACACACCTTTAATTCCAGCTCTTGGGAGGCAGAGCTAGGCAGATCTCTGTCTTTAATCTCAATACCAACCATAGAAGACCTGGAGGTCTGTACAGACAGGCAATGACGAGGAGGTCATGTGGTTGGGTTTACAACCAATGAGAAGGCAGAAGAGAAAGTCAATAAAAAGGACAAACAGACAGGAAGTAGGTCTCTTGCTGAAGAGGACAGCAGCAGCAGTGAAGGGTAAGGTTTTTAGCTCTGACCTCTTGGGCTTTCATCTCTGCATTGGCTCTGTGTTTCTTATTTAACAAGACTGTTCATCTACATAGTACCCTTGGCAATTTTTGCTATTTTCTGTGCTATTTGAGTCTTTCCCAGAAAGTTCTTACCTCTGCTTCACTCAATGCTCCCCCCTGGGAAACACTATCAGTGTTTCAGGCCTTACATTAAGGTCTTCGATCCATTTTGAATTAGTTTTTGTGCAGAGTGAGAGAGGCAGATCTAGTTTCATTCTTTTGCATGAGGAAACCCAGCTTTGCTCTCAATGTTTATTAAAGATGCTTTTTATTTTTACTCTATTTTTTTTTACAATATACATTTTTGACACCTTTCAGAAATTAGGTGGCTGTGCTGTATACCCTGATTCCCGGCTCTTCTTGGTCTGTTGTTCCATGTGCTTACTTTTGTGCTAGTACCGCACTGTCTTTGTGACTATGGTTCTGTGGTATAATTTGAGGTCAGGATTACTCTAGCTATTCAGGGTCTTTCATAATTCCATATGAATTTTAGTATTTTTTCTAGTTCTATGAAGAATATGATTGAAAAAGAGAGGAATATGACTGAGGAAAAAATGACTTGGCAAAGCAAACCGATTTATTTTAATTTTCTAAAGTAGGTATTTCACACTAAATACAACAGCATTTACATTTTATTTATTCATTTTTTTTGCATATCATGTATGTATGACATGCACAGAGGTGTTATGTGTACAGATGTATGCATGCCACAGCATGTATGTGTTGGTCAGGGACAACCTGGAATGTTGGTCCTTGCCTTCCACCTTGCTTGGAGCAGGGTCTCTTGTTGCTTGTTACTGCAGTGCATGACCTAGGACCTCTCAGCTCACCACAGCAGGCTTGGCATTACAGTCGCACACCCCCACATCCAAATTTTACATGTATTCAGGGATCTAAAAGTCTTTTATCAGGTTTGAGCAGCAAGTGCTTTTATCCACTGAGCTTTTATCTCCCTGACCCAGCATTTAACTCTTGAAATTGTCTTTCCTCTGACAGTTTTTCCAATATACATAAACAAATTACTCACACTGTCAAAACTATAAATATGCTACATGATTACAAAGGGTTGTGCCAAATCTTCTCTGGAGTGCTTGCTTTCTGTCTGCCATTCATGGTGACAAAATAGTTCTCAAATTTCTTTGTTATTTTATTTTCTGGTTTCTTTTATAACTTGACTAATCACGTCTCACTATTGTGTTTAAATTTAGAAAATAACATAAATGGTCTTTTAAGGGAAAACATTTCACATGAAACAAAAGACATCTTTGTGTGTCAAGTTCTCAGTCAAGGCTGAGGTCAGGGGGAAGCTGCTCAGCATCTGGTTCTGCTTGCTCAGGAGGATGACATGGCTTCAAGGAAGAGCACTGGTCACATTCTTCACCCTTAAAAAGTTCTAGAGGGGTACCGGAATTGACTGTGCTATTATTTCCAATGAGTTCCAGAGCTATCCAATGTATCTTCATGAACTGAACCTCCAGCTCTGCCCTGTTTCCCATGACAGCATCTAGGACACATCGTGATGAATATTGAAAAGATTTTCACAAAAGAGCAAACTCTTGGGGGTAGGAATTTAGGCAGCAGACAGTGAGGAGGAAGGAGTGTGGGACTGGCAAAGTAAATGTCTGGCCAAGTAAGAACAACACATGAATTAAGGATGTTGCCCCTTTCCTGGGGTTAAATGAACTGGATTCTAATTCTGGCTTTCGGGATCTCACTATGGGCAAAATACTTAACCTTTCTGAGGCTCAATTTTCTTATAAATAAAGTAATGATGATGGGGATGGTGGTGGTGGTATTGGTGGTGGTGGTGGTGACAGTGGTGTTGTTTGATGGTAATGGTGGTGGTGATGATGGTGATGGTGATAAAGATGACAATGGTGATGATGATGGTGATGATGATGAGAAAATGATACAATCAAGACCATGACTTCTGATAACAGTAATATCTGTTTCATAAGCTTGTTGGTAAGAATTCCATGAGAAAATATTTGAAACAATGTTTTGACACAAAGATGCATGACAGTCACCTCTTGTTGAAGGGAGATAGCTTTGGGTTTTGAATGATGAATGGCTATTGCAGGAAAGATATGAAAGAGAAGGTTATGGGCTGGGTTGGGTGGCAGAGGGTCCCCCAGAGAAGCAGACATCTGAGACACCATCTAGTTCCAGGTATTAAGCTTAGGTACTGGAACGGGGCTCTCAAGTTACCCTTGGCCCAATTTTAACTCATTTGTCTCTTAATATTTGTAGGTTACTTATTACATATTTGCTCATTTATTTTGACATTGTTTAATGACACCCATTCTCTGCACAGGACTCAGAACCAAAGACATAAAGCTGAATAAGATGAATATAGACCCTGCTGTCATGATTCTTAACATCTCAATAATTAGTAAGTGTATAGACATTCATTCTGAAGTATGACTGAATGGATCCTGGAATTCCCACCCTCCAGCTGAAATGAACAAGTCCTGAATAGAATAAAGTTCTCTAAGAATTCATTGATGGACTGGAAAAAATTAGACTTGTACACTTGGTTCAAAAGTAGCCTCCAAGACCTCATGTCAAGCACAACCCATAAAGATAACTTTCTGTAGAAGTGGAGACTTGGAAGCTGTAAGCCAGTTCAAATGGGGTCGTATGGGGTAGAATGGTTGGCTCATTATAAGAAGAGGGAAGATGGGTGGATGGAGACTTGTACACAGAGGAAAGAGGCTGTGTGAAGCGGGGCCTGGAGACTGGTGTGATGCTACTGCCATAAGCCAAGAACAGAAAGGATGGCTGGCCACCAACAGCTGGCAATGTCCAGAAAGGATGACTACTTCAGAGAGACTAGCCCTGCCAACATCTGGATTTTATATTTCCATCAGAACTGAGAGAATAAAATGTTGCTGTTGCTTTGAACTACTCAGGTTGTGGTAGCCCTGGGGCATGAATATGACATTTTTAGAATGTAAAAGGGAGAGTGGGAGCTATAAGAAGCAGTGTCTACTCTGAGGACATTGGCTAAGCCCAGGAGAGCTACAACCTCAGTGCCCATTGCTCTAGAAGACACACACACAAATAAAACAAAAGACAAAGCCAGGGACATCCAATGTGATGAGCTGAGGAGCCCTTCACTCGGCACCCAAGGGCAGGGACATGAGCCTATGGATAAGCGAGCATTAAAGCTGGAGGGAGACTGTCTCCACACAGGGGCTGGAGGATGGAGATTTGTAGGCTAACCAACAACACAGCTAAAGTCTGTGTGGATACAAGCTGGACAGTCTGAGAACTCTTCATCTGGGAATTAAGGTTAAAGAGGCCTGAGTGTGGTAACCACCTAACGCATCTGTGGAAAAATATGCAAATCTGTACGGGTCTATTCATCATCAGCCAAGCCTCAAGGCATTTTTGCAAATAAGCAAAGTTCTAAATAATAGGAAACTTGTGGTGGTATTGTGTTCCCCAAAATATTGTGTACCTTAATAAACTTATCTGGAGTCAGAGAACAGAAAAGCCACAAGATACTTAGGCTAGAAAATGTTAGCACACGCCTTTAATCCTGGCATTCCAGAGACAGAAATCCCTCTGGATTTCTGTGAGTTCAAGGCCGCATTGGAAACAGCCAGGCATGGTGACTCATGCTTTTAATCCCAGAAAGCAGCCTTTAATCCCAGGGAGTGGTGGTAGAAAGCAGAAAGGTTTATAAGGTGTGAGGACCAGAAACTAGAAGCATTTGGCTGGTTAAGCATTTGGCTGGTTAAGCTTTCAGGCTTTCTAGCAGCAGTTCAGCTGAGAGCCATTCAGATATGAGGACACAGAGGCTTCCAGTCTGAGGAAACAAGACAAGGTGAGGTGAGGTAGCTGTGGCTTGTTCTAGTTCTCTGATCTTCTAGTTCACCCACATAACTGGCCTCAGGTTTGATTTTATTAATAAGACTCTTTAACATTCATGCTACAGAAACTCATCTTTAGAAACTAAAAAGTATGGAAGGAAGCAAGGCAAGGTGACCAAAGAGGAATCAAAATCCTCAAACGCTTAAATGAGCTACAGAGAGCAGTTATTCAGCTATCCATTATAGAGAATCACATGATTTTAGCAAGTAAGAGAAAGTTTATGAGTTACGTATCAAACACTAAAGCTATAAACAAGAAGACTTAGACAACAAATCCAAACCTCTAGAGACAAATCTATAATAATGCTAATTAAAAATTAAAGACAACTAAAGAGGAAATTAGTGAGCTAAAAGATAGTTTGGAAGAAATTTCCAGCATAAGAAAACCTCACACTCGAAAAGAAGAGGAGGTAGGGAGACAGATGCACATAGAGAAAAGGGAATGTGAGGCTGTTGACAACTCTGCAGGGAAAAATGAGACAATGTTTCTAATACTTGAGATATAATTGCTGAATGAATTTCAAGCCAAGATAAATAAGAAGAAACCCACAATGTGACAGATCACCATGCAATTTTCAGTACACCAAAGACAAAGAAATAAAGGCAGACGACTTTCAAAGGGACAACAGATTGGAGTGACAGATTTCTAGAGAGTAATAAAGCCAGGAGCCAGTAGAATGATAACTCCAATAAACTGGGAGAAAATAAGAGTCAAATAAAATGATAGCTCCTGGGAGATAAAGAAAGATAGTTTTTAAGAAGGAGAGCAGAGTAGGGTCATTGTCAGATAATGAGAACCAGCATCACTAACAGGATTATCATGCATGTACTTCAGGAAGAGGGATGCTCTTCCACACTGATGGTGCAGAACTAAAAAGTAACCACAAGAGAAGACAGTAAAAGACACAGGCAAGTCTAAACAAAAGTTGAAGCAGTAATATGAAGCCTCCAGTAACTTCTTGGAGGCTTAATTATTTTCTTAAGATGAATCTAATATGTATAATATATCACTTGAGAAGACTCACTGAAGCTACACAGGGCTCTCGAGTGTTTAAGATTTTAAATAGTGGGTTTTCACATTATAGTTTATTTCTAGAGAAACCATGAATTGAAGGGCTGTAAAACAGATAATGAACAGACTAGAAGAGAACAGAGCTTAAATATAAAAACTACTAAACAATAACCCAAGGAAAGGGAAGAAGAAGAGATGAGAAGCCAGGGTAAATGGAAAGCTCAAAAAAATTGATAGAATAAACCCAAATATACCAATACCTACATGGCCTGAAGGAGATGGGCAGACCAACTTACCAACTCCCAAGTTCTGGTTCTGGACATCTCAGATTTTTAAAAATAAATTCAGCTACTCTTATTTATAGCAGACATACTAAATTACAGGGAGACAAGGTAATTAAAAGCAATAATTTGAAAAATATATGCCAGGAAAATATTAGACAAAAACATAGCCTTTAATTAGTAACAGATAAATTAGTCATAAGTCAAATAAGTATAAAAATGCCTCTGGGCAGAGGAGGCTACACATAACACCAGCAGTACCACACAGTAGGCAGATGTACCCAGCAGCCAGACTTTAAAATAGCCTAAAAATGAGTTCCACTACAAAAATCAAATATCCACTAAGATAGTGGGAGGATTTTAGTGTTCCCACTCCATTAATGAAAGGACCAAACAAATGGTTAATTCCACATCCAGGGCAAAGAAAATACAAAGTAAAATTGAGATACAGTATCAAAAATATGGAAGTACTTGCCCAAAGGATGGAAGGAACATCAAAATAATACAAGGAGCTAGTGAGATGGCTCAGTGGTTAGAAGCACAAATGGGCTCGCAATCACTTGTAACTCCTGCTATGAGATGGTCTTTCTGTACGCTGTAAATATGGGTTCCTCTCATTGGTTGATAAATAAAGCTGTTTTGACCAATAGCCAGGAAAGATAAGGTTAGGCAAAAAATCAAGCTGAGGACTGGGATGATGAAAAGTGGAGTTGGGACAGACACCATCCACCCAAGGAACAAGATGCCAGAGAACCAGTAAGCCACGAACCATGTGGTGATAAATAGATAAATAGAAATGGGTCAATTTAATTGCAAGAGCTAATTAGCAATAAGCCTGAGTCATTGGTCAAATATTTATAATTAATATAAACCTCTGTGTGATAATTTGGAAGCAGCTGTGGAATGGCCGGGACAGAGAAAAGCCTCCAGTTACATACGACGCTCAATGTGGGGTAGGAATTTCCACATAAGATCTGAGAAAGCTTTTAAAAAAGGGTTCTAGAACATATAAACAGAGCCAAAACCAGCTTCCTAGTTGTGTCTCTCATGCGAGCTGCAGTATGGAGATGTGGGCTTGAGCTACCGCATGGAGGATTCCTGCCACTGTTGACAGAGGCGTCTCCAAGCCACACAGTGTGCCGCATGGCAGATTTAGCCTTTGCTCATACAGACAGAAAGGTCACAGTAAAAAACAGATTTAGACAAAAAGTCCTCTAAACAGGTTACAGGGTGTTTAAAAGAAAGTGAGTAGGCTTGGGAGAGAGAACTAAAAGGTTAAACTAAATTATAGTAAAATCCTTAAAAAAGGAATGGAACAATAAAAAATATGATAAGCCACATGAAGACGGGAAATGCACAGACAGTCTGGATTTTATATTTTAATGTGCTGTTCTTATATTTTTGAGTGTTAATGAGCAGATCATAACTACTAAGAGACTTTGAATTATGAAAACTGCCTTATTAAACCAACCTATATATTTTAAAAATATCTTGACTCCAAAATTTGAGTCTGGTGATGTGTTGCTTTGGGAAGGAGGTTCTGCTTTTGTTTCCACAGAAGGTGACAGGCTATAGATTCCCTCCAGGTTAAAAAAGATGAAGCTTGATTAAGAAAGATCCCCTGAAAATCCTGATTACAGACATGAAAAAGTAAACATGATACAAGACATGTGACGTATATTTTACCTGTTCAAACTTAAAACAAAAAAATTATCTTTGACTGGCTTGTGTATAATATACAGTTCACATTTATATTAATACAGATATATATGTTACCATTAAAAGTTTAACTATTTTTAGAACAAGGAGACCAGGCACTAATAAAAACAGATGGCCCAGATGATCCAGCATTTCAGTGCACCTCTGCTACAGCTTCCTCTGAGTTCTACATTCACAACAACTTCAAGGCTGCTGGCTGAGATGGACCAGCTGCATAAAATATCCCAGTCAGGACTTGATCATAATTCTAAATTTTCTCAGGGTCCCCATAAGATTGCCAGCATCCCCAGTCAACAGGAAGTAGTCTAGAGCACTACACCCAAATTCCCAAAATATTGTTTATAAATGTTTGTTTTCATTTAAGGTGGGTTGGTTATAAATTGTTAATGGTCATAGTCAAACTCTTTCTAAAAAAGAAAGGGGGGGTGATATAAAAATGGTAGGTTAAAAAGGATAGATTATTGAATCTACTTTAATCCAAGAAAGAACTGTTAATCACAAAATATTTTACATTGGTATAGATTTTAGTTTTTTGATACAAATTTAAAATCAATTTTTATACTGTACGTATATTTCTACTCTTGTTTAAGGTATTGTGTTTATGCAGCTCATTTTAAAATGAAATATATAATTAAAAATACAGAATAATAGTCATCTAAAATAGTCAAATTTATGGCCATATTAGTTAAGTTTTCTAGGTATACAAAGATATATTTCTTTTTTTTTTTTAATTAATTTATTTTGCAATACAATTCAGTTCTACATATCAGCCACGGATTCCCTTGTTCTCCCCCCCTCCCGTCCCCCTCACCTTCCCCCCAACCCCCCCCCCCCCCCCCATTCCCATCTCCTCCAGGGCAAAGCCTTCCCCACAGACTGAGGTCAACCTGGTAGACTCAGTCCAGGTAGGTCTAGTCCCCTCCTCCCAGGCCGAGCCAAACAATCCTGCATAGGCCCCAGGTTTCAAACAGCCAACTCATGCAATGAGCACAAGATCTGGTCCCACTGCCTGGATGCCTCCCAAACAGATCAAGCCAATCAACTATCTCATCCATTCAGAGGGCCTGATCCAGTGGGGACCCCTCAGCCATTGGTTCATAGTTCATGTGTTTCCATTCATTTGGCTATTTGTCCCTGTGCTTTATCCAACCTTGGTCTCAACAATTCTCGCTCATATAAACCCTCCTCATTCTCGCTAATTGGACTCCCAGAGATCCACCCGGGGCCTAGTCTTGGATCTCTGCATCCAGATCCCTCAGTAGTTGGATGAGGTTTCTAGCACAACAATTAGGGTGTTTGGTCATCCCATCACCAGAGTAGGTCAGTTCGGGCTGTCTCTCGACCACTGCCAGCAGTCTGTTGTGTGGGTATCACAAAGATATATTTCAATTAGGTAAGTAATTTCCAAACACTTCAAAGACCTATAGACCATGTGGTGATGAATAGATGGCATTTAAAATGTTTTAAGAACTTAGACTTTTCTCGATAATGAGACACGTCAACTTCTGGCAGCATCAATTACTTAAAAGAGGATGATCAGCATCGAAGAAACTCCTTATGGAGTTTGCTTTCAATATTTCAAGGCTGGCCATTAGGACAAGAAGCTGCTTTTGCCTGGACTGCCTTACAGTATGCTGTATAAACTGGACATGAAGGACCCACATGAAAGTGACTGCTGAACTTTGTCAGAACAAGGAAGGATGGTCCTTCAGGTTCCTACTTCACAGAAGAAACTGCCAGACATTCTGCAGGACACAGAGGAAAGTGACTGACAATCATTGCCAATATAGGCAGGACAGTCCTTCAAATTTCCTGCTTCACTAAAAAGTCTGCCAGATACTCTAGGCCTATTATAGGCTGAAGATGGATGCCCCAATGTTACAGAAGAACTTTGGGTGACTGTCCAGGCAGCCAGATGTCTCTGTCACTTTTAGAGTTTTGTAGTTGCTTGCAAAGCACTTCCTGTTTACTCAGGTCATATTATTATATCCTTCTGGGGTCTTTGATGAAGTTAAATATTAGATAGTTATAATTATAGTTTTCCTTAGTTATGATAAAAGGTAAATTAGATATGAAACTTTAGACTCACAAAGGTAGAATAAATGATAGAGTATTTTCTTTAATTTTGTCAAATACAAATAGACTAGATGCTGTAACTGTAATTCTTGCTTGATAACTATTTTGTTATATATAATTTTACTATGTTAAAGTAAAAACTTTCCTTTTTGATTAGACAGAAAGGGGGGAATGCTATGGGATGGTTTTTCTGTATGCTGTGAATATGTGTAGCTCTCATTGGTTGATAAATAAAGCTGTTTTGGCTAATAGCCAAGCAGGATAAAGTTAGGCAAAAAAATCAAGCTGAGGACTGGGATGTCAAAGGGCAGAGTCAGGACAGATGCCAGTCAGTCACCCAAGAAACAAGATGCCAGAGAACTGGTAAGCCACGGACCATGTGGTGATGAATAGATTAAATAGAAATGGGTTCATTTAGTTGTAAAAGCTAGTTAGTAATAAGCCTGAGTCATTGGCCAAAGATTTATAATTAATATAAGCCTCTGTGTGAAAATTTGGAAGTGGCTGCAGAACAGGGAAGGACAGAGAAAAGCCTCCACTTACAAACTCCAGCCCCATGGGATTTAGTGCCCTCTTCTGGCCTCTGTGAACATCTGTGCTCACGTGCATACACACACATATATAAATGGAAACAAAATAGATCTTTAAAAAAAAATAACACAAGTGCAAATCTACAGAGTCTCCCATTGCTCCAGAATGACTGAGCACCAAAAGAAAATAATAATAATAATAGTTTGTAACTGAGGAAAATAGGATTCATTATTTAAATTAATTAGTCACTCATTCATAATTAACTAGCTCATTGCTAAAATTTGATCATTAGCAAATACTAAGTTCTTCCTTTCAGTAGAATGGCTATTACTGAATGGTAGTGCAGTTTTCAAAAGTACACCCAAGACAAAGAAAAAACGGCAGATGACTTTCAAAGGAACAATGACAAGGGGTGAGAACAGAATGTCACCAGCAACCAACACAGTAACAATTAATCAGACAAAACCCACCAGCAGATGCTACTTCTGGAGGGGAATTCCAATGGCTGATAAAGTGCTTGCAATAGTCTCAAATTCTCTCTGTCTGGGGTATTGATTAATCATCTACTGATCAATACCTCACCACTGTGTTTATCAGCCACCCAACAGAGAAGTCTGTGGACACCATCTTAAGTGATAAAATGATTAGTCTGCCCAGTGGTGGAAGGCACCACCAACACATGCTTCTGGATAGGACACACTGGGAAAGACAGCCTCATGGCAGTGGTATTACTACTAAACATGCATCTCTGGATTCATCTACACGGAAAGGCCAGACAAACAGACATCAGGAGACCCTGTGTAGTCCTGGCTGCTGAATGTTGTGATCCCAATACTGCAGAGGTAGAAGAAGGAGGATTTTGAGTTTGAGGCCAGCCTGGATTACACAGTAATATCCTTTTTTTTTAAAAAAAAAAGGCAAAAATTAACACAACATGCAAATACAAAACCCAAAAATACATGTCGAGAAAAATGGTCTTTAGCTGATAGCAAATTAAGCTTGAGGCAAGTTTCCTAGTTTGCTTCTCTGTTTCTGTGATAAACACCAAGACCAAGGCAGTGTGAGGGGAGGAAAGGGTCTATTTGCCTGACAGTTTCCACCGTCTAGGGAAGCCAGGACAGCAGCTCAGGCAGGAAGGTGGGGGCAGGAACTGAGGCGGAGACCGTGGAGGAGTGCTGGTCATTGGCCTGGTGTCATGGCTTGCTCAGTCTGCTTTCTTCTAGAATCCAGGAAAACCTGCCAAGGTTAACTGAGAAAATATCCCACAGACCTCTCTACGGGTCAATCTGATAGAGGCAATCCCTCAGTTAAGGTTCTCTTTTCCCAGATGATGCAAGTTTACTTCAAGTTGAGAAAAAAAGAGAGAGAGAGAAAAAAACTACCACAGGAAGGAAGCAGAAGCATGTCTCTGGGCATAAGAGCTTACATACAACACTGACAATATGATGCAACAGATCGATGTAGCTAGTAACAAAGCTAAAATCACAGAGTGCAAAAGTCAGTGGAAAAACAAAGAGAAATAAACACCCTCTCTCCCAGTGGAAGAGGCTGTTTCCTACCTCTGTGATATTTTGTTTGTGCTCTAACAAATAAAGTTCTCCTGAAGATCAGAGGGCAAAGCCAGCCACTCATTAGCCATAGCGGCCAGGAAGTGGTGGCATACACCTTTAATCCCAGCACTTGGGATCTCATGCCTTTGCTCCCAGTACTTGGGAGGCGCACGCCTTTGATCCCAGCACTAGGGATGTCGAGACAGGAAGTGATATGGCTGGGCAGAGAGAGGAATATAAGAGGAGAAAGGAGCTCAGTCTTTCCAGCTGAGGAATTGGTGAGGTGAGAAGTGGCTATGGCTTGTTCCTTCGTCTCTCTGATCTTTCAGCATTTACCCCAATATCTGGCTCTGTGTTTTTATCAAGACCAGTTAAAATTTGTGCCACATACCTCATTAACAAATGGACAAAGCTAATGGAACAGAATGAAGGAAACCGAGAACTCAGACCACCTGATGCACTGGGTGACCCTGACTGCACCCTGACCGGTGAAGGGCATTGTTGGCACAGTTAATGCTCTCAGGGATTTGTGACTTAATGCAGCAATGTTAATTTTGTGGTTCTGAGAGCTGAACTTTGTATATAAAAGAAAAAACACACCACGGTATCGATGGTAATGAGCCATCACAAGTGAAACTTACTCTCCCTCCGAACACTGCCAACCAATTGAAAGCAGCCAATCAGGGTAAGCCATTTTCCCTATTCTCTACCCTCCATTACGCTAAAGCTCTTGCATCCCTCCATTTTCTTACTATAATGATTCAATTTCCCGATGCCAAGTCATACGGGGACTGAATGTGACCTTCCAAACATTCAAGGTGGATTTGCTGTGTGTTGGTGCAGAAATGAACGAGAAAGGAAAGCAGGAAACTTAGGAGAGCCCTTGGGCTCTCACTTTGTGAAAAGCCTCTTGCCTGAAGTCCATAGGCTTCCTTCTGAGCAGCGCATCACAGTGAGGCTTCCTGCTGTGTACAGTGTGACCCCACATGCCAGCTGCAGCCCTTCTCCACCAGAAGGAAAACCTTCACCACCTCAGAAGCTAGAATCAACCAGCTCGGCCATTCCTCTTGCTGTGAGATCTAGGACAAGGGACTTCTGTGGCCAGTGTTGTCTTCCTCCTGCAGAAACATACATACTTGTATGTATGTTTTCATGACTGACCATTTGCTATTACCTTGTCTTATTCTACTTCCACTGGTCCTCTTTCTCCTTTGAACAGTTCTCCTTCTTTTTATATACCATATGTACTTAAATTTAGATTCTGTACATGAAAGAAAACATATGAGATTCGCTTTTTTTTCTGCCTATGAATTTTCTTGTTCTTGACAGTTATTTATTTTTAAGGCTAGGATTCTGGTATGGGGACTCGTACCAGAAGTGGGGTAATGCACTCGGCATGGATGCACAGGTGCAGAGGCCAGCACCAGCAAGCATTAAGCCCCCAGCAAAACTGCCATTGCCACCTGAATGCACTGTTAGTTTCCCAAGCCAAGAACAAGGGAAGGAAGTTTCAAGGAGCCACTCTTGCTCTATGTTACACTGGTTTATAAACAATCATGACTGAAGATGTTTAAAACCAAAACCAAAACAAAACCAATGTAACTGTGTTTCTATTACAATGAATACAAATGAGATTTTGTCCTGCTGCTTACAGAACTGGCCTTTTGTTTTCTTGGATATTTTTTTTCCTCTTTGTTTTATGAATTATGCATTTCTTTGGCATCAAATAGATGCCCAGCAATGATGCTCCTCTCACCTTGTGGGCATCAGGAACGGTTCCATTATGCATCTGCTTATGCATGCATATTGCATTATGTGACTATTGTATATGCATAACTTATCCCTGAAGGTACAGAGAAACCTGAGAACCAATCTCTTGGGAAGAGAGGCTGGGGACAGCTGCGGACAGCTGGGAGGAACATGTCCTCTTTACTTTAAGCCCTTTAGCAACTTTGAGATTTTGTACCAATATGTACCAAATGTGCATCTCACATTTAAAAAACAAAATTAAATTAACATCTAAGATTTGTTTTATTTCACAAAACTATGTTATCTTAGATACTTTTCCCCACTTTACTGATTTGAATTGTATGTTTAAAGACCACACTTCATCTTTATAGATAATTAGGAAAATAATCATTAAAATTGTACATTAATGAATGTCCTGTTTGGCTCTCTGTTGTGATAAACACCATGACCAAAAGCATCTCAGGGGAGGAAAGGGTTTGCTTGGCTTTCGGGTCCATCATGGAGAGAAGTCAAGGCAGGAACTCAAAGCAGGCACCTGGAGACAGGAACTGAGGCCAACACCAGGAAGGACCACTGCTTACTGACCCGCTTCCAGTTCACATTCAGCCACCTTTCTCATACAACCCAGGCCCACCTGCTTAGGGATGGTGCTGCCCATAGTGGGCTGGACCCTCCCGCATCACCCAGCAATCAGAAAATGACTCCACAAGTCTAGGTTAGGGAATGGATGAGTTGATTGAGGTTGCTTACAGGAGCTGAGAAGACTCAAAGGGATATCACTGAAAAGTCCACCCCAGCCTGGGTGACCATTCATGGAAGCTGCATTCTTGGAGCTCTCTCCCCACTTGCTGGTAACTCCCTAGAAAAGCCTCCTCCCTCTTTAATGGTGACTGCTCACATAACCCCGGGGAGGAGGCTTGTGGGCCTGTAACTTTCTGACCTTCCCAAGTCTGATGTATTTTGTTAGCTTCCATCTTCCTCTAGGAATGAAGGCTTCAACTGGGAGAAGACGGCTACATAATAAGGGCAGGGGGCTTTAGTGCATGAATGTGTGTGTGTGTGCACGTGTGTGTGTGCGCATGTGTGTACCTGTGCGTGTATGTGCATATGCATGTGTGCATGTGTGTGTGCCTGAATGTGTGTGTGTGTGCGTGTGTGTGTCTGAGTACTCAAGTGCAAGCACGGGGCTACGAAGTTTGCAATCCACAATTTAACCAGACAGAAGAACTGCCAGAGAACACTGGCAGCACCTGCACTTAGAAAATACAGAAGGGGGAAGGGGAGCATTTCAAATGGGAAGGTCAAGAGCTTCGGAGGGGGAAGTGCTTGTTCTGCAAGCATGAGAACCTGCCTTTCATCTCCTAGAGCCCATAGAGAAGAAAAGTCAGAGGAGACACTGCACGCTCGTAAACCAGCCCTGGGGAGATGAGGCAGAAGGGCGACTGCCAGCCTGCTGGCAGGATCAGTGACCTCCACATCCAGTTGAAGACCCTGTCTCAAAAATAAGGTGGGAAATGATTCAGAAAAACATCCAGCGTCAAACTCTGGCCTACACACACACACACACACACACACACACACACACACACACACACACACACACGGATATAGACACACGCACATACACGGACACAGACACATACCTATGAACATACACACACAGACACAGACACAGACACACACATACACAGACACACACATATATACACACACACACATGAACACACACACACACATACATGCACAGGCACAGACAAACACACACATACACATACACACATGGACAGAGACACACACAAGGACACAGACACATGGACACACACGTGGATATGAACACAGACACACGGACACACAGACACGGACACAGACACCTACATATATGTACACCAAAAAGAAGGTGGAGAGGGGAGAGAGAGAGGAAGGAAAGAAGGAAGGAAGAAAAAGAGGGAGCTTCAAAAGATTGGCATGGCTAGCCAGGTGGTGGTGGTGCACTCCTTGAATCCCAGCACTTGGGAGGCAGAGCCAGGCTAATCTATGTAAGTTTGAAGCCAACCTGGTCTACAGAGTGAGGTCCAGGACAGGGTCCAAAGCTATACAGAGAAACCATGTCTTGGAAAAAAAAAAGGTTAGCATGGCTGCTACTCTGGGTGTAAGGGACGTTTCTGAAGGCATGCCCCATGCAGAAGCATCTGTTTGTTAAGGGAATCTCCAGGGCACATCAGGAGAACCAGGGTAAAACCCAACACAGTCAACCAGGAGTAACCTCCAGGCTGATAGCTGTGAAGAGTACCCATCACGGAATGCAGCTGCCTGTGGCCCACACCCAGGAGCCCAGGGGCCAGGAGCTCATACTGGCTGAAGAGGGTGACCAGACAGTCCTACCCCTATCAATGCCAGTTCAGGCTATCAGAACCTCTGGCTCCAGTTCTTATGTTTACCCCTAACCTGTCCACCCACTTCTATCCTTGTCTCCTACTGTGCTCTCAACAAGGTGTCTAGAAGGATTCATTAGATCCTAAATCCCATTGTATGCCAACCCCCAATTTCTTATCCTCCACAAAGCATCATTTTCTTCAAAGAAAAGTGAAGTCCTAACAAGCCCTGCATGATCTGACTCCTTCTTGCCCTCCACTCCATCTGATCTCTGTCCCATAGTCCCCTCCCTCCAGCTACACTGGTCTTTCTATTGTCCTCCCTACCTGTCAGGACCCTCCTGCCTCAGGACCTTTGTATTGGCAACTAGTTCTGCACCTCCAAAGAGCCCTGCAGCTCCTCACCTCCCTTGATTGAGGTATTTGTTCAAATGACACCTTTGCAGTATGCCAACCTGCTCACCTCATCTAAGACTGCTGACCACTCCTGTATCTGTCCTCTGGACCCTCAGCCTTAGTCTGTGATTCCTGCTTCCCATCCAATTCTCCTCCTTTGACTGTGCTGTGTGCTCTCCTTACTTAGTGGGATTTTTGTGTCTTTCCCTGGATAGGGTCCAAAGGCAGTGGCTGTAGTGTTTGTCCTTGTTATAGTTGGTCATCCATAGTGGTGAAGTCAAGTTCTCAGTTATAGTCTGGGACAAAGTAACAATCGGTAGACATGTGGCAAGAGTATGGAAAAATATGAATATTCTATAGACATGTGGTAACAGTCGGGGAAAATATGAACATTCTATAGACACAAGGTAACAGTCTGGGACAATATGAACATTCTGTAGACACATGGTAACAGTCTGGGACACAGTGAAAATTCTATAGACACGTGGAAACAGTCTGGAACAATATGAACATTCTATTTACACATGGTAACAGTATGGGACATAGTGAACATTCTATAAACACATGTAACACTCTGGGACAATATGAATATTCTATAGACACAGGGCAACAGTCTGGGACAACATGAACATTCACTAGACACGTGGTAACAGTCGGGGACAATAAGAACATTCTATAGACACATGGTAACAGTCTGGGAAAATATGAACATTCTACAGAAACACGGTAAAAGTTTGGAACAATGTGAACATTAACTAGACACGAGGTAACAGTCTGACAAAATATGAACATTCTATAGACACTTGGTAACAGTCTGGGACATAGTGAACATTCTATAGACACATGGTAAGAGTCTGGGACACTATGAACATTCGATAGGCACGTGGTAACAGTCTGGGAAAATATGAACGTTCTGTAGACACATGGTAACAGTCTGGGACATAGTGAACATTCTATAGACACATGGAAACAGTCTGGGATATATGAACATTCTATTTACACATGGTAATAGTATGGGACATAGAGAACATTCGATAGAAAAATGGTAACAGTCTGGGAAATAGTGAACATTCTATAGACACATGGTAACAGTCTGGGACAATATGAACATTCTATAGACACACGGTAACATTTTAGGACAATATGAATATTCTCTAGACACGTGGTAACAGTCTGAGACAATATGAACATTCTATAGACACATGGTAATAGTCAGGGACAATATGAAAATTCTATAGACATGTGGTAACAGTCTGGGAAAATATGAACATTCTATAGGCATGTGGTAACAGTCAGGGACATAGTGAATATTCCTAGACACATAGTATGAACTGGGGCAATATAAATATTCTATAGAAACAAGGTAACAGTCTGGGACATAGTGAATATTCTATAGAAACATGGTATCAGTCTGGGACAATATGAACATTTTATAGACACGTGGTAACATTCTGGGACATAGAGAATATACAATAGACACATGGTAACAGTCTGGGACATAGTGAAGATCCTGTAGACACGTGGTAACACTCTGGGACATAGTGAACATTCTATAGACACATGGTAAAAGTCTGGGACAAAACTAACATTATATAGACACGTGGTATCAGTCTGGCATGATATGAACATTCTATAGACACGTAGTAACAGTCTGGGACAATATGAACATTCAATTTACACATGGTAACAGTCTGGGACATAGTGAACATTCGATAGACACATGTTAATAGTCTAGGATATAGTGAACATTCTATAGACACATGTAACACTCTGGGACAATATGAATATTCTATAGACACATGGCAACAGTCTGGGACAATATGAACATTCTATAGTCACGTAATAACAGTCGGGGTCAATAAGAACATTCTATAGACACATGGTAACATTCTGGGACAATATGAACATTCTATAGACACACGGTAACAGTTTGGGACAATGTGAACAACCTCTAGACATGTGGTAACAGTCTGAACAATATGAACATTCTATAGACACGTGGTAAAAGTCTGGGACAATATGAACATTCTATAGACACATGGTAACAGTCTGGGAAAATATGAATATTCTATAGACATGTGGAAACAGTATGGGACAATATGAACATTCTATAGACATGTGGTAACTGTCTGGGACAATATGAACATTCTGTAGACATGTGGTAACAGTCTGGGACATCGTGAACATTTTTTAGACACGTGGTAACAGTTGGGAAAATATGAACATTGTGTAAACACGTGGTAAGAGTCTGGGACATAGTGAACATTCTATAGACAAGTGGTAACAATCTGGGACAATATGAACATTATATTTACACATGGTAACAGTCTGGGAAATAGAGAACATTCGATAGAAAAATGGTAACAGTCCGGGACATAGTGAGCATTCTATAAACACGTGGTAAGAGTCTGGGACATAGTGAACATTCTGTAGACACATGGTAACACTCTGGGACATAGAGAACATTCTATAGACAAGTGGTAAGAGTCTGGGAAAATATGAACATTCTATTTACACATGGTAACAGTCTGGGACATAGGAAACATTCGATAGACACATGGCAACAGTCTGAGACATAGTGAACATTCTATAGACACATGGTAACAGTCTGGGACAGTATGAACATTCTGTAGACACGTGGTAACAGTCTGGGACAATATGAACATTCTATCGAGACATGGTAACACTCTGGCACATAGTGAATATTCTCTATACACATTGTAATAATCTGGGAAAATAAGAACATTCTTTACACAAGTGGTAACATTCTGGGACATAGTGAACATTCGATAGATACATGGTAATAGTCTGGGCAATATGAACATTCTATAGACACATGGTAACAGACTGGGACAATATGAACATTCTGTAGACACACAGTAACAGTCTGGGACATAGGGAATATTCTCTAGACACATAGTAATGATCTGGGACAATATGAACATTCTATAGACATGTGGTAACACTCTGGGACAAAGTGAACATTCTGTAGACACATGGAAACTGTCTGGGGCAGTACGAACATTCTATAGACACATGGTAATATTCTGGAACATAGTGAGCATTTGATAGACATATGGTAACAATCTGGGACAATATGAACCTTCTATAAACACGGGGAAACAGTCTGGGACATAGTGAATATTCTATAGATAGGTGGTAACATTCCAGGACAAAACTAAAATTATATAGACACGTGGTAACATTTGGGAAAATATGAATATTCTATAGACTCTTGATAGCAGTCTGGGATAATATTGGCATTCTATTTACACATGGTAACTGTCTGGGACATAGTGAACATTCCATAGAGACATAGTAACTGTCTGGGACAATATGAAATTTCTATAGACATGTGGCAACATTCTGGGTAAATATGAACATTCTATAGACACGTGTAACTGTCTGGGATATAGTGAACCTTCTATAGACACGTGGTAACAGTCTGGGACAAAACTAACATTCTACAGACAAGTGGTAACAGCCTGGGACAATATAAAAATTCTATAAACACATGGAAACAGTCTGGGAAAATATGAACAATCTATAGACACGAGGTAACATTCAGGGACAATATGAACATTCTATAGACATATGGTAACAGTCTGGTACATAGTGAACATTCTATAGACACATAGTATCGTTCTGGGACAATATGAACCTTCTATAGACACGTGGTAAGAGTCTCAGATAATATGAACATTCTATTTACACATGGCAACAGTTTGGGACATAGTGAACATTCTTTTTTGTTGTTTGGTCTTTTTTTTTTTTACAGACCTGAGAACCAAACCCAGGGCCTTGCACATGCTAGGCAAGTGCTCAACCAGTGAGCTAAATCCCCAACCCACATAGTGAACATTCTATAGACACATAGTAACTGTCTGGGACAATATGAACATTCTATAGACCTGTGGTAACAGTCTGAGACATAGTGAATATTCTAAAGACACTTGGTAAGACTCTGGGACAATATGAACATTCTATAGACACGTGGTAACATTCTGGGACATATTGAACAATCTATAGACACATGGTAACAGTCTGAGACATAGTGAACATTCTATAGACACATAGTACCTGTCTGGGACAATATGAACATTCTATAGACACGTAGTAAGAGTCTGGGACATAGGAACATTCTGTAGACACGTGGTAACAGTCTGGGACATAGTGAACATTCTATAGACATATAGTAACTGTCTGGGACAATATGAACATCTTATTTACACATAGAAACAGTCTGGGACATAGTGAACTTTGGATAGACACATGGTAATAGTCTGGGATAGAGTGAACATTCTATAGACACATGGTAACAGTCTGGGACAATATATATACTATAGACACATGGTAATAGTTCGGGAGAAGATTAACATTCTGTAGACACGTGGTAAAAGTCTGGGACAATATGGACATTCTATAGACACATGGTAACAGTCTAGGAAAATATGAATATTGTATAAACACACGGTAAGAGTTTGGGACAATGTGAATATTCTCTAGATAGCAGGTAAAACTCTGGGGCAATATGAACATTCTATAGACACATGGTAAGAGTCTGGGACAATATGAACATTCTATAGTCATGTGGTAACAGTCTGGGACATTGTGAACATTCTATAGATACATAGTAACAGTGTGAGACATAGTGAACATTCTATAGACACATAGTACCTGTCTGGGACATTATGAACATTCTATAGACACGTGGTAAGACTCTGGGAGATATGAACATTCTGTAGACACGTGGTAACAGTCTGGGACATAGTGAACATTCTATAGACATGTAGTAACAGTCTAGGACATTGTGAACATTATATAGACATGTGGTAACAGTCTGGGACAAAACTAACATTCTATAGACACGTGGTAACAGTCTGGGATAATTTGAACATTCTAAAAACACATGGTAAAAGTCTGGGAAAATAAAAACATTCTATAGACACGTGGTAACAGTCTGGGTTATAGTGAACATTCTATAGACACATGGTAACAATCTGGGACAATATGAACATTCTATAGACATGTGCTAACATTCTGGGACATAGTGAGCATACAATAGACACATGGTAACAGTTGGGACAATATGAACCTTCTAAAAACACATGGTAACACTCTATGAAAATATGTACATTCTACAGACACGTGATAACAGTCTGGGACAATATGAACATTCTATAGACACATGGTAACAGTCTGGGACATAGTGAATATTCTATAGACACATGGTAACTGTCTGGAACAATATGAACTTTCTATAGACATGTGGGAACAGTCTGGGACATAGTGAATATTCGATAGAAATGTGGTAACATTCCAGGGCATTAGGAACTTAGTATAAACACGTGGTAACAGTCAGGGACATAGTGAACATTCTAGAGACACATAGTAACAGTCCTTGACAATATGAACATTCTATTTACACATGGTAATAGTCTGTGACATAGTGAATATTCTATAGACACTTAGTAAATTTCTGGGACAATATGAACATTCTGTAGACACACCGTAAGAGTCTGGGACAATATGTTCATTCTATAGATACATGGTAACAATCTAGGACAATATGAACATTCTATAGACACCTGGTTTAAACTTGGGGTCAATATGAACCTTCTATATACACATTGTAGGAGTATGGGATATAGTGAACATTCTATAGACACATTGTAACATTCGGGGAAAGTATGAATATTTTATAGACACATGGTAAGAGTCTGGGACAATATGAATATTCTATAGACACTTGGTAACAGTCCTGGACACAGTAAATATTCTATAGACTCATGGTAACAGTGTGGGACAATATGAACATTCTGTAGTCATGTGTTAACAGTATGGGACATAGTGAAAATTCTATAGACACTTCGTTACAGTTGAGGCAAAAAACTAACATTCTATAGACATATGGTAACAGTCTGGGGCATTATGAAGATTCTAATTACACATGGTAACAGTCTGGGACATAGTGAACTTTCTATAGATACATAGTAATCGTCTGGGACAATATGAACATTCTATAGACACGTGGTAACAGTCTGTGACAATATGAACATTCTATAGACACATGGTACCAGTCTTTGAAAACATGAGCTTTTTATAGACACATGGTAACATTCTGGGAAAATATGAACTTTCTATAGACTCTTGGTAACACTCTGTAGTATAGTGAACATTCTATAGACACAAGGTAACAGTGTGGGACAGTAGGAACATTTTATACTTAAATGGTAACGGTCTGGGACATAGTGAATATTCTCTAGACACATAGTAAAGATCTGGGTCAATATGAACATTCCATAGACACCAGGTAATAGTCTGGGACATAGTGAACATTCTGTAGACACATGGTAATACTCTGGGAAAAAATGAACATTCTATAGACACATGGTAACATTTTGGGAAATAGTGAGCTTTCGATTTACACATGGTAAATGTCTGGGACAATATGAACATTCTATATACACATGTTAACAGTCTGGGACAATATGAACATTCTATAGACACATGGAAACAGTCTGGGACAATGTGAACGTTGTATAAACACATGGCAACAGTCTGGGTAAATATGAACATTCTACTTACACATGGTAGCATTCTGGGACATAGTAAATATTCTCTAGACATGCAGAAACGATATGGGACAATATGAACATTCTATAGACACGTGGTAACAGTCTGTGTCCTAGTGAACATTACATAGACACATAGTAACTTTCTGGGACAATATGAACATTCTATAGACACGTGGTAACAGTCTGGGACATAGGGAACATTCGATAGACACACGGTAAGAGTCTGGGAAAATATGAACATTCTATAGACACACGATAACATTTTGGGACAATATGAATATTTGATAGACACCTGGAAACAGTCTGGGAAAATATGAAAATTCTATAGATACCTGGTAACACTCTGGGAAAATATGAACATTCTATAGACACATGGTAACATTTGGGATACAGTGAATATTCTATAGACACATGGTAGCAGTCTTGGACATATGAACTTTCTATAGACACGTGGTAACAGTCTGGGACAATATTAACATTCTTTAGACACATGCAAGAGTCTGGGGAAATATAAACATTCTGTTTACACATGGTAGCATTCTGGGACATAGTGAACATTCTATAGACACAAGGTAACGGTCTGGTACAATATGAACATTCTATAGACACATGGTATCAGTCTGCGACAATATGAACATTCTATAGACCCGTTGTAACAGTCTGGGACAATATGACCATTCTATATTCACATGGTAACAATCTGGGACATAGTAAATATTCTCTAGACACGTAGTAGCGATATGGGAAAATATGAATATTCTATAGACACGTGGTAACAGTCTGGGTCATAGTGAACATTATATAGACAGATACTAACTTTCTGGGACAATATGAACTTTCTATAGACATGTGGTAACAGTCTGGAACATAGTGAACATTCGATAAACACATGGTAAGAGTCTAGGAAAATATGAACATTCTATAGTCACACGGTAATATTCTGGGACAACATGAATATTCGATAGACTCCTGGAAACATTCTGGGAATAAATGAAAATTCTATAGAGACCGGGTAGCAGTCTGCGACAATATGAACATTCTATATACACATGGTACCAGTCTGTGATAAATAGAACCTTCTGTAGACACCTGGTAGCAGTCTGGGACAATATGAACATTCTATAGACATGTGGTAACAGTCTGGGACAATATGAACATTCCATAGACACATGGCAGCAGTCTGGGACAATATGAACATTCTATTTACACATGGTAACATTCTGGGATATAGTGAATATTCTATAGACACGTCGTTACTGTATGGGACCAAACTAACATTCTATAGACACGAGGTCACAATCTGGGACAATATGAACATTTTATAGACTTGTGGTAACAGTGTGGGACATTATGAACATTCTATTTATACATGGTCACTGTCTGGGACAAAGTGAATATTCTCTAGACACATAGTAAAGATATTGGATAATATGAACTTTCTATACACATTTGGTAATATTCTGGGACATAGTGAGCATTCGATGGACACATGTTAACAGTCTGGTACAATATGAACATTCTATAAACACATTTTAAAAGTCTGGGAATATATGAACATTCTAAAGACACGTGGTAACAGTCTTGGACAATATGAACATTCTATAGACACATGATAACAGTCTGTGTAAATATAAACATTCTATAGAAACACGGTGACAGTCTTGGAAAATATGAACATTCTAAAGACATATGGTAAAAATCTGGGACATAGTGAACATTCTGTAGAAACGTGGTAATAGTGTGGGACAATATGAACATTCTAAAAACACATGGTATCAGTCTGGGACAATATGTACTTTCTACAGACACGTGATGACAGTCTGGGACAATATGAACATTCTATAGACACATGATAACAGTCTGGGAAAATATCAACATTCTATAGACACATGGTAACAGTCTGGGACCATATGAAAATTCTATTTACACATGGTAACAGTCTGGGACATAGTGAACATTCTGTAGACACGTCGTAACATTCTGGGACATAGTGAACATTCTAAAGTCACGTCACAACAATCTGGGACAAAACTCACATTCTACAGACACATAGTAACAGTCTGGGACAATATGAACATTCTATATACACGTGGTAACAGTCTGGGGCATTATGAACATTCTATTTACACATGGTAACAGTATGGGACATAGTGAACATTCTATAGACTCATAGTAATGGTCTGGCCAATATGAACATTCTATAGACACGTGGTAACAGTCTGCAACAATATGAATATTCTATAGACACATGTTACGAGTCTGTGAAAATAAGAACCTTCCATAGACACGTGGTAACAGTCTGGGACAACATGAACATTCTATAGACATGTGTGAACAGTCTTAGACATAGTGAACATTTTATAGACACTTGGTAACAGTCTGCGACAAAACTAACATTCTATAGACACGTGGTAAAAATATTTGACAATATGAACATTCTATAGACACATGGTTACAATCTGGGACAATATGAACATTCCATAGACACATGGTAACAGTCTGGGACAGAGTAAATATTCTCTAGACACATTCTAATGATCTGGGATAATATGAACCTTCTATAGACATGTGGTAACAGTCTGCGACAATATAACCATTCTATATTCACATGGTAAGAGTCTGGGATATAGTAAATATTTTCTAGACACCTAGAAACCATCTGGTACAATTAGAACATTCTATAGACACGTGGTAACAGTCTGGGACATAGTGAACTTTATGTAGACACATAGTAACTTTCCTGGACATTATGAACATACTATAGACATGTGGTAACAGTCTGGAACAAAATGAACATCATATAGACATTTGGTAACAGTCTGGGACAATATGAACATACTATAGACACATAGCAACATTCTGGAACATAGTGAACATTCGATAGACAAATGATAACAGTCTGGGACAATATGAACGTTGTAACGGTCTGGGACATAGTGAACATTCTGTAGACACGTCGTAACACTCTGGGACATAGTGAACATTCTACAGACAGGTCATAACAGTCTGGGACAAAACTAACATTCTACAGACATGTGGTAACAGTCTGGGGCTATATGAAAATTCTATAGACCCGTGGTAACAGTCTGGGGCATTATGAACATTCTATTTACACATGGTAACAGTCTGGGACATAGTGAACATTCGATAGACCCATAGTAATTGTCTGGGACAATATGAACCTTCTATAGACACGTGGAAGTATTCTGGGACATAGTGAGCATTCGATAGACACATGGTAACATTCTGGGACAAAATGAACGTTCCATAAACACATGTTATCAGTCTAGGACAATATGAACATTCTATAGACATGTGGTAACAGTCTGGGACATTATGAACATTTTATAGACACATGTTAACAGTTTGGGTAAATATGAACATTCTATAGAAACACGGTAACAGTCTGGGAACATATGAACATTCTACAGACACATGGTAACAGTCAGGGACATAGTGAACTTTCTGTAGACACGTGGTAACAGTCTGGGACATAGTGAACATTCTATAGACACATGGAAACAGTCTGGGAATATATGAACATTCTATTTACACATGGTAATAGTATGGGACATAGAGAACATTCGATAGAAAAATGGTAACAGTCTGGGAAATAGTGAACATTCTATAGACACATGGCAACATTCTGGGACAATATGAATATTCGATAGACACCTGGAAACATTCTGGGAAGATATGAAAATTCTATAGATACCTGGTAACACTCTGGGAAAATATGAACATTCTATAGACACATGGTAACATTTGGGATACAGTTAATATTCTATAGAGACATGGTAACAGTCTTGGACATATGAACATTCTATAGACACGTGGTAACAGTCTGGGACAATATTAACATTCTTTAGACACATGGCAAGAGTCTGGGAAAATATAAACATTCTGTTTACACATGGTAGCCTTCTGGGACATAGTGAACATTCTATAGACACAAAGTAACGGTCTGGTACAATATGAACATTCTATAGACACATGGTAACAGTCTGTGACAATATGAACATTCTATAGACCCGTTGTAACAGTCTGGGACAATATGACCATTCTATATTCACATGGTAACAATCTGGGACATAGTAAATATTCTCTAGACACGTAGTAGCGATATGGGAAAATATGAATATTCTATAGACATGTGGTAACAGTCTGGGTCATAGTGAACATTATATAGACATATAGTAACTATCTGGGACAATATGAACTTTCTATAGACATGTGGTAACAGTCTGGGACATAGTGAACATTCCATAAACACATGGTAAGGGTCTAGGAAAATATGAACATTCTATAGTCACACGGTAATATTCTGGGACAACATGAATATTCGATAGACTCCTGGAAACATTCTGGGAATAAATGAAAATTCTATAGAGACCGGGTAGCAGTCTGCGACAATATGAACATTCTATATACACATGGTACCAGTCTGTGATAAATAGAACCTTCTGTAGACACCTGGTAGCAGTCTGGGACAATATGAACATTCTATAGACATGTGGTAACAGTCTGGGACAATATGAACATTCCATAGAAACATGGCAGCAGTCTGGGACAATATGAACATTCTATTTACACATGGTAACATTCTGGGATTTAGTGAATATTCTATAGACACGTCGTTACTGTCTGGGACAAAACTAACATTCTATAGACACGAGGTCACAATCTGGGACAATATGAACATTTTATAGACTTGTGGTAACAGTGTGGGACATTATGTACATTCTATTTATACATGGTCACTGTCTGGGACATAGTGAATATTCTCTAGACACATAGTAAAGATATTGGATAATATGAACTTTCTATAGACATTTGGTAATATTCTGGGACATAGTGAGCATTCGATGGACACATGTTAACAGTCTGGTACAATATGAACATTCTATAAACACATTTTAACAGTCTGGGAATATATGAACATTCTATAGACACGTGGTAACAGTCTTGGACAATATGAACATTCTATAGACACATGATAACAGTCTGCATAAATATAAACATTCTATAGAAACACGGTGACAGTCTTGGAAAATATGAACATTCAAAAGACACATGGTAACAATCTGGGACATAGTGAACATTCTGTCGAAACGTGGTAATAGTGTGGGACAATATGAACATTCTAAAAACACATTGTATCAGTCTGGGACAATATGTACTTTCTACAGACACGTGATGACAGTCTGGGACAATATGAACATTCTATAGACACATGATAATAGTCTGGGAAAATATCAACATTCTATAGACACATGGTAACAGTCTGGGACCATATGAAAATTCTATTTACAGATGGTAACAGTCTGGGACATAGTGAACATTCTGTAGACACGTTGTAACATTCTGGTACATAGTGAACATTCTAAAGTCACGTCACAACAATCTGGGACAAAACTCACATTCTACAGACACATAGTAACAGTCTGGGACAATATGAACATTCTATATACACGTGGTAACAGTCTGGGGCATTATGAACATTCTATTTGTACATGGTAACAGTATGGGACATAGTGAACATTCTAAGGACTCATAGTAATGGTCTGGCCAATATGAACATTCTATAGACACGTGGTTACAGTCTGCAACAATATGAATATACTATAGACACATGTTACGAGTCTGTGAAAATAAGAACCTTCTATAGACAGGTGGTAACAGTCTGGGACAACATGAACATTCTATAGACATGTGTGAACAGTCTTGGACATAGTGAACATTCTATAGACACGTGGCAACAGTCTGCAACAAAACTAACATTCTATAGACATGTGGTAAAAATCTTTGACAATATGAAAATTCTATAGACACGTGGTTACAATCTGGGACAATATGAACATTCCATAGACACATGGTGACAGTCTGGGACAGAGTAAATATTCTCTAGACACATAGTAATGATCTGGGACAATATGAACCATCTATAGACATGTGGTAACAGTCTGGGGCATAGTGTACATTCTATAGACACATTGTAACAGTCTGGGACAATATGAACATTCTATAGACATGTGGTAACAGACAGCGACAAATTAACCATTTTATATTCACATGGTAAGAGTCTGGGACATAGTAAATATTTTCTAGACACGTAGTAACCATCTGGTACAATATGAACATTCTATAGACACGTGGTAACAGTCTGGGACATAGTGAACTTTATGTAGACACATAGTAACTTTCCTGGACATTATGAACATAGTATAGACATGTGGTAACAGTCTGGGACAAAATGAACATCATATAGACATTTGGTAACAGTCTGGGACAATATGAACATACTATAGACACATAGTAACATTCTGGAACATAGTGAACATTCGATAGACAAATGGTAACAGTCTGGGACAATAAAAACGTTGTAACGGTCTGGGACATAGTGAACATTCTGTAGACACGTGGTAACACTTTGGGACATAGTGTACATTCTACAGACAGGTCATAACAGTCTGGGACAAAACTAACATTCTACAGACACGTGGTAACAGTCTGGGGCAATATGAAAATTCTATAGACTCGTGGTAACAGTCTGGGGCATTATGAACATTCTATTTACACATGGTAACAGTCTGGGACATAGTGAACATTCGATAGACCCATAGTAATGGTCTGGGACAATATGAACCTTCTATAGACACGTGGAAATATTCTGGGACATAGTGAGCATTCGATAGACACATGGTAACAGTCTGGAACAAAATGAACGTTCTATAAACACATGTTATCAGTCTAGGACAATATGAACATTCTACAGACATGTGGTAACAGTCTGGGACATTATGAACATTCTATAGACACATGTTAACAGTTTGGGTAAATATGAACATTCTATAGAAACACGGTAACAGTCTGGGAAAATATGAACATTCTACAGACACATGGTAACAGTCTGGGACATAGTGAACATTCTGTAGACACGTGGTAACAGTCTGGGACATAGTGAACATTCTATAGACAGGTCATAAGAGTCTGGGACAAAACTAACATTCTATAGACACGTGTTAACAGTCTGGCGCAATATGAACATTCTATAGACTCGTGGTAACACTCTGGAGCATTACGAACATTCTATTTACACATGGTAACAGTATGGGACATAGTGAACATTCTATAGACACATAGTAACGGTTTGGGAAAATATGATCATTCTATAGACATGTGGTACCAGTTTGTGATAATAAGAACAGGCTATAGACACGTGGTAACAATCTGGGACCACATGAACATTATAGACACGTGGTAATATTCTGGGATAATATGAACATTCTATAGACACATGGTAATATTCTGGGAAAATGTGAACATACTCTAGACATGTGGTAACAGTCTGGGAAAATATGAACATTCTATAGAGACATGGTAACACTCTGGGATAGTGAATATTCTCTAGACACATAGTTATGATCTTGGAAAATATGAACATTCTTTAGACAAGTGGTAACATTCTGGAACATAGTGAACATTCGATAGATACATGGTAACAGTCTGGGATAATATGAACATTCTATAGACACATGGTAAGAGTCTGGGATATAGTGAAGATTCTCTAGACACGTGGTAACAATCCTGGACATAGTGAACATTCTATAGAAACGTCATAACAGTCTGGGACAAAAGTAACATTCTACAGACACGTGGTAACAGTCTGGGACAATATGAACATTCTATAGTCTCGTGGTAACATTCTGGGAAAAAAATGAACATTCTATAGAGACATGGTAACACTCTGGGACATAGTGAATATTCTCTAGACACATAGTAATGATCTTGGAAAATATGAACATTCTTTAGACAAGTGGTAAATTTCTGGGACATAATGAACATTCAACAGATACGTGGTAATAGTCTGGGACAATATGAACATTTTATAGACACATGGTAAGAATCTGGGATATAGTGAACATTCTGTAGACACGTGGAAACAATCTGGGACATAGTGAAAATTCTATAGAAACGTCATAACAGTCTCAGGCAAAACTAACATTCTACAGACACGTGGTAACAGTCAGGGGCAATATGAACATTCTATGGACTCGAGGTAACAGTCTGGGACAACATGAACATTCTATAGACATGTGGTAACATTCTGGGAAATAGTAAACATTCTATAGACACTTGGTAACATTCTGCGACAATATGAATAGTCTGGGACATTGTGAACATACGATAGACTCATAGTAATGGTCTCGGACAATAAGAACAATCTATGGACACATGGTAATATTCTGGGACATAGTGAGCATTCGATAGTCACATGGTAACAGTCTGGGACAATATGAACATTCCATAAACACGTGGTAACTGTCTGGGACAATATGAACATTCTATAGACACAAGGTAACATTCTGGGACATATAAATATTCGATAGACACCTTGAAACAGTCTGGGAAGATATGAAAATTCTATAGATACCTGGTAACACTCTGGGAAAATATGAACATTCTATAGACACATGGTAACATTTGGGATACAGTGAATATTCTATAGACACATGGTAACAGTCTTGGACATATGAACATTCTATAGACATGTGGTAACAGTCTGGGACAATATTAACATTCTTTAGACACATGGCAAGAGTCTGGGAAAATATAAACATTCTGTTTACACATGGTAGCATTCTGGGACATAGTGAACATTCTATAGACACAAAGTAACGGTCTGGTACAATATGAACATTCTATAGACACATGGTAACAGTCTGCGCCAATATGAACATTCAATAGACCCGTTGTAACAGTCTAGGACAATATGACCATTCTATATTCACATGGTAACAATCTGGGACATAGTAAATATTCTGTAGACACGTAGTAGCGACATGGGAAAATATGAATATTCTATAGACACATGGTAACAGTCTGGGTCATAGTGAACATTATATAGACACATAGTGACTTTCTGGGACAATATGAACTTTCTATAGACATGTGGTAACAGTCTGGGACATAGTGAACATTCGATAAACACATGGTAAGGGTCTAGGAAAATATGAACATTCTATAGTCACACGGTAATATTCTGGGACAATATGAATATTCGATAGACTCCTGGAAACAGTCTGGGAAAATATGAAAATTCTTTAGAGACCGGGTAGCAGTCTGCGACAATATGAACATTCTATATACACATGGTACCAGTCTGTGATAAATAGAACCTTCTGTAGACACCTGGTTGCAGTCTGGGACAATATGAACATTCTATAGACATGTGGTAACAGTCTGGGACAATATGAACATTCCATAGACACATGGCAGCAGTCTGGGACAATATGAACATTCTATTTACACATGGTAACATTCTGGGATATAGTGAATATTCTATAGACACGTCGTTAATGTCTGGGACAAAACTAACATTCTATAGACACGAGGTCACAATCTGGGACAATATGAACATTTTATAGACTTGTGGTAACAGTGTGGGACATTATGAACATTCTATTTATACATGGTCACTGTCTGGGACATAGTGAATATTCTCTAGACACATAGTAAAGATATTGGATAATATGAACTTTCTGTAGACATTTGGTAATATTCTGGGACATAGTGAGCATTCGATGGACACATGTTAACAGTCTGGTACAATATGAACATTCTATAAACACATTTTAACAGTCTGGGAATATATGAACATTCTATAGACACGTGGTAACAGTCTTGGACAATATGAACATTCTATAGACAATGATAACAGTCTGCATAAATATAAACATTCTATAGAAACACGGTGACAGTCTTGGAAAATATGAACATTCTAAAGACACATGGTAACAATCTGGGACATAGTGAACATTCTGTAGAAACATGGTAATAGTCTGGGACAATATGAACATTTTAAAAACACATGGTATCAGTCTGGGACAATATGTACTTTCTACATACACGTGATGACAGTCTGGGACAATAGGAACATTCTATAGACACATGATAACAGTCTGGGAAAATATCAACATTCTATAGACACGTGGTAATAATCTGGAACATAGTGAACATTCTATAGACACATGGTAACAGTCTGGAACAATATGAACCTTCTATAGACACATGGTATCATTCTGGGACATAGTGAACATTCTACAGACACGTCATAACTGTCTGGGACATAACTGTCATTCTACAGAACCGTGGTAAAAGTCTGGGATATAGTGAATATTCTATAGACACATGGTAACAGTCTGAGAAATAGTGAACACTCTATAGACAAGTGGTAACAGTCTGGAACAAAACTAACATTCTATAGACACGTGTTAATTGTCTGGGACAATATGAACATTCTATAGACACATGGTAGCAGTCTGGGACAATATGAACATTATAGAAACGTGTTATCAGTCAGGGACAATATGAACATCCTATAGACACATGGTAACATTCTGGTACACAGTGAAAATTCTATAGACACATAGTACCGGTCTGGGACAATTTAAACATTATATAAACACATAGTAACAGTCTGGGACAATATGAACATTATAGACACATGTTAACAGTCTGGGTAAGTGTAAACATTCTATAGAAACACGGTAACTGTCTGGAATATTGTGAACATTGTATAGAAACATGGTAACAATCAGGGAAAATATGAACATTCTATAGACACGTGGTAATATTCTGGGACATAGTGATCATTCGATAGACACATGGTAACAGTCCGGGACAATATGAACATTCTATATACACATGGTAACTGTCTGGGACATAGTGAACATTCTGTAGACTCATGGTAACGGTCTGGGACATAGTGAACATTCTATAGACACTTCATAAGAGTCTGGGGCAAAACTAACATTATACAGACACGTGGTAACAGTCTGGGGCAATATGAACATTCTATAGACTTGTAACATTCTGGGGTTTTTTGAACATTCTATTTACACATGGTAACAGTCTGGGACACAGTGAACACTCTATAGACACATAGTAATGGTCTGGGAAAATATGAACATTCTATAGACATGTGGTATTAGTCTGCGACAATATGAACATTCTATAGACACATGGTAACTCTCAGGGACAATATAACCATTCTATAATCACATGGTAACAGTCTGGAATATAGTAAATATTCTCTAGACTCGTAGTAATGATCTGGGACAATATTAAAATTCTATGGACACGTGGTAACAGTTTGGGACATAGTGAACATTATATAGGCACATAGTAACTTTCTGGGACAATATTAACATTCTATAGACACGTGGTAACAGTCAGGGACAATATGAACATTCTATAGACATTTGGAAACATTCTGAGACAATATGAACATACTATAGACATTTGGTAACATTCTGGAACATAGTGAACATTCGACAGACACATGGTAACAGTCTGGTACAATATGAACATTCTATAGACACATGGTAGCAGTCTGGGAGTATATGAACTTTCTAGAGACAGGTGGTAACAGTCTGGGACATGTGAATATTCTACAGACACCTTGTTATTTTCTGGGACAATATGAATCTTGTATGAAACACAGTAACAGTTTGGGACAAGGTGAACATTCTCTAAACAGGTGGTAAAAGTCTGAGATAATATGAACTTTCTACAGACACATGGCAACACTATGGGACATTATGAACATTCGATAGACATGTGGTAACAGTCTGGGACATAGTGAACATTTGATAGACACATGGTAACCGTCTGGGTCAATATGAACATTCTATAGACACATGGTAACACTCTGGGACAATATGAACATTTTATAGACAATGGTAACAGTTTTGGGCAAAGTGAACATTCTATAGTCACATGGTAACAGTCTGTGACAATGTGAACATTCTATTTTCACATGGTAACTGTCTAAGACATAGTGAACATTCTATATAGACACATGGTAAACATCTGGGTCAATATGAACATTCTATAGACACGTGGTAACACTCTGGAAAAACATGAAAATTCTATAGACACATGGTAACAGTGTGGGACATAGTGAACATTCTGTAGTTACATGTTCAGAGTCTGGGACACATTAAAAATTCTATAGACTCGTCATGACAGTCTGGGACAAAACTGACATTCTACAGACACGTGGTAACAGTCTCGGGCAATATGAACATTCTATAGACTCGTGGTAACAGTCTCGGGAGTTATGATCATTCTATTTACACATGGTAACAGTCTGGGACATAGTGAACATTCTGTAGACACATAGTAACGGTCAGGGACAATATGAACTTTCTATAGACAGGTGGTAACAGTCTGGGACATGTGAATATTCTACAGACACATTGTTACATTCTGGGACAATATGAACCTTCTATAGAACACAGTAATAGTTTGGGACAAGGTGAACATTCTCTAAACAGGTGGTAAAAGTCTGAGATAATATGAACTTTCTACAGACACATGGCAACACTATGGGACATTATGAACATTCGATAGACAAGTGGTAACAGTCTGGGACATAGTGAACATTCCCTAGACACATGATACCAGTCTCTGAAAATAAGAACCTTCTATAGACACGTGGTACCAGTGTGGGACAACATGAACATTCTATAGACACGTCGTAACAGTGTGGGACAATATGAATATTCTGTTGACATGTGGTAATATTCTGGGACATAGTGAGCATTTGATAGAGAGATGGTAACAGTCTGGGACAATATGAACATTGTATAAACACGTAGCAAAATCTGGGAAAATATGAACATTCTATAGACACACGGTAACAGTCTTGGAAAATATGAACATTATATAGACTCATGGTAACACTCTGGGAAAATATGAACATTCTGTAGACACTTGGTAACAGTCTGGGGCAATATGAATTTCTATAGCCACAGGGTAACAGTCTGGGACAATATGAACATTCTATAGACCTCTGGTAAATATTTGGGACAATATGAACATTCTATAGACACATGGTAACATTATGGGACATAGTGAACATTCTATAGACACTTGGTAATATTCTGGGACAATATGAGCTTTTAATATACACATGGTAACAGTCTGGGACAATATGAACATTCTATAGACACATGGTAACAATCTGGGACAATATGAATATTCTATAGACACATAGTAATTCTCTGGGACAATATGAACATTCTATAGACACGTAGTAACAGTCTGGGACATAGGGAAAATTTCTATAGGCACATGGTAACTCTGGAACAATATGAATATTCTATAGACACATGGTAACAGTCTGGGACATTATGAACATTCTAGACACACCTGGTAACAGTCTCGGACAATATGAGTGTTCTATAGACACATGGTAACAGCTTATACATAGTGAACATTTTATAGACACATGGTAACTGTCTGGAACATAGTGAACATACATAGACACGTGGTAACAGTCTGGGACAATATGAACATTCTATAGACACATGGTAACTGTCTGGGATATAGTGAATATTCTCTAGACACATAGTACCAATCTGGGATAATTTGAACATGGTATAGACACGTTGTAACAGTCTGGGATAGTGAACATTCTATAGACACATGGTGACAGTCTGGGACAATATGAACATTCTATTTTCACATGGTAATAGTTTCGGACATAGTGAACATTCTATAGACACATGGTAACAGTCTGGGACATAGTGAACTTTCTATAGACCCCTGGTAACTGTGGAACAATATGAACATTCTATAGACACATGGTAACAGGCTGTGAAATAGTGAGCATTCTATAGAGATATGGTAGAGCCTGAGACATGGTGAACATTCTATAGACACATAGTACCTCTCTGGGACAATATGAACATTCTACAGACACATGGTATATTCTGGGACATAGTGAGCATTTGTACCTAGACACATAGTACCAATCTGGAATAAAATGATCATGGTATAGACACGTGGTAACAGTCTGGGGCATAGTGAAACTTCTATAGACACATGGTAATAGTCTGGGAAAATATGAACATTCTATTTTCACATGCTAAAAGTCTTGGACATAGTGAACGTTCTATAGACACATGGTAACAGTCTGGGACAATATGAACATTCTTTACACACATGATAACAGTCTGGGAAAATATGAACATTCTATAGACACATAATAACTCTCTGAAACAATATACACACTCTATAGACACATGGTAACTGTCTGGGACATAGTGAACTTTCTATAGCCACAAGGTAACTCTGGAACAATATGAAAATTCCATAGACACATGGTAAAAGTCTGGGACAATGTGAACATTCTATAGAATCCTGGTAACAGTCTGGGACAATATGAACATTCTATAGACACATGGTAACAGCTTGGACATAGTGAACATTTTATAGACACATGGTAAATGTCGTGAACTTAGTGAACATATATAGACACGTGTAACACTCTGGGACAATATGAATATTCTATAGACACATGGTAACTGTCTGGGACATAGGGAATATTCTCTAGACACATAGTACCAATCTGGGGTAATATGAACATGGTATAGACACATGGTAACAGTCTGGGGCATAGTGAAACTTCTATAGACACATGGTAATAGTCTGGGACAATATGAACATTCTATTTTCACATGCTAAAAGTCTTGGACATAGTGAACGTTCCATAGACACATGGTAACAGTCTGGGACATAGTGAACTTTCTGTAGACACCTGGTAACTCTCGAACACTGTGAACATTCTATAGACACATGGTAACAGTATGGGACAATATGAACATTCTATAGACACCTGGTAACAGTCTGGCCAATATGAACGTTGTATAGACACATGGTAACAGCTTGGACATAGTGAACATTTTATAGACACATGGTAACTGTCTGGAACATAGTGAACATATATAGACACGTGGTAATAGTCTGGGATAATATGAACATTCTATAGAATTGTGGTAACATTCTGGGAAAAAATCCACATTCTATAGTCACATGGTAACAATCTGGTACAATATGAACATTCTATAGACACTTAGTAACTACTGTCTGCGACAATATGAACATTCTATAGACCCGTGGTAACAGTCTGAGACATAGTGAATATTCTATAGACACATGGTGACAGTCTGAGACAGTATCAACACTCTATAGACAGGTGGTAACAGTCTGGGAGATAGTGAACATTCCATAGACACATGTAAGAGTCTGGGACATTGTGCACATTCTATATACACATGGTAACAGTCTGGGACAATATGAACATTCTATAGACACATAGTAACTGTCTGGGACAATATGAACATTCTATAGAGCCATGGTAACAGTCTGGGACATATTGAACATTCTATAGACACATGGTAACAGTCTGGGACAATATGAACATTCTATTTTCACATGGTAACAATCTGGGACATAGTGAACATTCTATAGACCCATTGTAACAGTCTGTGTCATAGTGAACATTCTATAGACACATGGTAACTCTGGAAAATATGAACATTCATTAGACACATGGTAACATTCTGCAACAACTTGAATATTCTATAGACATCTGGTGACAGTCTGGGACAACATGAACGTTCTATAGACACATGGTAACAGCTTGGACATAGTGAACATTCTATAGACACATAGTAACTGTCTGGGACAATATTATCTTCTATAGACCCGTGGTTACAGTCTTAGACGTATTGAATATTCTATCGACACATGGTGACAGTCTGAGACAATATGAACTTTCTATAGACAATTGGTAACAGTCTCGGACATAGTGAACATTCTATAGACACATGGTATGAGTCTGGGACATTGTGCACATTGTATAGACACAGGTAACAGTCTGGGACAATATGAACTTTGTATTTACACATGGTACCAGTCTGCGATAGTGAACGTATTATAGACACATGGTAACAGTCTGGGATATAGACACATGGTAACTCTGGAACAATATGATCATTCTATAGACACATGGTAACAGTCTGGGACAATATGAGAATTCTATTGACACCTAGAAACAGTCTGGGAAAATATGAACTTTCATAAGCCCCTGGTAACATTATGGGACATAGGGAACTATCAATGGACACATGGTAACACTCTGGGACAATATGAACATTCTATACACACGTTGTAACAGTCTCGGACAATATAAGCATCCTATAGACACTCGGTAACAGTCTGGGATGTAGTGAACATTCTATAGACACATGGTAACAGTCTGGGCCAATATGTACATTCTATAAACACGTCGTAATATTCTGGTACATAGTGTGCATTCGATAGACACATGGTAACAATCTGGGAAAACATGAACTTTCTATTTACACATGGTAACCATCTGGGACATAGTGAAGATTCGATAGACACATGGTAACAGTCTGGGACATGAACATTCTGCAGGCACATGGTAAATGTCTGGGACAATAATGAATATACTATAGGCACATGGTAACAGTTTGGGACAATGAGAACATTCTCTAGACAGGTGGTAAGAGTCTGGGACATAGTGAACATTCTATACACACTTGGTAACATTCTGGGCCAATATGAACATTCTATAGACACATGGTAACAGTCTGGGACATACTGAATATTCCCTATACATATAGAAATGATCTGGGACAATATCAACACTCTATAGACATGTGGTAACATTCTGGGACATAGTGAACATTCTATAGTGTGGGGCGTTTACCCAACCACACCCACAGTTCCCCAGAGTTTTTTTGAGTGCGAGCAGCAGGAAATATTAGACAGAAGGATTTATTGTGGAGAATATTGCGTAGATAAACAGATAGAAAATAAAGGATAGCCTTGAGAGGGCCTGAAACCTATTCCAACGGGCCCCGACTGTCTCTGCCCCAGGATTTTTATAGAGACGCCAAGGGGTGGAGCAAAGGACCTCCTCCCCCAGCACAGCCAAGTGCAGACCATGTCAGACATCTGCACTCAGGCCTGTGGTCATAATCATCCTCTATGTGGACCTGCTGGGTAAAGCCACGAGGAACCCGAGAATGGGCTCCCACACTATAGACACATAGTAACTGTCTGGGACAATATGAACATTCTATATACACGTGGTAACAGTCTGGGACATAGTGAACATTCTATAGACACATGGTAACCGTCTGGGACGTGGTGAACATTCTGTATTCACATAGTACCTCTCTGGGACAATACGAACATTGTATAGACACGTGGTAACAGTCTGGGACATAGTGAATATTCTATAGACACGTGGTAACAGTCTGGGACAGTATGAATATTCTATAGACACATGGTAACAGTCTGGGAAAATATGAACATTCTGTGGACACACAGTAAATGTTTGGAAAAATGTGAACATTCTCTAGACAAGTGGTAACAGTCTGAGATAATATGAATATCATATAGACACATGGTAACAGTCTTGGACAATATGAACATTCTATAGACATGTGGCATCATTCTGGGACATAGTGAACATTCTATAGACATATGGTAAAAGTCTTGGACAATATGAACATTCTATAGACACGCGGCAACATTCTGGGACATAGTGAACATTCTATAGACATATGGTAACAGTCTTGGACAATATGAACATTCTATAGACATGTGGTAACATTCTGGGACAATATGAGCATTCTATAGACAATGCTAACAGTCTGGGATATAGTGAACATTCTATAGACACATTGTAACAGTCTGGGACAATATGAACATTCTATTTCCACATGGTAACAGTCTGGGACATAGTGAGCATTCTATAACACATGGTAACAGCTTGGACATAGTGAACATTTTATAGACACATGGTAACTGTCTGGGACAATATGAACATTCTATAGACACGTGGTAATATTCTGGGACATTGTGAGCATTCGATAGACACATGGTAACAGACTTTGAAAATATGAATATTCTATAAATACCTGGGGACAATATGAACATTCTATTTACACATGGTAACAGTCTTGGATATAGTGAAGTATCGATAGACACATGGTAACACTCTTAAACATAGTGAAAATTCTACAGGCACATGGTAACAGTCTGGGAAAACATAAATATTCTATAGACACATGGTAAAACTCTGGGACAATATGAACTTTTTATAGATATGTGGTAACAGTCTGGGAGAATATGAACATTCTATAGACACATGGAAACAGTCTGTGCCAATATTAACATTCTATAGACACACGGTAAGAGTTTGGTACAATGTGAAATTTCTCTAGACAGGTGGTAACAGTCTGAGACAACATGAACATTCTATAGACACATGAAAACAGTCTGGGAAAAAATGAACATTCTATAGAGACATGGTAACACTCTCGGACATAGTGAATCTTCTCTAGACACATAGTAATGATCTTGAAAAATATGAGCATTCTTTAGACAAGTGGTAAATTTCTGGGACATAATGAACATTCAACAGATACATGGTAATAGTCTGGGACAATATGAACATTTTATAGACACATGGTAAGAATCTGGGATATAGTGAACATTCTGTAGACACGTGGAAACAATCTGGGACATAGTGAATATTCTATAGAAACGTCATAACAGTCTCGGGCAAAACTAACATTCTACAGACACGTGGTAGCAGTCAGGGGCAATATGAAAATTCTATGGACTCGAGGTAACAGTCTGGGACAACATGAACATTCTATAGACATGTGGTAACATTCTGGGACATAGTAAACATTCTATAGACACTTGGTAACATTCTGCGACAATATGAACAGTCTGGGACATTGTGAACATACGATAGACTCATAGTAATGGTCTCGGACAATAAGAACAATCTATGGACACATGGTAATATTCTGGGACATAGTGAGCATTCGATAGTCACATGGTAACAGTCTGGGACAATATGAACATTCCATAAACACGTGATAACAGTCTGGGACAATATGAACATTCTATAGACACACGGCAACATTCTGGGACAATATGAATATTCGATAGACACCTGGAAACAGTCTGGGAAAATATGAAAATTCTATAGATACCTGGTAACACTCTGGGAAAATATGAAAATTCTATAGACACAAGGTAACATTTGGGATACAGTTAATATTCTATAGAGACATGGTAACAGTCTTGGACATATGAACATTCTATAGACACGTGGTAACAGTCTGGGACAATATTAACATTCTTTAGACACATGGCAAGAGTCTGGGAAAATATAAACATTCTGTTTACACATGGTAGCCTTCTGGGACATAGTGAACATTCTATAGACACAAAGTAACGGTCTGGTACAATATGAACATTCTATAGACACATGGTAACAGTCTGTGACAATATGAACATTCTATAGACCCGTTGTAACAGTCTGGGACAATATGACCATTCTATATTCACATGGTAACAATCTGGGACATAGTAAATATTCTCTAGACACGTAGTAGCGATATGGGAAAATATGAATATTCTATAGACATGTGGTAACAGTCTGGGTCATAGTGAACATTATATAGACATATAGTAACTTTCTGGGACAATATGAACTTTCTATAGACATGTGGTAACAGTCTGGGACATAGTGAACATTCGATAAACACATGGTAAGGGTCTAGGAAAATATGAACATTCTATAGTCACACGGTAATATTCTGGGACAATATGAATATTCGATAGACTCCTGGAAACAATCTGGGAAAATATGAAAATTCTATAGAGACCGGGTAGCAGTCTGCGACAATATGAACATTCTATATACACATGGTACCAGTCTGTGATAAATAGAACCTTCTGTAGACACCTGGTAGCAGTCTGGGACAATATGAACATTCTATAGACATGTGGTAATAGTCTGGGACAATATGAACATTCCATAGACACATGGCAGCAGTCTGGGACAATATGAACATTCTATTTACACATGGTAACATTCTGGGATATAGTGAATATTCTATAGACACGTCGTTACTGTCTGGGACAAAACTAACATTTTATAGACACGAGGTCACGATCTGGGACAATATGAACATTTTATAGACTTGTGGTAACAGTGTGGGACATTATGTACATTCTATTTATACATGGTCACTGTCTGGGACATAGTGAATATTCTCTAGACACATAGTAAAGATATTGGATAATATGAACTTTCTGTAGACATTTGGTAATATTCTGGAACATAGTGAGCATTTGATGGACACATGTTAACAGTCTGGTACAATATGAACATTCTATAAACACATTTTAACAGTCTGGGAATATATGAACATTCTATAGACACGTGGTAACAGTCTTGGACAATATGAACATTCTATAGACACATGATAACAGTCTGCATAAATATAAATATTCTATAGAAACACGGTGACAGTCTTGGAAAATATGAACATTCAAAAGACACATGGTAACAATTTGGGACATAGTGAACATTCTTTAGAAATGTGGTAATAGTCTGGGACAATATGAACATTCTAAAAACACATGGTATCAGTCTGGGACAATATGTACTTTCTACAGACACATGATGACAGTCTGGGACAATATGAACATTCTATAGACACATGATAACAGTCCGGGAAAATATCAACATTCTATAGACACATGATAACAGTCTGGGACCATATGAAAATTCTATTTACACATGGTAACAGTCTGGGACATAGTGAACATTCTGTAGACATGTCGTAACATTCTGGGACATAGTGAACATTCTAAAGTCACGTCACAACAATCTGGGACAAAACTCACATTCTATGGACACATAGTAACAGTCTGGGACAATATGAACATTCTATATACACGTGGTAACAGTCTGGGGCATTATGAATATTCTATTTACACATGGTAACAGTATGGGACATAGTGAACATTCTATATACTCATAGTAATGGTCTGGCCAATATGAACATTCTATAGACACATGGTAACAGTCTGCAACAATATGAATATTCTATAGACACATGTTACGAGTCTGTGAAAATAAGAACCTTCTATAGACACGTGGTAACAGTCTGGGACAACATGAACATTCTATAGACATGTGTGAACAGTCTTGGACATAGTGAACATTCTATAGAAACTTGGCAACAGTCTGTGACAAAACTAACATTCTATAGACATGTGGTAAAAATCTTTGACAATATGAAAATTTTATAGACACATGGTTACAATCTGGGACAATATGAACTACCATAGACACATGGTAACAGTCTGGGACAGATTAAATATTCTCTAGACACATAGTAATGATCTGGGACAATATGAACCATCTATAGACATGTGGTAACAGTCTGGGGCATAGTGTACATTCTATAGACACATTGTAACAGTCTGGGACAATATGAACATTCTATAGACATGTGGTAACAGTCTGCGACAAATTAACCATTTTATATTCACATGGTAAGAGTCTGGGACATAGTAAATATTTTCTAGACACGTAGTAACCATCTGGTACAATATGAACATTCTATAGACACGTGGTAACAGTCTGGGACATAGTGAACTTTATGTAGACACATAGTAACTTTCCTGGACATTATGAACATACTATAGACATTGGTAACAGTCTGGGACAAAATGAACATCATATAGACATTTGGTAACAGTCTGGGACAATATGAACATACTATAGACACATAGTAACATTCTGGAACATAGTGAACATTCGATAGACAAATGGTAACAGTCTGGGACAATAAAAACGTTGTAACGGTCTGGGACATAGTGAACATTCTGTAGACACGTCGTAACACTCTGGGACATAGTGAACATTCTACAGACAGGTCATAACAGTCTTGGACAAAACTAACATTCTACAGACACGTGGTAACATTCTGGGGCAATATGAAAATTCTATAGACTCGTGGTAACAGTCTGGGGCATTATGAACATTCTATTTACACATGGTAACAGTCTGGGACATAGTGAACATTCGATAGACCCATAGTAATGGTCTGGGACAATATGAACCTTCTATAGACACGTGGAAATATTCTGGGATATAGTGAGCATTCGATAGACACATGGTAACAGTCTGGGACAAAATGAACGTTCTATAAACACATGTTATCAGTCTAGGACAATATGAACATTCTACAGACATGTGGTAACAGTCTGGGACATTATGAACATTCTATAGACACATGTTAACAGTTTGGGTAAATATGAACATTCTATAGAAACACGGTAACAGTCTGGGAAAATATGAACATTCTACAGACACATGGTAACAGTCTGGGACATAGTGAACATTCTGTAGACACGTGGTAACAGTCTGGGACATAGTGAACATTCTATAGACAGGTCATAAGAGTCTGGGACAAAACTAACATTCTATAGACACGTGTTAACAGTCTGGCGCAATATGAACATTCTGTAGACTCGTGGTAACACTCTGGAACATTACGAACATTCTATTTACACATGGTAACAGTATGGGACATAGTGAACATTCTATAGACACATAGTAATGGTTTGAGACAATATGATCATTCTATAGACACGTGATACCAGTCTGTGATAATAAGAACATTCTATAGACACATGGTAATATTCTGGGAAAATGTGAACATACTCTAGACACGTGGTAACAGTCTGGGAAAATATGAACATTCTATAGAGACATGGTAACACTCTGGGATAGTGAATATTCTCTAGACACATAGTTATGATCTTGGAAAATATGAACATTCTTTAGACAAGTGGTAACATTCTGGAACATAGTGAACATTCGATAGATACATGGTAACAGTCTGGGATAATATGAACATTCTATAGACACATGGTAAGAGTCTGGGATATAGTGAAGATTCTCTAGACACGTGGTAACAATCTGGGACATAGTGAACATTCTATAGATACGTCATAACAGTCTGGGATAAAAGTAGCATTCTACAGACACGTGGTAACAGTCTTGGACAATATGAACATTCTATAGACTCGTGATAACATTCTGGGAAAAAATGAACATTCTATAGAGACATGGTAACACTCTGGGACATATTGAATATTCTCTAGACACATAGTAATGATCTTGGAAAATATGAACATTCTTTAGACAATTGGTAAATTTCTGGGACATAATGAACATTCAACAGATACATGGTAATAGTCTGGGACAATATGAACATTTTATAGACACACGGTAAGAATCTGGGATATAGTGAACATTCTGTAGACACGTGGAAACAATCTGGGACATAGTGAAAATTCTATAGAAACGTCATAACATTGTCGGGCAAAACTAACATTCTACAGACACGTGGTAACAGTCAGGGGCAATATGAACATTCTATGGACTCGAGGTAACAGTCTGGGACAACATGAACATTCTATAGACATGTGGTAACATTCTGGGACATAGTAAACATTCTATAGACACTTGGTAACATTCTGCGACAATATGAATAGTCTGGGACATTGTGAACATACGATAGACTCATAGTAATGGTCTCGGACAATAAGAACAATCTATGGACACATGGTAATATTCTGGGACATAGTGAGCATTCGATAGTCACATGGTAACAGTCTGGGACAATATGAACATTCCATAAACACGTGGTAACTGTCTGGGACAATATGAACATTCTATAGACACAAGGCAACATTCTGGGACAATATGAATATTCGATAGACACCTGGAAACAGTCTGGGAAAATATGAAAATTCTATAGATACCTGGTAACACTCTGGGAAAATATGAACATTCTATAGACACATGGTAACATTTGGGATACAGTTAATATTCTATAGACACATGGTAACAGTCTTGGACATATAAACATTCTATAGACATGTGGTAACAGTCTGGGACAATATTAACATTCTTTAGACACATGGCAAGAGTCTGGGAAAATATAAACATTCTGTTTACACATGGTAGCATTTTGGGACATAGTGAACATTCTATAGACACAAAGTAACGGTCTGGTACAATATGAACATTCTATAGACACATGGTAACAGCCTGCGACAATATGAACATTCTATAGACCCGTTGTAACAGTCTGGGACAATATGACCATTCTATATTCACATGGTAACAATCTGGGACATAGTAAATATTCTCTAGACACGTAGTAGCGATATGGGAAAATATGAATATTCTATAGACACATGGTAACAGTCTGGGTCATAGTGAACATTATATAGACACATAGTAACTTTCTGGGACAATATGAACTTTCTATAGATATGTGGTAACAGTCTGGGACATAGTGAACATTCGATAAACACATGGTAAGGGTCTAGGAAAATATGAACATTCTATAGTCACACGGTAATATTCTGGGACAATATGAATATTCGATAGACTCCTGAAAACAGTCTGGGAAAATATGAAAATTCTTTAGAGACCGGGTAGCAGTCTGCGACAATATGAACATTCTATATACACATGGTACCAGTCTGTGATAAATAGAACCTTCTGTAGACACCTGGTAGCAGTCTGGGACAATATGAACATTCTATAGACATGTGGTAACAGTCTGGGACAATATGAACATTCCATAGACACATGGCAGCAGTCTGGGACAATATGAACATTCTATTTACACATGGTAACATTCTGGGATATAGTGAATATTCTATAGACACGTCGTTAGTGTCTGGGACAAAACTAACATTCTATAGACACGAGGTCACAATCTGGGACAATATGAACATTTTATAGACTTGTGGTAACAGTGTGGGACATTATGAACATTCTATTTATACATGGTCACTGTCTGGGACATAGTGAATATTCTCTAGACACATAGTAAAGATATTGGATAATATGAACTTTCTGTAGACATTTGGTAATATTCTGGAACATAGTGAGCATTTGATGGACACATGTTAACAGTCTGGTACAATATGAACATTCTATAAACACATTTTAACAGTCTGGGAATATATGAACATTCTATAGACACGTGGTAACAGTCTTGGACAGTATGAACATTGTATAGACACATGATAACAGTCTGCGTAAATATAAACATTCTATAGAAACATGGTGACAGTCTTGGAAAATATGAACATTCTAAAGACACATGGTAACAATTTGGGACATAGTGAACATTCTGTAGAAACGTGGTAATAGTCTTGGACAATATGAACATTCTAAAAACACATGGTATCAGTCTGGGACAATATGTAGTTTCTACATACACGTGATGACAGTCTGGGACAATAGGAACATTCTATAGACACATGATAACAGTCTGGGAAAATATCAACATTCTATAGACATGTGGTAATAATCTGGAACATAGTGAACATTCTATAGACACATGGTAACAGTCTGGAACAATATGAACCTTCTATAGACACATGGTATCATTCTGGGACATAGTGAACATTCTATAGACATGTCATAACTGTCTGGGACAAAACTGTCATTCTACAGAACCGTGGTAAAAGTCTGGGATATAGTGAATATTCTATAGACACATGGTAACAGTCTGAGAAATAGTGAACACTCTATAGACAAGTGGTAACAGTCTGGAACAAAACTAACATTCTATAGACACGTGTTAATTGTCTGGGACAATATGAACATTCTATAGACACATGGTAGCAGTCTGGGACAATATGAACATTATAGAAACGTGTTATCAGTCAGGGACAATATGAACATCCTATAGACACATGGTAACATTCTGGTACACAGTGAAAATTCTATAGACACATAGTAACGGTCTCGGACAATTTAAACAGTATATAAACACATAGTAACAGTCTGGGACAATATGAACATTATAGACACATGTTAACAGTCTGGGTAAGTGTAAACATTCTATAGAAACACAGTAACTGTCTGGAATATTGTGAACATTGTATAGAAACATGGTAACAATCTGGGAAAATATGAACATTCTATAGACACGTGGCAATATTCTGGGACATAGTGATCATTCGATAGACACATGGTAACAGTCCGGGACAATATGAACATTCTATATACACATGGTAACTGTCTGGGACATAGTGAACATTCTGTAGACTCATGGTAACGGTCTGGGACATAGTGAACATTCTATAGACACTTCATAAGAGTCTGGGGCAAAACTAACATTATACAGACACGTGGTAACAGTCTGGGGCAATATGAACATTCTATAGACTTGTAACATTCTGGGGTTTTTTGAACATTCTATTTACACATGGTAACAGTCTGGGACATAGTGAACATTCTATAGACAATTAGTAACGGTCTGGGAAAATATGAACATTCTATAGACATGTGGTAATAGTATGCGACAATATGAACATTCTATAGACACATGGTAACTCTCAGGGAAAATATAACCATTCTATAATCACATGGTAACAGTCTGTAATATAGTAAATATTCTCTAGACTCGTAGTAATGATCTGGGACAATATTAAAATTCTATGGACACTTGGTAACAGTTTGGGACATAGTGAACATTATATAGGCACATAGTAACTTTCTGGGACAATATTAACATTCTATAGACACGTGGTAACAGTCAGGGACAATATGAACATTCTATAGACATTTGGTAACATTCTGGGACAATATGAACATACTATAGACATTTGGTAACATTCTGGAACATAGTGAACATTCGACAGACACATGGTAACAGTCTGGTACAATATGAACATTCTATAGACACATGGTAGCAGTCTGGGAGTATATGAACTTTCTAGAGACAGGTGGTAACAGTCTAGGACATGTGAATATTCTACAGACACCTTGTTACATTCTGGGACAATATGAACCTTGTATGAAACACAGTAAGAGTTTGGGACAAGGTGAACATTCTCTAAACAGGTGGTAACAGTCTGAGATAATATGAACTTTCTATAGACACATGGCAACACTATGGGACATTATGAACATTCAATAGACATGTGGTAACAGTCTGGGACATAGTGAACATTTGATAGACACATGGTAACCGTCTGGGTCAATATGAACATTCTATAGACACATGGTAACACTCTGGGACAATATGAACATTTTATAGACAATGGTAACAGTTTTGGGCAAAGTGAACATTCTATAGTCACATGGTAACAGTCTGTGACAATGTGAACATTCTATTTTCACATGGTAACAGTCTCAGACATAGTGAACATTCTATATAGACACATGGTAAACATCTGGGTCAATATGAACATTCTATAGACACGTGGTAACACTCTGGAAAAACATGAAAATTCTATAGACACATGGTAACAGTGTGGGACATAGTGAACATTCTGTAGTTACATGTTCAGAGTCTGGGACACATTAAAAATTCTATAGACTCGTCATAACAGTCTGGGACAAAACTGACATTCTACAGACACGTGGTAACAGTCTCGGGCAATATGAACATTCTATAGACTCGTGGTAACAGTCTCGGGAGTTATGATCATTCTATTTACACATGGTAACAGTCTGGGACATAGTGAACATTCTGTAGACACATAGTAACGGTCTGGGACAATATGAACTTTCTATAGACAGGTGGTAACAGTCTGGGACATGTGAATATTCTACAGACACATTGTTACATTCTGGGACAATATGAACCTTCTATAGAACACAGTAATAGTTTGGGACAAGGTGAACATTCTCTAAACAGGTGGTAAAAGTCTGAGATAATATGAACTTTCTACAGACACATGGCAACACTATGGGACATTATGAATATTCGATAGACAAGTGGTAACAGTCTGGGACATAGTGAACATTCCCTAGACACATGATACCAGTCTCTGAAAATAAGAACCTTCTATAGACACGTGGTACCAGTGTGGGACAACATGAACATTCTATAGACACGTCGTAACAGTGTGGGACAATATGAATATTCTGTTGACATGTGGTAATATTCTGGGACATAGTGAGCATTTGATAGAGAGATGGTAACAGTCTGGGACAATATGAACATTGTATAAACACGTAGCAAAATCTGGGAAAATATGAACATTCTATAGACACACGGGAACAGTCTTGGAAAATATGAACATTATATAGACTCATGGTAACACTCTGGGAAAATATGAACATTCTGTAGACACTTGGTAACAGTCTGGGGCAATATGAATTTCTATAGCCACAGAGTAACAGTCTGGGACAATATGAACATTCTATAGACCTCTGGTAAATATTTGGGACAATATGAACATTCTATAGACAAATGGTAACATTATGGGACATAGTGAAGATTCTTTAGACACATAGTAATGGTCTGGGACAATATGAAAATTCTATAGACACATGTTAACAGTCTTTTACAATATGAACATTCTATAGACACATGGTACCTGTCTGTGAATATATGAAAGTTCTATAGACACATGGTAACAGTCTGGGACAATAGGAATACTCTATAGACATGTGTTAACAGTCTGGGAAAAAGTGAACATTCTATAGACACATGGTAACATTCTGCGACAAAACTAACATTCTATAGCCACGTGGTAACAGTCTGAGACAATATGAACATTCTATAGATACAAGGTAGAAGTCTGGGACCACATGAACATTCTATAGACACTTGATAACAGTCTGAGACAAAACTAACATTCTATAGACAGGTGGTAACACTCTGACAATATGAACCTTCTATAGACACATGGTTACAATCTGGGACAATATGAACATTCCATAGACACATGGTAATACTCTGGAAAGAGTGAATATTTCTAGACACATAGTAATGATCTGGGACAATATGAACCTTGTATAGACAAGTGGTAAGAGTCTGTGGCATAGTGTACATTCCATAGACACATGGTAACAGTCTGGGACAATATGAACATTCTATAGACACGTGATAACATTCTGGGACAATATGACCATTCTATATACACATGGTAACAGTCTGGGAAATAATAAATATTCTGTAGACACATAGTAATGATCTGGGAAAATATGAACATTGTAGAGACATGTGTAAACAGTCTGGGATATAGTGAACATTCTTTAGACATGTAATAACAGTCTGGGATAAAACTAACATTCTGCAGACACGTGGTAACCGTCTGGGGCAATATGAACATTCTATAGACTCATGATAATATTCTGGGGCATTATGAACCTTCTAGTTAGACATTGTAACAGTCTTTGACATAGTGAACATTCTATAGACACTTAGTAATGGTCTGGGACAATATGAACTTTCTATAGACAGGTGGTAACAGTCTGGGACATGTGAATATTCTACAGACACATTGTTACATTCTGGGACAATATGAACCTTCTATAGAACACAGTAATAGTTTGGGACAAGGTGAACATTCTCTAAACAGGTGGTAACAGTCTGAGATAATATGAACTTTCTACAGACACATGGCAACACTATGGGACATTATGAACATTCGATAGACAAGTGGTAACAGTCTGGGACATAGTGAACATTTGATAGACACATGGTAACCGTCTGGGTCAATATGAACATTCTATAGACACATGGTAACACTCTGGGACAATATGGACATTTTATAGACAATGTTAACAGTTTGGGACAAAGTGAACATTCTATAGTCACATGGTAACAGTCTGGGACAATGTGAACATTCTATTTTCACATGGTAACAGTCTCGGACATAGTGAACATTCTATAGACACATGGTAACCATCTGGGTCAAAATGAACATTCTATAGACACATGGTAGCACTCTGGAAAAATATGAAAATTCTATAGACACATGGTAACCGTCTGGGTCAATATGAACATTCTATAGACACATGGTACCACTCTGGGACAATATGAACATTTTATAGACAATGGTAAAAGTCTGGAACAAAGTGAACATTACTTAGTCACATGTAACAGTCTGGAAAATTATGAACATTCTGTAGCAACATGTTCAGAGTCTGGGACATATTAAAAATTCTATAGACTCGTCATAACAGTCCGGGACAAAACTAATATTCTACAGACACGTGGTAACAGTCTCGGGCAATATGAACATTCTATAAACTCGTGGTTACAGTCTGGGGAGTTATGATCATTCTATTTACACATGGTAACAGTCTGGGACATAGTGAACATTCTGTAGACACATAGTAACGGTCTGGGCAATATTAACATTTTATAGACACGTGGTAACAGTCTGGGACAATATGAACATTCTGTAGACACATGATACCAGTCTCTGAAAATAAGAGCCTTCTATAGACAAGTGGTACCAGTGTGGGAGAACATGAACATTCTATAGACACGTGGTAACAATGTGGGACAATATGAATATTCTGTTGACACGTGGTAATATTCTGGGACATAGTGAGCATTTGATAGATAGATGGTAACAGTCTGGGACAATATGAACATTGTATAAACACGTAGCAAAATCTGGGAAAATATGAACATTCTATAGACACACGGTAACAGTCTTGGAAAATATGAACATTATATAGACTCATGGTAACACTCTGGGAAAATATGAACATTCTGTAGACACTTGGTAAGAGTCTGGGGCAATATGAATTTCTATAGCCACAGGGTAACAGTCCGGGACAATATGAACATTCTATAGACCTCTGGTAAAAATTTGGGACAATATGAACATTCTATAGACACATGGTAACATTATGGGACATAGTGAACATTCTTTAGACACATAGTAATGGTCTGGGACAATATGAGCATTCTATATACACGTGTTAACAGTCTGTTACAATATGAACATTCTATAGAAACATGGTACCTGTCTGTGAATATATGAAAATTCTATAGACACATGGTAACAGTCTGGGACAATAGGGATACTCTATAGACACGTGTTAACAGTCTGGGAAAAAGTGAACATTCTATAGACACTTGATAACAGTCTGGGACAAAACTAACATTCTATAGACAGGTGGTAACAGTCTTTGACAATATGAACCTTCTATAGACACGTGGTTACAATCTGGGACAATATGAACATTCCATAGACACATGGTAACACTCTGGAAAGAGTGAATATTTCTAGACACATAGTAATGATCTGGGACAATATGAACCTGGTATAGACAAGTGGTAAGAGTCTGGGGCATAGTGTACATTCCATAGAAACATGGTAACAGTCTGGGACAATATGAACATTCTATAGACACGTGATAACATTCTGGGACAATATGACCATTCTATATTCACGTGGTAACAGTCTGGGATATAGTAAATATTCTGTAGACACATAGTAACGATCGGGGAAAATATGAACATTCTAGAGACACGTGTAAACAGTCTGGGACATAGTGAACATTCTATGGACATGTAATAACAGTCTGGGACAAAACTAACATTCTGCAGACACGTGGTAACAGTCTGGGGAAATATGAACATTCTATAGACTCGTGGTAATATTCTGGGGCATTATGAACATTCTATTTACACATTGTAACAGTCTGGGACATAGTGAACATTCTGTAGACACATGGTAACATTCTGCGACAAAACTAACATTCTATAGCCACGTGGTAACAGTCTGAGACAATATGAACATTCTATAGATACAAGGTAGAAGTCTGGGACCACATGAACATTCTATAGACACTTGATAACAGTCTGAGACAAAACTAACATTCTATAGACAGGTGGTAACACTCTGACAATATGAACCTTCTATAGACACATGGTTACAATCTGGGACAATATGAACATTCCATAGACACATGGTAATACTCTGGAAAGAGTGAATATTTCTAGACACATAGTAATGATCTGGGACAATATGAACCTTGTATAGACAAGTGGTAAGAGTCTGTGGCATAGTGTACATTCCATAGACACATGGTAACAGTCTGGGACAATATGAACATTCTATAGACACGTGATAACATTCTGGGACAATATGACCATTCTATATACACATGGTAACAGTCTGGGAAATAATAAATATTCTGTAGACACATAGTAATGATCTGGGAAAATATGAACATTGTAGAGACATGTGTAAACAGTCTGGGATATAGTGAACATTCTTTAGACATGTAATAACAGTCTGGGATAAAACTAACATTCTGCAGACACGTGGTAACCGTCTGGGGCAATATGAACATTCTATAGACTCATGATAATATTCTGGGGCATTATGAACCTTCTAGTTAGACATTGTAACAGTCTTTGACATAGTGAACATTCTATAGACACTTAGTAACGGTCTGGGACAATATGAACTTTCTATAGACAGGTGGTAACAGTCTGGGACATGTGAATATTCTACAGACACATTGTTACATTCTGGGACAATATGAACCTTCTATAGAACACAGTAATAGTTTGGGACAAGGTGAACATTCTCTAAACAGGTGGTAACAGTCTGAGATAATATGAACTTTCTACAGACACATGGCAACACTATGGGACATTATGAACATTCGATAGACAAGTGGTAACAGTCTGGGACATAGTGAACATTTGATAGACACATGGTAACCGTCTGGGTCAATATGAACATTCTATAGACACATGGTAACACTCTGGGACAATATGGACATTTTATAGACAATGTTAACAGTTTGGGACAAAGTGAACATTCTATAGTCACATGGTAACAGTCTGGGACAATGTGAACATTCTATTTTCACATGGTAACAGTCTCGGACATAGTGAACATTCTATAGACACATGGTAACCATCTGGGTCAAAATGAACATTCTATAGACACATGGTAGCACTCTGGAAAAATATGAAAATTCTATAGACACATGGTAACCGTCTGGGTCAATATGAACATTCTATAGACACATGGTACCACTCTGGGACAATATGAACATTTTATAGACAATGGTAAAAGTCTGGAACAAAGTGAACATTACTTAGTCACATGTAACAGTCTGGAAAATTATGAACATTCTGTAGCAACATGTTCAGAGTCTGGGACATATTAAAAATTCTATAGACTCGTCATAACAGTCCGGGACAAAACTAATATTCTACAGACACGTGGTAACAGTCTCGGGCAATATGAACATTCTAAAAACTCGTGGTTACAGTCTGGGGAGTTATGATCATTCTATTTACACATGGTAACAGTCTGGGACATAGTGAACATTCTGTAGACACATAGTAACGGTCTGGGCAATATTAACATTTTATAGACACGTGGTAACAGTCTGGGACAATATGAACATTCTGTAGACACATGATACCAGTCTCTGAAAATAAGAGCCTTCTATAGACAAGTGGTACCAGTGTGGGAGAACATGAACATTCTATAGACACGTGGTAACAATGTGGGACAATATGAATATTCTGTTGACACGTGGTAATATTCTGGGACATAGTGAGCATTTGATAGATAGATGGTAACAGTCTGGGACAATATGAACATTGTATAAACACGTAGCAAAATCTGGGAAAATATGAACATTCTATAGACACACGGTAACAGTCTTGGAAAATATGAACATTATATAGACTCATGGTAACACTCTGGGAAAATATGAACATTCTGTAGACACTTGGTAAGAGTCTGGGGCAATATGAATTTCTATAGCCACAGGGTAACAGTCCGGGACAATATGAACATTCTATAGACCTCTGGTAAAAATTTGGGACAATATGAACATTCTATAGACACATGGTAACATTATGGGACATAGTGAACATTCTTTAGACACATAGTAATGGTCTGGGACAATATGAGCATTCTATATACACGTGTTAACAGTCTGTTACAATATGAACATTCTATAGAAACATGGTACCTGTCTGTGAATATATGAAAATTCTATAGACACATGGTAACAGTCTGGGACAATAGGGATACTCTATAGACACGTGTTAACAGTCTGGGAAAAAGTGAACATTCTATAGACACTTGATAACAGTCTGGGACAAAACTAACATTCTATAGACAGGTGGTAACAGTCTTTGACAATATGAACCTTCTATAGACACGTGGTTACAATCTGGGACAATATGAACATTCCATAGACACATGGTAACACTCTGGAAAGAGTGAATATTTCTAGACACATAGTAATGATCTGGGACAATATGAACCTGGTATAGACAAGTGGTAAGAGTCTGGGGCATAGTGTACATTCCATAGAAACATGGTAACAGTCTGGGACAATATGAACATTCTATAGACACGTGATAACATTCTGGGACAATATGACCATTCTATATTCACGTGGTAACAGTCTGGGATATAGTAAATATTCTGTAGACACATAGTAACGATCGGGGAAAATATGAACATTCTAGAGACACGTGTAAACAGTCTGGGACATAGTGAACATTCTATGGACATGTAATAACAGTCTGGGACAAAACTAACATTCTGCAGACACGTGGTAAAAGTCTGGGGAAATATGAACATTCTATAGACTCGTGGTAATATTCTGGGGCATTATGAACATTCTATTTACACATTGTAACAGTCTGGGACATAGTGAACATTCTGTAGACACATAGTAACGGTCTGGGCAATAAGAACATACTATAGACACATGGTAACAGTCTGGGACAACATGAACATTCTATATCCACGAGGTAAGAGTCTGTGACATAGTAAATATTCTCTAGACACATACTAATGATCTGGGACAATATGAACATTCTATAGACACGTGGAAACAGTCTTGGACATAGTGAACATTATGTAGACATATATTTAATTTCTGGGAAAATATGAACATTTTATAGACACGTGTTAACATTCTGGGACAATATGAACAATCTATAGACATTTGGTCACCATCTGGGACAATATGAACATACTATAGACACGTGGTAACATTCTGGAACATAGTGAACATTCGATAGACACATTATAACAGTCTGAGAAAATATGAACGTTGTAAAGGACTGGGACACAGTGAACATTCTTTATACACGTGGTAACAGTCTGGGTCATAGTGAACATTCTATATACACATGGTAAGAGTCTGTGAAAATATGAACATTCTGTAGACACACGGTAACAGTCTGGAATATTATGAACATTCCATAGACACATGGTAACAATCAGGGAATATGAACATTCTATAGACACCTGATAACACTCTGGGTCAATATGAACATTCTATAGACACATGGTAACAGTATGGGACATAGCGAACATTCTATAGACAGATGGTAAAAGTCTGGAACAATATGGACAATCCATAGACACATGATAACATTCTGGGACATAGTGAATATTCTCTAGACACATAGTAATGATATGGCACAGCATGAACAATTTATAGGCACGTGGTAACAGTCTGGGACATAGTGAACATTCGATAGACACATAGTTAGGGTCTGGTACAATATGAACATTGTGTAGACACTTGGTAATATTCTGGGAAATAGTGTGCATTCACTAGACACGTGGTAACAGACTGGGACAATATGAACTTTCTATAAACACGTATTAACAGTCTGGGACAATATAAACATTGTATAGACACGTGGTAACAAACTCGGACACTATGAACATCCTATAGACACGTGGTAAATGTCTGGGACAATATGAACATTTTAGACATTTAATAACAGTCTGGGACAATATGAACATACTATGGACACTTGGCAACATTCTGGAACATAGTGAATATTCGATAGACACATGGTAACAGTCTCTGACAATATGAATATTCTATAAACACGTGATAACAGTCGGGGTCATAGTGAACATTCTATAGACACATTGTAACAGTCTGGGAAAATATGAACATTCTGTAGACACAGCGTAACAGTCTGGTTCAATATGAACATTCTATAGACACATGGTAACAGTCTGGGACAATATTAACATTCTATAGGCATGTGGTAACATTCTGGGACAATGTGAACATTCTATAAACACATGATAAAATTCTGGGACATAATGAATATTCTCTAGACACATAGTAACGATATGGGACAATATAAACATTCTATAGACACGTGAAAACAGTCTGGAACATAGTGAACATTCGATAGACCCTTAGTAATGATCTCAAAAAATATGAACATTCTATAGACACGTGGTAATATTCTGGGACATAGTGATCATTTGATAGACACATGGTAACAGTCCGGGACAAAATGAACATTTTATAAACACGTGTTAACATCTGAAAAATTATGATCATTCTATAGACACGTCGTAACAGTCTGGGACAATATGAACATTCTATAGACACATGTTAACAGTCTGCGTAAATATGAACATTCTATAGAAACACAGTAACAATCTGGGAAAATATGAACATTGTATAGACACGTGGTAATATTCTGGGACATAGTGATTATTCGATAGACACATGGTAATAGTCCGGGACAATATGAACATTCTATATACACATGGTAACAGTCTGGGACATAGTGAACATTCTGTAGACTCGTGGTAACAGTCTGGGACATAGTGAACGTTCTATAGACACGTCATAAGAGTCTGGAGGAAAACTAACATTCTACAGACACGTGGTATCAGTCTGGGGCAATATGAACATTCTATAGACTTGTAACATTCTGGGGCATTATGAACATTCTATTTACACATGGCAAAAGTCTGGTACATAGTGAACATTCTATAGACACTTTTAACGGTCTGGGACAATATGAACATTCTATAAACATGTAGTAATAATCTGCGACAATATGAACATTCTATAGACACATGGTAACTCTCAGGGACAATATGACCGTTCTATAATCACATGGTAACAGTTTGGAACATAGTAAATATTCTCTAGACACTTAGTAATGATCTGGGACAATATTAACATTCTATAGACATGTAGTAACATTTTGGGACATAGTGAACATTATATAGACACAGTAATTTTCTGGAACAATATGAACATTCTAAAGACACGTGGTAACAGTCAGGGAAAATATGAACATTCTATAGACATTTGGTAACATTCTGGAACATAGTGAACATTCGATAGACACATGGTAACAGTCTGGTACAATATGAACATTTTATAGACACATGGTAACAGTCTGGGAGTATATGAACTTTCTATAGACAGGTGGTAACAGTCTGGGACATGTGAATATTCTACAGACACATTGTTACATTTCAGGACAATGTGAACCTTCTATAGAACACAGTAACAATTTGGGACAAGGTGAACTTTCTCTAAACAGGTGGTAAAAGTCTGAGATAATATGAACTTTCTACAGAAACATGGCAACACTATGGGACATTATGAACATTCGATAGACAAGTGGTAACAGTCTGGGACATAGTGAACATTTGATAGACACCTGGTAACCGTCTGGGTCAATATGAACATTCTATAGACACATGGTAACACTGGGACAATAGGAACATTTTAGAGAAAATGGTAACAGTCTCGGACAAAGTGAACATTCTATAGTCACATGGTAACAGTCTGGAAAAACGTGAACATTCTATTTTCACATGGTAACAGTCTTGGACATAGTGAACAATCTATAGACACATGGTAACCGTCTGGGTCAATATGAACATTCTATAGGCACATGTTAACACTCTGGGACAATAGGAACATTTTAGAGAAAATGGTAACAGTCTGTGACAAAGTGAACATTCTATAGACACATGGTAACCGTCTGGGTCAATATGAACATTCTATAGACACTTGGTAACACTCTGGAACAATATGAACCTTCTATAGACACCTGGTAACAGTCTGGCACAATATGAACGTTCTATAGACACATGGTAACAGCTTGGATATAGTGAACATTTTATAGACACATGGCAACTGTCTGGAACATAGTGAACATATATAGACACGTGGTAGTAATCTGGGACAATATGATCATTCTATAGGCACATGGTAACTGTCTGGGACATAGTGAATATTCTCTAGAAACATATTACCAATCTTGGATAATATGAACATTCTATGGACACGTGGTAACAGTCTGGGACATAGTGAACATTTTATAGACACATGCTAACAATCTGGGAAATAGTGAATATTCTATAGACATATGGTAAGAGCCTTAGACATTTTGAACATTCTATAGACACATAGTACCTGTCTGGGACAATATGAACATTCTATAGACACTTGGTAATATTCTGGGACAATATGAGCTTTTGATATACACATGGTAACAGTCTGGGACAATATGAACATTCTATAGACACATGGTAACAATCTGGGACAATATGAATATTCTATAGACACATAGTAATTCTCTGGGACAATATGCACATTCTATAGACACGTAGTAACAGTCTGGGACATAGGGAAAATTTCTATAGACACATGATAACTCTGGAACAATATGAATATTCTATAGACACATGGTAACAGTCTGGGACATTATGAACATTCTAGACACACCTGGTAATAGTCTCGGACAATATGAGTGTTCTATAGACACATGGTAACAGCTTATACATAGTGAACATTTTATAGACACATGGTAACTGTCTGGAACATAGTGAACATACATAGACACGTGGTAACAGTCTGGGACAATATGAACATTCTATAGACACATGGTAACTGTCTGGGATATAGTGAATATTTTCTAGACACATAGTACCAATCTGGGATAATTTGAACATGGTATAGACACGTTGTAACAGTCTGGGATAGTGAACATTCTATAGACACATGGTGACAGTCTGGGACAATATGAACATTCTATTTTCACATGGTAATAGTTTCGGACATAGTGAACATTCTATAGACACATGTTAACCGTCTGGGACATAGTGAACTTTCTATAGACCCCTGGTAACTGTGGAACAATATGAACATTCTATAGACACATGGTAACAGGCTGTGAAATAGTGAGCATTCTATAGAGATATGGTAGAGCCTGAGACATGGTGAACATTCTATAGACACATAGTACCTCTCTGGGACAATATGAACATTCTACAGACACATGGTATATTCTGGGACATAGTGAGCATTTGTACCTAGACACATAGTACCAATCTGGGATAAAATGAACATGGTATAGACACGTGGTAACAGTCTGGGGCATAGTGAAACTTCTATAGACACATGGTAATAGTCTGGGAAAATATGAACATTCTATTTTCACATGCTAAAAGTCTTGGACATAGTGAACGTTCTATAGACACATGGTAACAGTCTGGGACAATATGAACATTCTTTACACACATGATAACAGTCTGGGAAAATATGAACATTCTATAGACACATAATAACTCTCTGAAACAATATACACACTCTATAGACACATGGTAACTGTCTGGGACATAGTGAAATTTCTATAGCCACAAGGTAACTCTGGAACAATATGAAAATTCCATAGACACATGGTAAAAGTCTGGGACAATGTGAACATTCTATAGAATCCTGGTAGCAGTCTGGGACAATATGAACATTCTATAGACACATGGTAACAGCTTGGACATAGTGAACATTTTATAGACACATGGTAAATGTCGTGAACTTAGTGAACATATATAGACACGTGGTAACACTCTGGGACAATATGAATATTCTATAGACACATGGTATCTGTCTGGGACATAGGGAATATTCTCTAGACACATAGTACCAATCTGGGATAATATGAACATGGTATAGAAACGTGGTAACAGTCTGGGGCATAGTGAAACTTCTATAGACACATGGTAATAGTCTGGGACAATAGGAACATTCTATTTTCACATGCTAAAAGTCTTGGACATAGTGAACGTTCTATAGACACATGGTAACAGTCTGGGACATAGTGAACTTTCTGTAGACACCTGGTAACTCTCGAACACTGTGAACATTCTATAGACACATGGTAACAGTCTGGGACAATATGAACATTCTATAGACACCTGGTAACAGTCTGGACAATATGAACGTTGTATAGACACATGGTAACAGCTTGGACATAGTGAACATTTTATAGACACATGGTAACTGTCTGGAACATAGTGAACATATATAGACACGTGGTAACAGTCTGGGATAATATGAATATTCTATAGACTCGAGGGAGCAGTCTGGGACATAGTGAACATTCTATAGACATATGGTAAGAGCCTGGGAGGTAGTGAACATTCTATAGACACAGTACCTCTCTGGGTCAATATGAACATTCTATAGACACATGGTAATATTCTGGGACATAGTGAGCATTTGGTAGACACATGGTAACAGTCTGGGACAATATGAACATTTTATAGACACATGGTAACAGTCTCGGGCAATATGAACATTCTATAGACACATAGTAATTCTTTGGGACAATATACACATTCTATAGACACGGGGTAACAGTCTGGGACATAGTGAACTTTCTATATACACATGGTAATTTGGAACAATATGAACATTCTATAGACACATGGTAACAGTCTGGGACAATATGAACATTCTATAGACACCTGGTAACAGTCTGGAACAATATGAACGTTCTATAGACACATGGAAACAGCTTGGACATAGTGAATATTTTATAGACACATGGTTACTGTCTGGACCATAGTGAACATTCTATATACATGGTAACTATCTGGGACAGAGTGAATATTCTCTATACACATAGTACCAATCTGGGATAATTTGAACATGGTATAGACACGTGGGAAAAGTCTGGGTCATAGTGAAAATTCTATAGACACATCGAAACAGTCTGGGACAATAAGAACATTCGATAGAAAAGTTGTAAGAATCTGGTACAATATGAACATTTTATAGACACTTGATAACAGTCAGGGACATACTGAATATTCTCTAGACACATACTAATGATCTGGGGCAATATCAACATTCTACAAACATGTGGTAACATTCTGGGACATAGTGAATATTTGATAGACACATGGTTACATTCTGGTACATAGTGAACATTCTATAGACACACAGTAACTCTCTGGGACAATATAGACATTCTATAGACTCGTGGTAAGGATCTGGGACATAGTGAATATTCTATAAAATGTGGTAACAGTCTGGGACAATATGAACATTCTATAGACACATGGTAACAGTCTGGGACAATATGAAGATTCTATAGACACGTGGTAACATTCTGGGACATAGTGAATATTCGATAGACACATGGTAACCATCTGGGATAATATGAACATTCTATAGACACATGGTAACAGTCTGGAACAATATGAACATTCTATAGATAATGGTAACAGTCTGGGACATAGTGAACATTCTTTAGTCACATGGTAACAGTCTGGGACAATGTGAACATTCTATTTTCACATGGTAACAGTCTCGGACATAGTGTACATTCTATAGATACATGGTATCAGACTGGGAAATAGTGAACTTTCTATAGACACCTGGTAACTCTGGAAAAATATGAACATTCTATAGACACATGGTAACAGTCTGGGACAATATGAATATTCTATAGACACCTGGTAACAATCTGGGACAATATGAACTTACTATAGACACATGGTAACAGCTTGAATATAGTGAACATTTTATAGTCACATGGTAACTGTCTGGATCATAGTGAACATATACAGACATGTGGTAACAGTCTGGGACAATATGAACATTCTATAGACACTTGGTAAATGTCTGCTACATAGTGAATATTCTCTAGAAACATAGTTCCAATCTGGGATAATATGAAATTTCTATAGACATGTGGTAACAGTCTGGGAAATAGTGAACATTCTATGGACATATGGTAAGAGCCTGGGACGTGGTGAACATTCTATAGACACATAGTACCTGCATGGGACAATATGAACATTCTATAGACACGTGTTAATATTCTGGGACATAGTGACCATTTGAGAGACACATGGTAACAGTCTGGGAAATATGAACATTCTATAGACATATGGTAAGAGTCTGGGACAATATGAATATTCTATAGACACATAGCAAATCTCTGGGACAATATACACATTCTATAGACATGTGGTAACACTCTGGGACATAGTGAACTTTGTATAGACACCTGGTAACTCTGGAACAATAGGAACATTCTATAGACACATGGTAACAGTCTGGGACAACATGAAAATTCTATAGACACATGGTAACCGTCTGGGTCAATATGAACATTCTATAGACACCTGGTAACAGTCTGGGACAATATGAACTTTCTATAGACACATGGTAACCGTCTGGGACAATATGAACATCCTATAGACACATAGTAAATCTCTGGGACAATATACACATTCTATAGACATGTGGTAACACTCTGGGATATAGTGAACTTTCTATAGACACATGGTAACTCTGGAACAATATGAACATTCTATAGAAACATGGCAACAGTCTGGGAAAATATGAACATTCTATAGACACCTGGTAACAGTCTGGAACAATATGAACGTTCTATAGACACATGGTAACAGCTTGGACATAGTGAATATTTTATAGACACATGGTAACTCTGTGGATCATGATGAATATATATAGACAAATGGTAACAGTCTGGGACAATATTAACATTCTATAGACACATGGTAACTGTCTGAAACATAGTGAATATTCTAGACACATAGTACCAATCTGGGATAATATGAACATTCTATGGACAAGTGGTAACAGTCTGGGAGGTAGTGAACATTCTATAGACACATGGTAACAGTCTGGGTAATAGGGAACATTCTATAGACATATGGTAAGAGCCTGGGACGTGGTGAACATTCTATAGACACATAGTACCTGTCTGGGACAATATGAACAATCTATAGACACGTGGTAATATTCTGGGACATAGTGAGCATTTGATAGACACATGGTAAAACTCTGGGACAATATGAACATTCTATAGACACATGGTAACCGTCTGGGACAAAATGAATATTCTATAGACACACAGTAAGAGTTTGGGGCAATGTGAACATTCTCTAGACATGTGGTAACAGTCTGAGACATTATGAACATCCTATAGACACATGGTAACAGTCTGGTTCAATATGAACAATCTATAGACACATGGTAACAGTCTGGGACAATATGAACATTCTGTATACAGGTGGTAACATTCTGGGACATAGTGAACATGTGATAGACACATGGTAACAGTTTGGGACAATATGAACATTCTATAGACACGTGGTAACATTTTTGGACATAGTGAATATTTGGTACACACATGGTAACCGTCAGGGACACTATGTACATTCTATAGACAATGGTAACAATCTGGGACATAGTTATCATTCTATAGACACATGGTAACAGTCTGGGACAATATCGACATTCTATTTTTACATTCTTAACAATCTGGGACAATATTAACATTCTCTAGACACATAGTAACTGTCTGGGACAATACGAACCTTCCAAAGACCCGTGGTTACAGTCTGAGACATAATGAATATTCTATAGACACATGGTAACCGTCTGGGACAATATGAACTTTGCATTTACACATGGTACCAGTCTGCGATAGTGAACGTATTATAGACACATGGTAACAGTCTGGGATATAGTGAGCATTCTATAGACACATGGTAACTCTGGAAAAATATGAACATTCTATAGACACATGGTGACAGTCTGGGACAATATGAGCATTCTGTTGACACCTGGAAACAGTCTGGGAAAATATGAACTTTCATAGGCACCTGGTAACAGTATGGGACATAGGGAACTATCAATGGACACATGGTAACACTCTGGGACAATATGAACATTCTATACACACGTTCTAACAGTCTAGGGCAATATGAGCATCCTATAGACACTCGGTAACAGCCTGGGATGTAGTGAACATTCTATAGACACATGGTATCAGTCTGTGTCAATAGGAACATTCTATAGACACGTGGTAATATTCTGGGACATAGTGTGCATTCGATAGACACATGGTAACAATCTGGGAAAATATGAACTTTCTATTTACACATGGTAACCATCTGGGACATAGTGAAGATTCGATAGACACATGGTAACAGTCTGGGATATAATGAACATTCTGCAGGCACATGGTAAATGTCTGGGACAATATGAATATTCTACAGGCACATGGTAATAGTTTGGGACAATGAGAACATCCTCTAGACAGGTGGTAAGAGTCTGGGCCATAGTGTACATTCTATACACACATGGTAACATTCAGGGACAATATGAACATTCTATAGTCATATGGTAAAAGTCTGGGACAATATGAGCATACTATAGACACATGGAAACAGTCCGAGACAATATGAACATTCTATACACACGTGGTAACAATTGGGACATAGTGAACATTCTATAGACACATGGTATCAGTCTGGGACAAAATGAATATCTTTAGATACCTGGTAACAGTCTGGGACAATATGAACCTTCTATAGACACATGGTATCAGCTTGGACATAGTTAACATTTTATAGACACAAGGTAAATGTGTAGGTCATAGTGAACATTCTATAGACACATGGTTACTCTGGAACAATATGAACATTCTATAGAATTGTAGTAACATTCTGGGAAAAAATCCACATTCTATAGTCACATGGTAACAATCTGGTACAATATGAACATTCTATAGACACTTAGTAACTGTCTGCGACAATATGAACATTCTATAGACCCGTGGTAACAGTCTGAGACATAGTGAATATTCTATAGACACATGGTGACAGTCTGAGACAGTATCAACACTCTATAGACAGGTGGTAACAGTCTGGGAGATAGTGAACATTCCATAGACACATGTAAGAGTCTGGGACATTGTGCACATTCTATATACACATGGTAACAGTCTGGGACAATATGAACATTCTATAGACACATAGTAACTGTCTGGAACAATATGAACATTCTATAGACCCATGGTAACAGTCTGGGACATATTGAACATTCTATAGACACATGGTAACAGTCTGGGACAATATGAACATTCTATTTTCACATGGTAACAATCTGGGACATAGTGAACATTCTATAGACCCATTGTAACAGTCTGTGTCATAGTGAACATTCTATAGACACATGGTAACTCTGGAAAATATGAACATTCATTAGACACATGGTAACATTCTGCAACAACTTGAATATTCTATAGACATCTGGTGACAGTCTGGAACAACATGAACGTTCTATAGACACATGGTAACAGCTTGGACATAGTGAACATTCTATAGACACATAGTAACTGTCTGGGACAATATTATCTTCTATAGACCCGTGGTTACAGTCTTAGACGTATTGAATATTCTATCGACACATGGTGACAGTCTGAGACAATATGAACTTTCTATAGACAATTGGTAACAGTCTCGGACATAGTGAACATTCTATAGACACATGGTATGAGTCTGGGACATTGTGCACATTGTATAGACACAGGTAACAGTCTGGGACAATATGAACTTTGTATTTACACATGGTACCAGTCTGCGATAGTGAACGTATTATAGACACATGGTAACAGTCTGGGATATAGACACATGGTAACTCTGGAACAATATGATCATTCTATAGACACATGGTAACAGTCTGGGACAATATGAGAATTCTATTGACACCTAGAAACAGTCTGGGAAAATATGAACTTTCATAAGCCCCTGGTAACATTATGGGACATAGGGAACTATCAATGGACACATGGTAACACTCTGGGACAATATGAACATTCTATACACACGTTGTAACAGTCTCGGACAATATAAGCATCCTATAGACACTCGGTAACAGTCTGGGATGTAGTGAACATTCTATAGACACATGGTAACAGTCTGGGCCAATATGTACATTCTATAAACACGTCGTAATATTCTGGTACATAGTGTGCATTCGATAGACACATGGTAACAATCTGGGAAAACATGAACTTTCTATTTACACATGGTAACCATCTGGGACATAGTGAAGATTCGATAGACACATGGTAACAGTCTGGGACATGAACATTCTGCAGGCACATGGTAAATGTCTGGGACAATATGAATATTCTATAGGCACATGGTAACAGTTTGGGACAATGAGAACATTCTCTAGACAGGTGGTAAGAGTCTGGGACATAGTGAACATTCTATACACACTTGGTAACATTCTGGGCCAATATGAACATTCTATAGACACATGGTAACAGTCTGGGACATACTGAATATTCCCTATACATATAGAAATGATCTGGGACAATATCAACACTCTATAGACATGTGGTAACATTCTGGGACATAGTGAACATTCTATAGTGTGGGGCGTTTACCCAACCACACCCACAGTTCCCCAGAGTTTTTTTGAGTGCGAGCAGCAGGAAATATTAGACAGAAGGATTTATTGTGGAGAATATTGCGTAGATAAACAGATAGAAAATAAAGGATAGCCTTGAGAGGGCCTGAAACCTATTCCAACGGGCCCCGACTGTCTCTGCCCCAGGATTTTTATAGAGACGCCAAGGGGTGGAGCAAAGGACCTCCTCCCCCAGCACAGCCAAGTGCAGACCATGTCAGACATCTGCACTCAGGCCTGTGGTCATAATCATCCTCTATGTGGACCTGCTGGGTAAAGCCACGAGGAACCCGAGAATGGGCTCCCACACTATAGACACATAGTAACTGTCTGGGACAATATGAACATTCTATAGAGACATGGTAACCGTCTGGGACGTGGTGAACATTCTGTATTCACATAGTACCTCTCTGGGACAATACGAACATTGTATAGACACGTGGTAACAGTCTGGGACATAGTGAATATTCTATAGACTTGTGGTAACAGTCTGGGACAGTATGAACATTCTATAGACACATGGTAACAGTCTGGGAAAATATGAACATTCTGTGGACACACAGTAAATGTTTGGAAAAATGTGAACATTCTCTAGACAGGTGGTAACAGTCTGAGATAATATGAATATCATATAGACACATGGTAACAGTCTTGGACAATATGAACATTCTATAGACACGTGGCATCATTCTGGGACATAGTGAACATTCTATAGACATATGGTAAAAGTCTTGGACAATATGAACATTCTATAGACACGTGGCAACATTCTGGGACATAGTGAATATTCTATAGACATATGGTAACAGTCTTGGACAATATGAACATTCTATAGACATGTGGTAACATTCTGGGACAATATGAGCATTCTATAGACAATGCTAATAGTCTGGGATATAGTGAACATTCTATAGGCACATTGTAACAGTCTGGGACAATATGAACATTCTATTTCCACATGGTAACAGTCTGGGACATAGTGAGCATTCTATAACACATGGTAACAGCTTGGACATAGTGAACATTTTATAGACACATGGTAACTGTCTGGGACAATATGAACATTCTATAGACACGTGGTAATATTCTGGGACATTGTGAGCATTCGATAGACACATGGTAACAGACTTTGAAAATATGAATATTCTATAAATACCTGGGGACAATATGAACATTCTATTTACACATGGTAACAGTCTTGGATATAGTGAAGTATCGATAGACACATGGTAACACTCTTAAACATAGTGAACATTCTACAGGCACATGGTAACAGTCTGGGACAACATAAATATTCTATAGACACATGGTAAAACTCTGGGACAATATGAACTTTTTATAGATATGTGGTAACAGTCTGGGAGAATATGAACATTCTATAGACACATGGAAACAGTCTGTGCCAATATTAACATTCTATAGACACACGGTAAGAGTTTGGTACAATGTGAAATTTCTCTAGACAGGTGGTAACAGTCTGAGACAACATGAACATTCTATAGACACATGAAAACAGTCTGAGAAAATATGAACATTATACAGACACATGGTAACAGTCTGGGACAATATGAACATTCTATAGACACGGGGTAAAGTCTGAGACAATATGAACATTCTATAGACACATGGTAACAGTCTGGGACATACTGAACATTATCTAGACATACAGTAATGATCGGAGACAATATCAACATTCTATAGACACATGGTAACATTCTGGGACATAGTGAACATTTTATAGACACATGGTAACTGTCTGGGACATAGTGAACATTCTATATACACGTAGTAAGATTCTGAGGCAATATAAACATTCTATAGACACATGGTAACAGTCTGGTACAAAGTGAATATTCTCTACAAACATAGTAACGATCTGGGAAAATATAAACATTCTATAGACACATGGTAAGAGTCTGGGACAATATGAACATTCTATAGACATGCGGTAACATTCTGGGAAACAGGGAACATTTGATAGACACATGGTAACAGTCTGGGATATAGTGAACTTTGTATAGACACAGGGTAAGAGTCTGGGACAATATAAACATTCTATAGACAATTAGTAACTGTCTGGGACAATATGAACATTCTATGGACCCGTGGTAAAAGTCTGAGACATATCGAATATTCTGTAGACACATGGTAACCGTCTGCGACAATATGAACCTTCTCTAGACAGGTGGTAACAGTCTGAGACATTATGAACTTCCTATAGAAACATGGTAACAGTCTGGGACAGTATGAACATTCTACAGATACGTCTTAATAGTCTGGGACATAGTGAACATTCTATGTAAATATGGTAACAGTCTGGGACAATATGAATATTCTAAAGACAATGGTATCAGTCTGAGACATAGTGAGCATTCTGTAGACACATGGTACCAGTCCGGGACAATATGAACATTCTATAGACGCATGGTAACATCCTGGGACATAATGAACATTCGATAGACACATGGTAACAGTCTGGGAAATAGTGAACCTTCTGTAGACACATGGTAACAGTCTGGGACAAGATGAACATTCTATAGACGCATGGAAACAATCTGGGACATAGTGAACATTCTATAGACATGTGGTAACAGTCTGGGACATAGTCAACCTTCGATAGACACATGGTAACAGTCTGGGACAATAGGAACAGTCTATTTTCATATGATAACAGTCTGGGACATAGTGAATATTCTATAGACCCATGGTAACAGTCTGGGACATACTGAACATTCTCTAGACATACAGTAATAATTGGAGACAATATCAACAATGTATAGACACGTGGTAACATTCTGGGACATAGTGAACATTTTATAGACACCTGGTAACTGTCTGGGACATAGTGAACTTTCTATATACACGTAGTAACAGTCTGAGACAATAGAAACTTTCTATAGACACATGATAACAGTCTGGTACATAGTGAATATTCTCTACACACATAGTAACGATCTGGGGCAATATGAACATTCTACAGACACATGGTAATAGTCTGGGACAATATGAACATTCTTTAGACACGCGGTAACATTCAGGGACATAGGGAACATTCGATAGACACATGTTAACAGTCTGGGACATATTGAACATTCTATAGACACAGGGTAAGCGTCTGGGACAATATAAACATTCTATAGACAATTAGTAACTGTCTGGGACAATATGAATATTCTATGGACCCGTGGTAAATTCTGAGACATAGTGAATATTCTGTAGACACATGGTTACAGTCTGGGATATATTGCACATTCTATAGACACATGGTAACACTCTGGGACAATACGAACATTGTATTTACACATTGTAACTGTCTGGAACATAGTGAACATACTATAGACACATGGTAACCCTCTGGGACATAGTGAAGATTCGATAGACACATGGTAACAGTCTGGAACATAATTAACATACTATAGGCACATGGTAATAGTTTGGGAAAATATGAATATTCAATAGGCACATGGTAACAGTTATGGACAATGAACATACTCTAGACAGGTGGTAACCATCTGGGACATAGTGAACAGTCTATAGACATGTGGTAACATTCTGGGAAAATATGAGCATTTTATAGACACATGGTAACAGCCTGGGACATACTGAATATTCTCTAGACATATATAGTAATGATCTGGGACAATATCAACACTCTATAGACACTTGGTAACATTATCGGACACTGTGAAAATCGATATACACATGGTAAGAGTCTGGTACATAGTGAACATTCTATAGACACATAGTAACTGTCTGGTACAATATGAACATTCTATATACACGTGGTAACAGTCTGGGACATATTAACATTCTATAGACACATAGTAACTGTCTCGGACGTGATCAACATACTATATACACAGGTACCTCTCTGGGACAATACGAACATTGTATAGACACGTGGTAACAGTCGGGAAATAGTGAATATTCTATAGACACATGGTAACAGTTTGGGACAATATGAACATTCTATAGACACATGGTAACAGTTTTGAACAATGTGAACATTCTCTAGACAGTTGGAAACACTCTGAGACATTATGAACATCATATAGACACATGGTAACAGTCTTGGACAATATGAACATTCTATAGACATGTGGTAACAGTCTGGGACATAGTGAACATTCTATAGACATATGGTAACAGTCTTGAAAAATATGATCATTCTATAGACACGTTTTAACATTCTGGGACAATATGAACATTCTGTAGACACATGGTTACAGTTTGGGACAATGTGAACATTCTCTAGACAGGTGGTAACAGTCTGAGACATTATGAACATCCGATAGAAATATAGTAACAGTTTGGGACAATATGAACATTCTATAGATATGTCTTAATAGTCTGGTACATAGTGAACATTCTATGTAAATATGGTAACAGTCTGGGACAATATGAACATTCCATAGACATGTGGTAACAGTCTGAGACAATATGAATGTTCTATAGAAAATGGTATCAGCCTGGGACATAGTGAACATTCTATAGACACATGGTACCAGTTCGGTACAATATGAACATTCTATGGACACATGGTAACATTCTGGGACATAAGGAACATTCGATAGACACATGGTAACAGTCTGGGAAATAGTTAACCTTCTGTAGACACATGGTAACAGTCTGGGACAAGATGAACATTATATAGACAATGGAAACTATCTGGGACATAGTGAACATTCTATAGACACATGATAACCGTCTGGGATATAGTTAACATTGTATAGACACATGGTAACAGTCTGGGACAATGTGAACATTCTATTTTCACATGATAACAGTCTGGAACATAGTGAATATTCTATAGACCCATGGTAACAGTCTGGGACATACTGACCATTCTCTAAATATACAGTAATGATTGGAGAAAATATCAACAATCTATAGACAAATGCTAACATTCTGGGACATAGTGAACATTTTATAGACACATTGAAACTGTCTGGGACATAGTGAACATTCTATATACACGTCGCAACAGTCTGAGACAATATAAACTTTATATAGACACATGGTAACAGTCTGGTTCATAGTGAATATTCTCTACACACAAAGTAACGATCTAGGATAATATGAACATTCTTTAGACACATGGTAACAGTCTGGGACAATATGAACATTCTTTAGACAAACGGTAACATTCTGGGACATAGGGAACATTCGATAGACACATGGTAACAGTCTGGGACATATTGAACATTCTATAGACACAGGTTAAGAGTCTGAGACAATATAAACATTCTATAGACAATTAGTAAATGTCTGCGACAATAATATGAACATTCTATGGACCCGTGGTAAAAGTCTGAGACATAGTGAATATTCTGTAGACACATGGTTACAGTCTGGGACAATATGAACATTCTATAGATATGTGGTAACATTCCTGGACATAGTGAACCATCTATAGACACATGGGAAGAGTCTGGGACATATTGCACATTCTATAGACACATGGTAACACTCTGGGACAATATGAACATTGTATTTACACATGGTAACAGTCTGGGACATAGGGAACATACTATAGACACATGGTAATACTCTGGGACATAGTGAACATTCTATAGAAACATGGTATCTCAGAACAGTATGAACATTCTATAGACACATGGTAACCGTGTGGGACAATATATACATTCTCTAGACACCTGGAAATAGTCTGGGAAAATATGAACTTTCATACACACATGGTAACAGTATGGGACATAGGGAACATTCAATGGACACATGGTTACAGTCTGGGACAATATGAGCATTCTATACACACGTTGTATCAGTCTCGGACAATATGTACAACCTCTAGACATGTGGAAAAAGTCTGGGATGTAGTGAACATTCTATAGACACATGGGAAGAGTTTGGGACAATGTAAACATTCTCTAGACAAGTGGTAACAGTCTGAAACATTATGAACATCCTATAGAAACATGGTAACAGTCTGGGAAAATATGAACATTCTATAGACACGTGGTAACAGTCTGGGACATAGTGAACATTCTATAGACACATGGTACCAGTCCGGGACAATTTGAACAGTCTATGGACACATGGTAACAATCTGGAACATAGGGAACATTCTATAGAAACAGGGTAAAAATCTGGGTTAATATGAACATTCTATAGACACTTGGTAACAGTCTGGGACAATATGAACATTCTATAGACATGTGGTAACAGTCTGGGGCATAGTGAAGCTTCTATAGACACATGGTAACAGTCTGGGACAATATGCATATTCTATTTTCACATGGCAACAGTCTGTGACATAGTGAACATTCTATAGACTCATGGTAACTCTGGAACAATATGAACTTTCTATAGACACATGGAAACAGTCTGGGACAATATTAATATTCTATAGACACCTGGTAACACTCTGTGACAATATGAACATTCTATAGACACAAGGTAACAGCTTGGACATAGTGAAAATTTTATAGACACATGGTAGCTGTCTGGATCATAGTGAACATTCTATAGACACATTGTAACTCTGGAAATATATGAACATTCTATAGACACATGGTAACAGTCTGGGACAATATCAACATTCTATGGGCACATAGTAACTGTCTGGAAAATTATGAACATACTATAAACCTGTGGTAACAGTCTAAGACATAGTGAATATTCTATAGACACATGGTGACAGTCTGAGACAATATGAACAGTCTATAGACAGGTGATAACAGTCTGGGACATAGTAAACATTCCATAGACACATGGTAAGAGTCTGGGACATTGTGTTCATTCTATAGACACATGGTAACACTCTGGGACAATATGAACATTCTATAGACACATAGTTACTCTCTGGGACAATATGAATATTCTATAGACCCATGGCAACTTTCTGAGACATAGTGAATATTCTATAGACACATGGTGACAGTCTGATACAATATCAACTTTCTATAGAGACGTGGTAGCAGTATGTCACATAGTGAACATTCTACAGACCCATGGTAACAGTCTGTGACATAGTGAACATTCTATAGACACATGGTATCTCTGGAACAATATGAACATTCTATAGACACATGATAACTCTGGATCAATATGAATATTCAATATACACATAGTAACACTCTGGGTCAATGTGAGCATTTGTATTGAGACCTGGAAACAGTCTGGGAAAAAATGAACTTTCATAGGCACATGGTAACAATATGGGAAAGAGGGAACATTCAATGGACACATGGTAGCAGTGTGGGACAATATGAACATTCTATACAAACATGGTAACAGTCTGGGACAATATGAACATCCTATAGACACTCGGTAACAGTCTGGAAAGTCGAGAACATTCTATAGACACATGGTAACAGCATGGGACAATATGAACATTCTATAGATATGTGGTAATATTCTGGGACATAGTGTGCGTTCGATAGACACAGGGTAACAATCTGGGAAATTTTGAACTTTCTATTTACACATGGAAACCATCTGGAACATAGTGAAGTTTCGATAGACACATGGTAACAGTCTGGGACATAATTAACATTCTATAGGCACATGGTAAGAGTCTGGGACAATATGAATATTCTATAGGCATATGATAACAGGTAGGGACAATGTGAACATACTCTAGACAGGTGGTAACAGTCTGGGACATAGTGAACAGTCTATAGACACGTGGTAACATTCTGGGACATAGTGAATATTCAATAGTCACATTGGAATCGTCTGGGACAATACGAACATTCTATAGACAATGGTAACAGTCAGGGACATAGTGAACATTCTATAGACACATGGTACCAGTCTGGGACAATATGAACAGTCTATAGACACATGGTAAAAATGTGGAACATAGGGAACATTCTATAGAAACAGGGTAAAAATCTAGGATAATATGAACACTCTATAGACACTTGGTAACAGTCTGGGACAATATGAATATTCTATAGACACGTGGTAACAGTCTGGGGCATAGTGAACCTTCTATAGACACATGGTAACAGTCTGGGACAATATGAACTTTCATTTGACATGGTAACAGTCTGGGACATAGTGAACATTCTATAGACCCATGGTAACAGTCTGTGACATAGTGAACATTCTATAGACTCATGGTAACTCTGGAACAATATGAGCATTCTATAGACACATGGAAACAGTCTGGGACAATATTAATATGTACAGACACCTAGTAACATTCTGGGACAATATGAACGTTCTATAGAGACATGGTAACAGCTTGGGCATCGTGAACATTTTATAGACACATGGTAACTGTCTGGGTCATAGTGAACATTCTATAGACACATTGTAACTCTGGAACAATATGAACACTTTATAGACATGTGGAAACATTCTGGGACAATATCAACATTCTATAGACACATGGTAACAATCTGGGACTATATGAACATTCTATAGACACATAGTAACTGTCTGGGACAATATGAACCTTCTATAGACCCGTGGTTACAGTCTGAGACATATTGAATATTCTATAGACACATGGTGACAGTCTGAGACAATATGAACTTTCTATAGACTGAGGTAACAGTCTGGGACATAGTGAACATTCTATAGACACATGGTATGAGTCTGGGACATTGTGCACATTGTATAGACACATGGTAACAGTCTGGGACAATATGAACTTTGTATTTACACATGGTACCTGTCTGCGATAGTGAACGTATTATAGACACATGGTAACAGTATGGGATATAGTGAGCATTCTATATACACTTGGTAACATTCTGGGACAATATGAACTTTCTATAGACACATGGTAACAGTCTGGGACATACTGAATATTCCCTATACATATATATATGATCTCGGACAATATCAACACTCTATAGACATGCGGTAACATTCTGGGACATAGTGATCATTCTGTAGACACATAGTAATTGTCTGGGACAATATGAACATTCTATATACACGGGGTATAAGTCTGGGACATAGTGAACATTCTATAGACACATGGGAAACGGCTGGGACGTGGTGAACATTTTGTATTCACATAGTACCTCTCTGGGACAATACGAACATTGTATAGACACGTGGTAACACTCTGGGACATAGTGAATATTCAATAGGCACGTGGTAACAGTCTGGGACAGTATGAATATTCTATAGACACATGGTAACAGTGGGAAAATATGAACATTCTGTAGACACACGGTAAATGTTTGGAAAAATGTGAACATTCTCTAGACAGGTGGTAACAGTCTGAGACATTATGAATATCATATAGACACATGTTAACAGTCCTGGACAATATGAACATTAATAGACACGTGGCAACATTCTGGGACATAGTGAACATTCTATAGATATATGGTAACAGTCTTGGACAATATGAACATTTTATAGACACGTGGCAATATTTTGGGACATAGTGAGCATTCAATAGACACTTGGCAACAGACTTTGAAAATATGAATATTCTATAAACAAGTGGTAAAAATCTGGGACAATATGAACATTCTATTTACACATGGTAACAGTCTTGGATATAGTGAAGTTTCGATAGACACATGGTAACACCCTTAGACATAGGGAACATTCTACAGGCACATGGTAACCGTCTGGGACAACATGAATATTCTATAGACACATGGTGACACTCTGGGACAATATGAACTTTTTATAGATACGTGGTAACAGTCTGGGAGAATATAAACATTCTATAGACACATGGTAACAGTCTGCGCCAATATTAAAATTCTATAGACACACGGTAAGAGTTTGGGACAATGTGAACTTTCTCTAGACACGTGGTAACAGTCTGAGACAACATGAACATTGTATAGACACATGAAAACTGTCTGAGAAAGTATGTAAATTCTATAGACACATGTTAACACTCTGGGACAATATGAACTTTCTATAGGCACGTGGTAACAGTCTGAGACTATATGAACATTCTATAGACACATGGTAACAGTCTGGGAAATACTGAACCTTCTCTAGACATACAGTAAAGATCGGAGACAATATCAACATTCTATAGACAATGGTAACATTCTGGGACATAGTGAACATTTTATAGACACATGGAAACTGTCTGGGACATAGTGAACATACTATATACACATAGTAACGGTGTGAGACAATATAAACATTCTAAAGACACATGGTAACAGTCTGGGAAAATATGAACATTCTATAGACACATGGTAACAGTCTGGGATATGAATTTTGTGTAGACACATGGTAACTGTCTGGGCCAATATGAACTTTTTATAGACACGTAGTAACAATCTGGGTCACTATGAATATTCTATATAAAACGTGGTAAGAGTCTGGGTCAATATGAACATTCTATAGACACATGGTAACAGTCTGGGACATAGTGAACATTCTATAGACACACGTTAACACTCTGGGAAAACATGAACATCCTATTTACACATGGTAACAGTCTTAGATATAGTGAAGTTTCGATAGACACATTGTAACACTCAGACATAGTGAACATTCTACAGGCACATGTTAACAGTCTGGGACAACATGAATATTCTATAGACACATGTTAACACTCTGGGACAATATGAACTTTTTATAGATACGTGATAACAGTCTGGGAAAATATGAACATTCTATAGACACATGGTAGCAATCTGCACCAATATTAACATTCTCTAGACACACGGTAAGAGTTTGGGAAAATGTGAACATTCTCTAGACAGGTGGTAACAGTCTGAGACAACATGAACATTGTATAGACACATGAAAAATGTCTGAGAAAATATGAACATTCTATAGAAACATGGTAACATTCTGGGACAATGTGAACATTCTATAGACACCTGGTAACAGTCTGGGACAATATGAACATTCTCTATGCACATGGTAACAGTTTGGGACAATATGAACTTTCTCTAGACAAGTGGTAACAGTCTGAGATATTATGAACATCCTATAGACACTTGGTATCAGTCATGTACAATATGAACATTCTATAGACACGTCTTAACAGTCTGGGACATAGTGAACATTCTAAAGACAGATGGTAACAATCTGGAACAATATGAACATTCTATAGATATGTGGTAACAGTCTGAGACAATATGAACATTCTATAGACACATGGTAGCAGTCTGGGACAATATGAATATTCCATACACATGTGGTAACATTCTGGAACAATATGAACATTATATAGACACATGGTAAAATTTTTGGACATACTGAATATTCTCTAGACATATAGTAATGATCTGTGACAATATCAACATTCTATAGACACGTGGTAACATTCTGGGACATAGTGAAATTTTGATAGACACATGGTAACAGTCTGGGACAATATGAACTTTCTATAGACACGTGGTAACATTCTGGGACATAGTGAATATTCAATAGTCACATTGTAATCGTCTGGGACAATATGAACATTCTATAGACAATGGTGACTGTCTGGGACATAGTGAACATTCTATAGACACATGGTACCAGTCCGGGACAATATGAACAGTCTATAGACACATGGTAACAATCTGGAACATAGAAAACATTCTATATAAACAGGGTAAAAATCTGGGATAATATGAACATTCCATAGACACTTGGTAACAGTCTGGTACAATATGAACACTCTATAGACACATGGTAACAGTCTGGGGCATAGTGAACCTTCTATAGACACATGGTAACAATCTGGGACATACAGAACATTCTCTGCTCATACAGTAATGATCGGAGGCAATATCAACAATCTATAGACACGTGCTAACATTCTGGGACATAGAGAACATTTTATAGACACATGGTAACTGTCTGGGACATAGTGAATATTCTATATACACTTATAACAGTCTGAGACAATATAAACTTTCTATAGACACATGGTATCAGTCTGTTACATAGTGAATATTCTCTACACACATAGTAACGATCTGGGAAAATTTGAACATTCTATAGACACGTGGTAACATTCTGGGACATAGTTAATATTCAATAGTCACATTGTAATCGTCTGGGACAATACAAACATTCTATAGACAATGGTAACAGTCACGGACATAGTGAACATTCTATAGACACATGGTACCACTCTTGGACAATATGAACAGTCTATAGACACATGGTAAAAATGTGGAGCATAGGGAGCATTCTATAGAAACAGGGTAAAAATCTAGGATAATATTATCATTCTATAGACACTTGGTAACAGTCTGGGATAATATGAATATTCTATAGACACGTGGTAACAGTCTGGGGCATAGTGAACCTTCCATAGACACATGGTAACTGTCTGGGAGAATATGAACATTCGTTAGACACGCGGTAACATTCTGGGACATAGGGAACATTCGATAGACACATGGTAACAGTCTGGGACATATTGAACATTCTATAGACACAGGGTAAGAGTCTGGGACAATATAAACATTCTATAGACAATAAGTAACTGTCTGGGACAATATGAACATTCTATGGACCGGTGGTAGAAGTCTGAGACATAGTGAATATACTGTAGACACATGGTTACAGTCTGGGACAATATGAACATTTTATAGATACGTGGTAACAGTCTGGGATATAGTGAACCATCTATAGACACATGGGAAGAGTCTGGGACATATTTCACATTCTATAGCAACATGGTAACAGTCTGGGACAATATGAACATTGTATTTACACATGGTTACACTCTGGGACATAGTGAACATACTATAGACACATGGTAATACTCTGGGACATAGTGAACATTCTATATACACATGGTAACTTAGAACAATATGAACATTCTATAGACACATGGTAACCGTGTGGGATTATATAAACATTCTCAAGACACCTGGAAATAATTTGGGAAAATACAAACTTTCATACACACATGGTAAAAGTATGGGACATAGGGAACATTCAATGGACACATGGTAACAGTCTGGGACAATATGAGCATTCTATACATACGTGGTAACAGTCTCGGACAATATGAACATCCTCTAGACATGTGGTAAAATTCTGGGATGTAATGAACAGTCTATAGACACATGGTAAGAATTTGGGACAATGTGAACATTCTCTAGACAAGTGGTAACAGTCTGAGACATTAAGAACATCCTATAGAAACATGGTAACAGTCTGGGACAATATGAACATTCTATAGACACGTGGTAACAGTCTGGGACATAGTGAACATTCTATAGACACATGGTACCTGTCCGGGACAATATGAACAGTCTATAGAAACATGGTAACAATCTGGAACATAGGGAACATTGTATAGAAACAGGGTAAAAATCTGGGATAATATGAACATTCTATAGACATTTGGTAACAGTCTGGGACAATATTAAAATTCTATAGACTCGTGGTAACAGTCTGGGGCCTAGTGAACCTTCTATAGACACATGGTATCAGTCTGGAACAATATGAACATTCTATAGACACATGGAAACAGTCTGGGATAATATTAATATTCTATAGACACTTGGTAACATTCTGGGACAATATGAACGTTCTACAGACACATGGTAACAGCTTGGACATAGTGAACATTTTATAGACACATGGTAACTGTCTGGGTCATAGTGAACATTCTATAGACACATTGTAACTCTGGAAATATATGAACATTCTATAGACACGTGGTAAAAGTCTGGGATAATATCAACATTCTATGGACACATAGTAACTGTCTGGAACAATATGAACATACTATAAACCCGTGGTAACAGTCTCAGACATAGTGAATATTCTATAGAAACATGGTGACAATCTGAGACAATATGAACATTCTATAGACTGGTGATAACAGTCTGGGACATAGTAAACATTACATAGACACATGGTAAGAGTCTGGGATATTGTGCACATTCTATAGACACATGGTAACAGTCTGGGACAATGTGAATATTCTATACACACATAGTAACTCTCTGAGACAATATGAACATTCTATAGACCCGTGGCAAATTTCTGATACATAGTGAATATTCTATACACATATGGTGACAGTCTGATACAATATGAACATTCTGTAGACACGTGGTAACAGTCTGGGACAATATGAACATTCTATTTTCACATGGTAACAAACTGGGACATAGTGAATATTCTATAGACCCATGGTAACAGTCTGTGACATAGTGAACATTCTATAAACACATGGTAACTTTGGAATAATATGAAAATTCTATAGACACATGGTAACTCTGGATCAATATGAATATTCTATATACACATGGTAACAGTCTGGGACAAAATGAGCATTCTATTGAGACCTGGAAACAGTCTGGGAAAATATGAACTTTCATAGGCACATGGTAACAATATGGCACATAGGGAACATTCAATGGACAAATGGTAACAGTGTGGAACAATATGAATATTCTATACAAACATGGTAACAGTCTTGGACAATATGAACATCCTTTACACACTCGATAACAGTCTGGTAAGTAGTCAACATTCTATAGACATATGGTAACAGTCTTGGACAATATGAACATTCTATAGATACGTGGTAATATTCTTGGCCATAGTGTGCATTCGATAGACACATGGTAACAATCTGGGAAAATATGAACTTTCTAGTTATACATGGTAACCATCTGGGACATAGTGAAGATTCGATAGACACATGGTAACAGTCTGGGACATAATTAACATTCTATAGGCACATGGTAACAGTTTGGGAAAATATGAATATTCTATAGGCACATGGTAACTGTTAGGGACAATGTGAACATACTCTAGACACGTGGTAAAGTTCTGGGAAAATATGAGCATTTTATAGACACATGGTAACAGTCTGGGAAATACTGAATATTCTCTAGACATATATAGTAATGATCTGGGACAATTTCAACACTCTATAGAAACGTGGTAACATTCTGGGACATAGTGAACATTTGATAGACACATGGTAACCGTTTGTTACATAGTGAACATTCTATAGACAAATAGTAACTGTCTGGGACAATTTGAACATTCTATACACACGTGGTAACAGTCTGGGACATATTAATATTCAATAGACACATGGTAACCGTCTGGGACGGGGTTAACATTCTATATTCACATAGTATCTCTCTGGGACAATACGAATATTGTATAGACACATGGTAACAGTCTGGGACATAGTGAATATTCTATAGACACATGGTAACAGTCTGGTACAATATGAACATTCTACAGACACACGGTAACAGTTTTGAACAATGTGAACATTCTCTAGACATGTGAAAACAGTCTGAGATATTATGAACATCATATAGTCACATGGTAACAGTCTTGGACAATATGAACATTCTATAGACACGTGTTAACAGTCTGGAACATAGTGAACATTCTATAGATAATGCTAACAGTCTGGGACATAGTGAACATTCTATAGACAAATGGTAACAGTCTTGGACAATATGAACATTCTGTAGACATGTGGTAACAGTCTGGAACAATATGAACATTGTGTAGACACATGGTAACAGTATGGGACAATGTGAACATTCTCTAGACAGGTGGCAACAGTCTGAGACATTATGAACATCCTATAGAAACATGGTAACAGTCTGGGACAGTATGAACATTCTATAGATACATCTTAATAGTCTGGGACATAGTGAATATTCTATGTATATATGGTAACAGTCTGGGACAATATGAACATTCTATAGACATGTGGTAACAGTCTGAGACAATATGAATATTCTATAGATAATGGTATCAGTCTGGGACATAGTGAACATTCTATAGACACATGGTACCAGTCCGGAACAATATGAACATTCTATAGACACATGGTAGCTTTCGGGGACTTAAGGAACATTCGATAGACACATGGTAACAGTCTGGGAAATAGTGAACCTTCTGTAGACACATGGTAACACTCTGGGACAATATGAACATTCTATAGAAACATGGAAACAATCTGGGACATAGTGAACATTCTATAGACACCTGGTAACAGTCTAGGACATAGTTAACATTCTATAGACACATGGCAACAGTCTGGAGCAATATGAACATTTTATAGATACAAGGTAACTCTGGAACAACATGAACATTCTATAGACACATGGTAACTCTGGATCAATGTGAATATTCTATATACACATTGTAACAGTCTGGGACAATATGAGCATTCTATTGAGACCTGGAAACAGTCTGGGAAAATATGAACTTTCATAGGAACATGGAAACAATATGGGACATAGGGAACATTCAATGGACACATGGTAACAGTGTGGGTCAATATGAACATTCTATACAAAGGTGGTAACAGTCTCGGACAATATTAACATCCTATAGACACTCGGTAACAGTCTGGCAAGTAGTGAATATTCAATAGACACATGGTAACAGTCTGGGACAATATGAACATTCTATAGATACGTGGCAATATTCTGGGATATAGTGTGCATTCGATAGACACATGGTAACAATCTGGGAAAATATGAACTTTGTATTTATACATGGTAACCATCTAGGACATAGTGAAGTTTTGATAGACACATGGTTACAGTCTGGGACATAATTAACATTCTATAGGCACATGGTAACAGTCTGGGACAATATGAATATTCTATAGGCACATGGTAACAGTTAGGGACAATGTGAACATAGTCTTGACAGGTGGTAACAGTCTGGGACATAGTGACCACTCTATAGACACGTGGTACCATTCTGGGAAAATATAAGCATTTCATAGACACATGGTAACAGTCTGGGACATACTGAATATTCTCTAGACATACATAGTAATGATCTGGGACAATTCCAACACTCTATAGACACGTGGTAACATTCTGGGACATAGTGAACATTTGATAGACACATGGTAGAAGTCTGGTGCATAGTGAACATTCTATAGACACATAGTAACTGTCTGGGACAATATAAACATTCTAAACACACGTGGTAACAGTCTGGGACATATTAACATTCTATAGAAACATGGTAACCGTCTGGGATGTGGTGAACATTCTGTATTCACATAGTACCTCTCTGGGACAATATGAACATTGTATGGATACGTGGTAACAATCTGGGACATTGTGAATATTCTATAGACACATGGTAACAGTCTGGGACGATATGAACATTCTATAGACTCACGGTAACAGTTTTGAACAATGTGAACATTTTCTAGACAGGTGGAAACAGTCTGAGACATTATGAACATCATATAGACTCATGGTAACAGTCTGGGACAATATGAACATTCTATACACACATGGTAACACTCTAGGACAATATGAACATTCTATAGACATGTGGTAACAGTCTGGGACATAGTAAACATTCTATAGACATATGGTAACAGTCATGGACAATATGAACATTCTATAGACACGTTTTAACAATCTGGGACAATATGAACATTCTATAGGCAATGCTAATAGTCTGGGACATAGTGAACATTCTATAGACATATGGTAACAGTCTTAGACAATATGAACATTCTACAGTCATGTGGTAACAGTCTGGAACAATATGAACATTCTGTAGGCACATTATAACAGTTTGGGACAATGTGAACATTCTCCAGACAGGTGGTAACAGTCTGAGACCTTATGAATATCCTATAGAATCATGGCAAAAGTCTGGGACAGAATGAACATTCTATAGATATGTCTTAATAGTCTGGGACATAGTGAACATTCTATATAAATATGGTAACAGTCTGGTACAATATGAACATTCTATAGACATGTGGTAACAGTCTGAGACAATATGAATATTCTATAGACAATGGTATCAGTCTGGGACATAGTGAACATTCTGTAGACACATGGTACCAATCCGGAACAATAAGAACATTCTATGGACACATGGTAACATTCTGGGACATAAGGAACATTCGATAGACACATGGTAACGGTCTGGGAAATAGTGAACCTTCTGTAGACACATAGTAACAGTCTGGGACAATATGAACATTCTATACAAACATGGAAACAATCTGGGACATAGTGAACATTCTATAGAAACGTGGTAACAGTCTGGGATATAGTTAAAATTCTATAGACACATGGTAACAGTCTGGGACAAATGAACATTCTATTTTCACATGATAACAGTCTGGGACATAGTGAATATTCTATAGACCCATGGTAACATTCTGGGACATACTGAACATTCTCTAGACATACAGTAATTATCGGAGTCAATATCAACAATCTATAGACACATGGTAGCATTCTGGGACAAAGTGAACATTTTGTAGACACATGGTAACTGTCTTGGACATAGTGAATATTCTATACACACTTATAACAGTCTGAGACAATATAAACTTTCTATAGACACATGGTAACATTCTGGTAAATAGTGAATATTCTCTACACACATAGTAACGATTTGGGACAATATGAACATTCTACAGACACATGGTAACAGTCTGGGACGATATGAACATTCTATAGACTCACGGTAACAGTTTTGAACAATGTGAACATTTTCTAGACAGGTGGAAACAGTCTGAGACATTATGAACCTCATATAGACACATGGTAACAGTCTGGGACAATATGAACATTCTATACACACATGGTAACAGTCTAGGACAATATGAACATTCTATAGACATATGGTAACAGTCTGGGACATAGTAAACATTCTATAGACATATGGTAACAGTCATGGACAATATGAACATTCTATAGACACGTTTTAACAATCTGGGACAATATGAACATTCTATAGACAATGCTAATAGTCTGGGACATAGTGAACATTCTATAGACATATGGTAACAGTCTTGGACAATATGAACATTCTACAGTCATGTGGTAACAGTCTGGAACAATATGAACATTCTGTAGACACATTATAACAGTTTGGGACAATGTGAACATTCTCCAGACAGGTGGTAACAGTCTGAGACATTATGAATATCCTATAGAATCATGGCAAAAGTCTGGGACAGAATGAACATTCTATAGATATGTCTTAATAGTCTGGGACATAGTGAACATTCTATGTAAATATGGTAACAGTCTGGTACAATATGAACATTCTATAGACATGTGGTAACAGTCTGAGACAATATGAATATTCTATAGACAATGGTATCAGTCTGGGACATAGTGAACATTCTGTAGACACATGGTACCAATCCGGAACAATAAGAACATTCTATGGACACATGGTAACATTCTGGGACATAAGGAACATTCGATAGACACATGGTAACGGTCTGGGAAACAGTGAACCTTCTGTAGACACATAGTAACAGTCTGGGACAATATGAACATTCTATAGAAACATGGAAACAATCTGGGACATAGTGAACATTCTATAGACACGTGGTAACAGTCTGGGATATAGTTAAAATTCTATAGACACATGGTAACAGTCTGGGACAAATGAACATTCTATTTTCACATGATAACAGTCTGGGACATAGTGAATATTCTATAGACCCATGGTAACATTCTGGGACATACTGAACATTCTCTAGACATACAGTAATTATCGGAGTCAATATCAACAATCTATAGACACATGGTAGCATTCTGGGACATAGTGAACATTTTGTAGACACATGGTAACTGTCTTGGACATAGTGAATATTCTATACACACTTATAACAGTCTGAGACAATATAAACTTTCTATAGACACATGGTAACATTCTGGTAAATAGTGAATATTCTCTACACACATAGTAATGATTTGGGACAATATGAACATTCTACAGACACATGGTAACTGTCTGGGACAATATGAACATTCTTTAGACACGCAGTAACATTCTGGGACATAGGGAACATTCGATAGACACATGGTAACAGTCTGGGAAATATTGAACTTTCTATAGACACAGGGTAAGAGTCTGGGACAATATAAACATTCTATAGACAATTAGTAACTGTTTGGGACAATATGAACATTCTATGGACCTGTGGTAGAAGTCTGAGACATAGTGAATATACTGTAGACACATGGTTACAGTCTGGGACAATATGAACATTCTATAGATACGTGGTAAAGTCTGGGATATAGTGAACCATCTATAGACACATTGGAAGAATCTGGGACATATTGCACATTCTATAGACACATGGTAACAGTCTGGGACAATATGAACATTGTATTTACATATGGTTACAGTCTGGGACATAGTGAACATACTATAGACACATGGTAATACTCTGGGACATAGTGAACATTCTATAGACACATGGTAACTCAGAACAATATGAACATTCTATAGACACATGGTAACCGTGTGGGACAATATAAACATTCTCTAGACACCTGGATATAGTCTGGGAAAATATGAACTTTCATACACACATGGTAACAGTATGGGACATAGGGAACATTCAATGGACACATGGTAACAGTCTGGGACAATATGAGCATTCTATACACACGTGGTAAGAGTCTCGGACATATGAACATCCTCTAGACACGTGGTAAAAGGCTGTGACGTAATGAACATTCTATAGACACATGGTAAGAGTTTGGGACAATGTGAACATTCTCTAGACAAGTAGTAACAGTCTGAGACATTAAGAACATCCTATAGAAACATGGTAACAGTCTGGGACAATATGAACATTCTAAAGACACGGGGTAACAGTCTGTGACATAGTGAAAATTCTATAGACACAAGGTACCAGTCCGGGACAACATGAACAGTCTATGGACACACGGTAACAATCTGGAACATAGGGAACATTCTATAGAAACAGAGTAAAAATCTGGGATAATGTGAACATTCTATAGAAACTTGGTAACAGTCTGGGAAATATTAACATTTTATAGACACGTGGTAACAGTCTGGGGCATAGTGAACCTTCTATAGACACATGATAACAGTCTGGGACAATATGAACATTCTATTTTCACATGGAAACAGTCTGGGACATAGTGAACATTCTATAGACCCATGGTAACAGTCTGTGTCATAGTGAACATTCTATAGACTCATGGTAACTTTGGAACAATATGAACATTCTATAGACACATGGAAACAGTCTGGGACAATATTAATATTCTATAGACACCTGGTAACAGTCTGGGACAATATGAACATTCTATAGATACGTGGTAATATTCTTGGCTTTAGTGTGCATTCGATAGACACATGGTAACAATCTGGGAAAATATGAACTTTCTAGTTACACATGGTAACCATCTGGGACATAGTGAAGATTCGATAGACACATGGTAACAGTCTGGGACATAATTAACATTCTATAGGCACATGGTAACAGTATGTGACAATATGAATATTCTATAGGCACATGGTAACTGTTATTGACAATGTGAACATACTCTAGACAGGTGGTAACTGTCTGGGACATAGTGAACAGTCTATAGACACGTGGTAACATTCTAGGAAAATATGAGCTTTTTATAGACACATGGTAACAGTCTGGGAAATAATGAATATTCTCTAGACATATATAGTAATGACCTGGGACAATTTCAACACTCTATAGACACGTGGTAACATTCTGGGACATAGTGAACATTTGATAGAGACATGGTAAACGTCTGGTACATAGTGAACATTCTATAGACACATAGTAACAGTCTTGGACAATATGAACATTCTACAGACACGTGGTAACAGTCTGGAACAATATGAACATTCTGTAGACACATTATAACAGTTTGGCACAAAGTGAACATTCTCCAGACAGGTCGTAACAGTCTGAGACATCATGAATATCCTATAGAATCATGGTAACAGTCTGGGGCAGTATGAACATTCTATGGATACGTCTTAATAATCTGGGACATAGTGAACATTCTATGTAAATATGGTAACAGTCTGGTACAATATGAATATTCTATAGACATGTGGTAACAGTCTGAGACAATATGAATATTCTATAGACAATGGTATCAGTCTGGGACATAGTGAACATTCTGTAGACACATGGTACCAATCCGGGACAATATTAATATTCTATGGACACATGGTAACATTCTGGGACATAAGGAACATTCGATAGACACATGGTAACAGTCTGGGAAATAGTGAACCTTCTGTAGACACATGGTAACAGTCTGGGACAATATGAACATTCTATAGAAACATGGAAACAATCTGGGTCATAGTGAACATTCTATAGACACGTGGTAACAGTCTGGGACATAGTTAACATTCTATAGACACATGGTAACAGTCTGGGACAAATGAACATTCTATTTTCACATGATAACAGTCTGGGTCGTAGTGAATATTCTATAGACCTATGGTAACAATCTGGGACATACTGAACATTCTCTAGTTATACAGTAATGATCGGAGACAATACCAACAATCTATAGAAATGTGGTAACAATCTGAGACATAGTAAACATTTTATAGACACATGGTAACTGTCTGGGACATAGTGAATATTCTATATACACTTATAACAGTCTGAGACAATATAAACTTTCAATAGACACATGGTAACATTCTGGTACATAGTGAATATTCTCTACACACACAGTAGCGATCTGGGACAATATGAACATTCTATAGACACATGGTAACTGTCTGAGACAATATGAACATTCTTTAGACACGCAGTAACATTCTGGGACATAGGGAACATTCGATAGACACATGGTAACAGTCTGGGCATATTGAACATTCTATAGACACAGGGTAAGAGTCTGGGACAATATAAACATTCTATAGACAATTAGTAACTGTTTGGGACAATATGAACATTCTATGGACCAGTGGTAGAAGTCTGAGACATAGTGAATATATTGTAGACACATGGTTACAGTCTGGGACTATATGAACATTCTATAGATACGTGGTAACAGTCTGGACATAGTGAACATTCTATAGACACGTTGTAACAACCTGGTATAGTATTAACATTGTATAGACACATGGTAACAGTCTGGGAAAATATGAACATTCTGTAGACATACGGTAAATGTTTGGAAAAATGTCAACATTCTCTAGACAGGTGGTAACAGTCTGAGACATTATGAATTTCATATAAATACATGGTAACAATCTTGGACAATATGAACATTCTATAGACACGTGGCAACATTCTGGGACATAGTGAACATTCCATAGACATATGGTAACAGTCTTGGACAGTATGAACATTCTACAGACACGTGGTAACATTCTGGGACAATATGAGCATTCCATAGACAATGCTAACAATCTGGGACATAGTGAACATTCTATAGACATATTGTATCAGTCTGGGACAATATGAACATTCTATTTTCACATGGTAACAGTCTGGCACATAGTGAGTATTCTATAACACATGGTAACAGCTTGGACATAGTGAACATTTTATAGACACATGGTAACTGTCTGGGAAAATATGAACATTTTATAGACACGTGGTAATATTCTGGGACATTGTGAGCATTTAATAGACACATGGTAACAGATTTTCAAAATAGGAATATTCTATAAACACGTGGTAACTATCTGGGACAATATGAACATTCTATTTACACATGGTAACAATCTTGGATAGAGTGAATTTTCGATAGACACATGGTTACACTATAGACATAGTGAACATTCTACAGGCACATGGTAACAGTCAGGGACAACATGAATATTCTATAGACACATGGTAACACTCTGGGAAAATATGAAAATTTTATAGATACGTGGTAACAGTCTGGGAGAACAAGAACATTCTATAGAGAATATGAACATTCAATAAATCTGCGCCAATTTTAACATTCTATAGACATACAGTAAGAGTTTGGGACAATGTGAATATTCTCTAGACAGGTGGTAACAGTCTGAGACAACATGAACATTGTATAGACACATGAAAACAGTCTGAGAAAATATGAACATTCTACAGACACATGGAAAGAGTCTGGGACAATATAAACATTCTATAGAAACGTGATAACTGTCTGAGACTATGTGAACATTCTATAGACACATGGTAACAGTCTGGGATATACTGAACATTCTATAGACATACAGTAATGATCGGAGACAATATCAACATTCTATAGACACGTGGTAACATTCTGGGACATAGTGACCATTTTATAGACACATGGTAACTGTCTGGGACATAGTTAATATTCTATATACACGTGGTAACAGTCTGAGACAATATAAACATTTTATAGACACATAGTAATGGTCTGGTTCATAGTGAATATTCTCTACACACATAGTAACGATCTGGGACAATATGAATATTTTATAGTCACATGGTAACAGTCTGGGACAATATAAACATTCAATAGACACGCGGTAATATTCTGGAACATAGGGAACATTCGATAGACACATGGTAACATTCTGGGACATAGTGAATATTCTATAGACACAGGGTAAGAGTCTGGCACAATATAAACATTCTGTAGACACACGGTAAGAGTTTGGGAAAATGTGAACATTCTCTAGACAGGTGGTAACAGTGTGAGACATTATGAATATCATATAGACACATGGTAACAGTCGTGGACAATATAAACATTCTATAGACACATGGCAGCATTCTGGGCATAGTGAACATTCTATAGTCACATTGTAACATTCTGAGACAATATGAACATTATATTTTCACATGGTAACAGTCTGGGACTTAGTGAGCATTCTATAACACATGGTAACAGCTTGGACATAGTGAACATTTTATAGACACATGGTAACTGTCTGGGACAATATGAACATTTTATAGACTCGTGGTAATATTCTGGGACATTGTGAGCATTCGATAGACACATGGTAACAGTCTTTGAAAATATGAATATTCTATAAACACGTGGTAACAATCTGGGACAATATGAACATTTTTTTTACACATGCTAACAGTCTTGGATATAGTGAAGTTTCGATAGACACATGGTAACACTCTTAGACATAGTGAACATTCTACAGGCACATGGTAACAGTCGGGGACAACATGAATATTTGTAAACACATGGTAACACTCTGGGACAATATGAACTTTTTATAGATACGTGGTAACAGTCTGGGAGAATATGAACATTCTATAGACACATGGTAACAGTCTGTACCAATATTAACATTCTATAGACACACGGTAAGAGTTTGGGACAATGTGAACATTCTCTGGACAGGTGGTAACAGTATGAGAATACATGAACATTGTATAGACATATGAAAACTGTCTGAGTAAATATGACCATTCTATAGACACATGGTAACAGTCTGGGACAATATGAACATTCTATAGACTCGTGGTAACAGTCTGAGACTATATGAACATTCTATAGACACATGGTAACAGTCTGGGGCATACTGAACATTCTCTAGACATACAGTAATGATCGGAGACAATATCAACCTTCTATAGACATGTGGTAACATTAAGGGAAATAGTGACCATTTTATAGACACATGGTAACTGTCTGGGACATAGTGAACATTCTATATACACGTAGTAACAGTATGAGACAATAAGAACATTCTATAGACACATGGTAACACTCTGGGACAATATGAATATTGTATAGACACATGGTAACTGTCTGGGCCAATATGAACTTTTTGTAGACACGTAGTAACAGTCTGGGTCAATATGAACATTCTATAGACACATGGTAACATTCTGGGACAATATGAACTTTCTATAGACACACGGTAAAAGTTTGGGACAATGTGAACATTCTCTAGACAGGTGCTAACAGTCTGAGACAATATGAACATACTATAGACACATGGAAAGAGTCTGAGACAATATGAAGATTCTACACACACGTGGTAAAAGTCTGGGACATAGTGAATATTCTATAGACACATGGTAACAGTCTGGGAGTATATGAATATTCTATACACACGTGGTACAATTCTGGGACAATATGAGCATTCTATAGACACATGGGAAAATTCTGGGACATACTGAATATTCTCTAGACATATAGTAATGATCTGGGACAATATCAACTTTCTACAGACTCGTGGTACATTCTGGGACATAGTGAACTTTTGATAGACACATGGTCACAGTCTGCTACATAGTGAAAAATCTATAGACACATAGTAACTGTCTGGGACAATATGAACATTCTATAGACCCGTGCGAACCGTCTGGGACATAGTGAATATTCTATATACAGGTGGTAACAGTCTGGGACAATATGAACATTCTATAGACACGTGGTAACTGTCTGGGACATAGTGAACATTCTATAGACACATGGTAACACTCTGGGACAATACGAACATCCTATAGAAACATGGTATCAGTCTGGGACAATATGAACATTCTATAGACACGTCTTAACAGTCTGGGACATAGTGAACATTCTATAGACATATGGTAACAGTGGGACAATATGAACATTCTATAGACATGTGGTAACAGTCTGAGACAATATGATCATTCTATAGTCACATGGTAACATTTTCGGACATACTGAATATTCTCTAGACATATAGTAATAATCTTGGTACGAACATTGTATAGACACGTGGTAACAGTCTGGGATATAGTAAATATTCAATAGACACGTGGTAAAAGTCTGGGACAATATGAACCTTCTATAGACACTACGGTAACAGTTTCGGAAAGTATGAACATTGTCCAGACAGGTGGTAACAGTCTGAGACATTATGAATATCATATAGACACATGGTAACAGTCTTGGACAATATGAACTTTCTATAGACACGTGGTAACATTCTGGGACAATATGAACATTCTATATACAATGCTAACAGTCTGGGACACAATGAACATTCTATAGACACATTGTAACAATCTGGGACAATATGAACATTGTATTTTCACAGGGTAACAGTCTGGGACATAGTGAGCATTCTATAGACATGTGTTAACTCTCTTGGAAAATATGAACATTCTATAGACACATGGTAACAGTCTGGGACATAGTGAAAATTCTCTAGACACATAGTAATGATATGGGTCCATATGAACATTCTATAGACATGTGGTAACAGTCTGGGACATAGTGAATATTCTATAGTCACTTGGTAAGAGTCTGGGACCTTGTGAACAATCGATAGACACATGGTAACAATCTGGGAGGATATGAACATTCTATAGACACATTCAAAAATATCTGGGACATAGAAAACATTCTATAGACACAGTGTAAGAATCTGGGACAATATGCAAATTCCATGGACGCATAGTAACTGTCTGGGACTATATGAACTTTCTATAGACCCGTGGTAACAGTCTGAGACATAGAAAATATTCTATAGAAACATGGTAACAGTCTGGGACAATAAGAATATTCTATAGACACCAGGTAACAGTCTGGGATATAGTGAACATTCTATAGACACATGATAACAGAATGGGACAATGTAAACATTCTATAGACACGTGGTAACAGTCTGGGACATACTGAACATTCTCTAGACATACAGTAATGATCTGGGATAATATCTACCTTCTATAGACACGTGGTAACATTCTGGGACATAGTGAACATTTTATAGATACATGGTAAGTGTCTGGGACATAGTGAAAATTCAATATACATGTGGTAAGAGTTTGAGACTATACTAACATTCTATAGACACATGGTAACAGTCTGGTACATAGTGAATATTCTCTACAAATATAGTAACGATCTGGGACAATATGAACATTCTATAGACACATGGTAACAGTCTGGGACATAGAGAATATTGTCTACACACATAGTAACAATCTGGGACAATATCAACTTTCTATAGACACATGGTAAGAGTCTGGGACAATATGAACATTCTATAGACACGTGGAAACATTCTGGGACATAAGGAACATTCGATAGACACATGGTAACAGTCTGGGGCATAGTGAATATTCTATAGACACAGGGTAAGAGTCTGGGACAATATAAACCTTCTATAGACAAATAAAAACAGTCTGCGACAATATGAACATTCTATGGACCCCTGGTAACAGTCTGAGACATAGGGAATATTCTGTAGACACATCGTAAGAGTCTGGGACAATATTAACATTCTATAGATATTGATAAGAGTCTGGGGCATAGTGAACATTCTATAGACACATGGTAAGAGTCTGGGACATATTGCACATTCTATAGACACATGGTAACAGTCTGAGTCAATATGAACATTGTATTTACACATGGTAAGAGTCTGGGACATATTGAACATACTATAGACACATAGTAACATTCTGGGACATAGTGAACATTCTATAGACACATGGTAACTCAGAACATTATGAACATTCTATAGACACATGGTAACCATCTGGGACAATATGGACATTCTATAGACACCTGGAAATAGTGTGGGAAAATATGAACTTTCAAACACACATGGTAGCAGTATGGGACATAGGGAACTTTCAATGGAAACATGGTAACAGTCTGGGGCAATATGAGCATTCTATACACACGTGGTAACAGTCTCGGACAATATGAACATCCTAGAGACATGTGGTAAAAGTCTGGGACTTAATGAACATTCTATAGACACATGGTAACATTCTGGGACAATATGAACATTCCATAGACACGTGGTGATATTCTGGGACATAGTGAGC